>NW_022995374.1:9266812-9581646 GCF_004354385.1 Drosophila innubila
CTGTTACGTAGTATTTAATCAATAATTATAATTTGAATTAAAATTTACATATAA
Source organism: Drosophila innubila (assembly GCF_004354385.1). Lineage (NCBI taxonomy): Eukaryota > Metazoa > Arthropoda > Insecta > Diptera > Drosophilidae > Drosophila > Drosophila innubila. Next base: position 9,266,867 of record NW_022995374.1, read on the forward strand.
TTAAATTAATTTTCTTTGCTTGCAAGTTTGTAATGCAATTATATAAATTACAATTTGGTCTAGTTGTTGCAGCTATCTTAACCTAAAGCAATTCCCAACTACATGTCGAACAATGCACAATCATTTGTGGTGAAGTTTGGAAGGGCGATTGCTACCAAGATTACACACTTAATCAAACTTTATGTTAAACTGCCTGCCACCCACAGAATTTTCAACAATTTGCTGGCGCTGCACACGCACAGATAAAACAAGACAAGACATGTAGAGAACGCAAGAGGGGATGGGAACGGGACAATCGGACAGAGGTCTTAAATGCAGCAATTTGTTTTGCTGCCGATTCGTTGCTGTCTTCACTCGAAGCTTAACCAAAGAGAGATACAGTGGGAGAGAGAGAGAGATTCATGTACCGCCGGCAGCCTCGTTGCCGAAAATGTTGCAAGTGTTGCTGCTGCTGCATGCAACAAGAACTCCTGTTTGACATCCTTGGCTCGCTTGTGCTCCCAGGACAACTCACTGCAAAATTGCTAGACAAAGCTGTGGTGCATAAACCGGCTGGGATTGCAACAACGATACTCGTACTCGTTATGCGTGCAACATAGTCTGCCGCTGTGCCACCATCGGCTCAATCGGCATCATCTGCATGAGCTGTACGCACCATTCACATGTACACGAATACATACATACATACTCGTACATACTCGTACATACTCGTACATACACACTTGTGTTGGGATTTCATCGTCGCCATTGAGATTGAAAAATGTTAAAAAATTGCTTTTAAATGCCGCAAAATACAATTTATTATTCAACGGAGGCAAACGCCAAACACTGGCACAATGTGAGCCCAGGGAATGAGCAAATGGGCGTGAATTGTGGGCGTGCTTGTGGCCGAGTCGTGCTCCTATAGGTTATGGCCAGTGCGTCGTAGCCAAGGCTCAACAGTGCGGCTGCTTGGCAGTAAATTCAAATAAAGCACGCACACTCACACACGCACACACTCTCACGAATACACACAATCACAGTGGCAAGCAATGGCAACAACTGTAGCTGCAGTTGTTTTGTGTATTACGCATACGCACTGTTGGCCGCAGTCAGAAACATTTTGAAAGGCCGTGCAGTTGTTGCAGCTTTCGCATTTTAGGCTTTGAGGAATGACAAAGTCTCAGCACATAATTACAAAAAATGTATTGTCTTACTAGTTGACTCGCTATGTAGAAAATGCCAGATGAGGTAAACATTTCTTTTGAATTTTGGAGTTTACTAGAACTGATAACCGAAACTAATTTAATCATAGTATCATAACCGAAATAAGTTATTTTTCAAGGACCAAAATGTTTGGTCCCTACAGTTCTAATTAATATATAAATTAGTTGACAAACAGTAAACATTTATTTTATCATATCTTTCGAATTTTTACTAAAAAGAAATTGTTTTTGCTAATGTGGAATTTTTTTAATATCAATAAGCAATAGTTTTGATTTAATTCATTTTAAATATATTAAATAATAGTCAGAATTGCTGAACCAAAACTTGCCCTACTCTGAATTAGCTTAGGTATTTATTTTAAATTCCTGTTTAAAGCTCTCCATTAAAGCAGCTCACAAAATTTTCAACCAGCTTACCAGTTGCAAGCACACAGCGATTAGGAGAGAAAGAGAGAGAGTAATAGACACAAAATATTAACAACACAATTTAACGAAAATGATTTAATTAAATTTATTTGCGCGCTAATGCCATTTGCCACAATGCCGCTGGGGCCAGCTGGTAACATCAAAAGACAGTGGAAATTAATCAGGCGCACACGCAGCTGAGCCCCACCTACAATTCCAGGACCTGCGGCACATATAATTGCATTAATTTATGTGTAAAAGCCGCAGAAATTAAAAATAATAATATGTAATACATATAATCCGAATATTCAAAATGTTCCCACCAGAAAGTTTCTATATAAATTTTGTGCCAGCTGTCAAGTGGGACAGGCAACTCCAACTCCAACTCCAACTCCAGCGCCCACTGTGGTGGTGCTGAAGGAAGCCTCAGGTCCTCGAAATCTACCGACCAGTTGAAAGACTAATTTTCACATTTGAACTGTAAACTCATCATGAAACAAGCCTCGAACTGTAAATGCTGAGGCTAATGCGTTGGCGGACTATTATCATTTGACTAAAATCAAAGGCGTTGACGTTTTGGGCGTCTTGGGCGTCTTGGGCATTTGGGCGTGGTTGGCCAACCAATTTCATGGTTAAATGATTCAGAAACAGAATTACAAAATTAGTCGGCCCGTTAACACAATGTAATTAACTTTTGCGCGACCGCTCTCAATATATTAGATATTTATTTACCAGGCCCGAATGCCCCCCGGGGTGCACTTGGCTTCGATACCCTGGTGTCCTGGTTGGCTGGTTGGTTGGTTGTTGTCCTCCGGCCTGAAACCAGTTTCCCGTTGACAACTTCAAACTATAAAGTAGCTAGCTGGAGCTTCCAATTATCCAATTTCTATAGGTTCTCCCGCTCTCTCTCTCTCCCTCTCTCCCTCTCTCCCCCTCTCTCTCTCTCCCTCTCTCGCCCTTTGTCTCTCTATCTCAGTTCGTATTCGGTGGCAAAGCTTTTTCAAAAGCAATTTGAAACAAATTTTATTGCCAAAGTTTCGAGTACATGGAAAATGGCCCAAGTGCCACAAAAAGTTGCAGTTGGTGCGTGCTTGCGCCTTGGCTTGTGCTACAATTAGCTCAGCCTAAAAGTATGCAATTGTCCCTTTAGAGAGAGAAGCGAAATAACAAGGTTCATGGAACACTAAAGTTCTTTTGTTTTAGAGCAGGTATCTTTGCTTTAAGTAAAAAATTACGTTCTTCTGGATATTATTGTTAAAAAAGATATAAAATGGCCAACATTTGCATTATCTCAGAATAAAAATAGCACTTTACAATCTGAATACAAATCATTCTAAATGTGGTAATTCTACAGATTGTAAGTATCTAGTTTTTACTACTAACTTTAGTAACTGTGTAGTGGGGGGTAAATAAAAAGCTGCAGTGTTGTCCAAGCTTCGATGCACTTCAAAATCAAACCACGAAAAACCTGTGCAATGATTGCCAAAAAGAAACAACAACAACTTCTACAGCTATTGCCAGCCATTGCCATTACCAATTTTTGTGCTTAACACTTCAGTGAGCAAATCATTGAGAGACTGAGATACGGAGATATGTCGACATGGGGGCGGACACATAGACAGGGAGGGGCCAGGGAAGGCCTGTGTTTCCGTTCGCTGTCCCTGCTTATGCCATCAGCATGTCATCATGGCAAAATCAGACGACATGCAACATTGCATAAAGATTTGTCACAGCTAAAGCTCCCAAAATGCAATGCAAGACAACCGACAACGACAACAACAACAACAACACACAGCCAGTTCCAGTTCGAACTCGGATAGAAATAGCTGCACATACACAGATGCAGTTTCTGTTGCAGATGCAGATACTTGGATAGAGACGGCGATAGAATTCGAGACAGTGACACAAACAGCGAGCGATGAGCTCAAATCGCATTTTCGCATGCTGAATTTCGACAAATAACAACAAGAGAAGCTGAAACTGAAGCTGATGCCGATGCTGCCTCACAGCTGTAGCACATCATAAGCGAGGGCTGTTCAATGAATAGGCCTAAGTAGAAAATAATTGTCTGGAAAATTATAGCGAATATCTGAATTTATTTTGAATTTTTGAAGAATTTACAATTTATTTTTCTTCATTGTATAGAACTGTGTTTCAAAGCTATTCTAATCTTGAAAAATTAGGCTTTGCAACATTTATTACTTACGTTAAGTTCAGTTATGCAAAAATAATGGAAAATATGTAATTTTACCTGAAATCACTATGCAAAAACTTGATATTTTACCTATATATTATATTAATTAGAAATTTAGAAATTAGAAATTTAAAATAAGTTTAATCAGACATTCAAAAATATTTAAGATGTTTTATCAATTTTCAACTACTGTTGGCTTGACGAGATATCCGTGTATTTTGAGACAAAAAACGTAATTTTAAACCTTTCATATTAACAGTGTAATTTTGATTCAAAAATCAATTAAAAGGTTAATAAAGTTCACAATACTTTTTGAGCTACCCTCGCAGCAATAGACAAGCTAAGCGGCAGCAACTTGCAGTAAATTCAATTTCGTGCAGCTCGATTGCATGGCGGCACATTGGCCTGAAGTCTGTGAAACTTTGTATTGAAATGGCAGCGGGAATGAGAAGAAAGCGGAATCGGAGTCGGAGTCGGAGTCGGATTTGTAGTGGGGAACGGGTATGACTTTTCTGTTGCTTTAGCTGCCGTCTTCTGGCGCTGATCATCGATTCGCATTGCATTTCAATATATAAATATTTATACACAAGTAAATTTGCGCACAGCTGAGCAGCATACCAGTCGCAGTTAGAGTCGCATCGCATCACGGCTTCATTGACAAACTAGGAATGAAGATATATGGGCAAAGTCGTACCAGGGAGAGTGAGTAATGTTAATTCGCGTTGAATCCCTGGTAGATAGTAGTGCCTTATGCCAGTCAACTTGTCCTTGTCGCCGCTTCGTAAATCGTTTAGTTTCGAATTTGTTTTGTTTTGGCTTTAGTCGACAGCGACCTTAATTCGTTTTATTACTAAAGTCTCGCCAGGAATATGAAGCGTTGGCCAATAACCCAGATACATATACACATATTACACATATATTTATATATATATATATAAATCATGGCTAAGCCTTTATGGCATATGCTAAAATTTAACAGCTTGGCAACCTGGCAGCCTGTCTGGTTCCAGTTAACCAGACAACCAGGCAGCGAGTTAACCCCATGACAACCCATTTTCATTCTCATCACCTTTGTGAGCACACGACAGGTCGCCGGGTCGCGTTTTTGTTTGGTGTTTGGCCAACGCGTGACAAAATGATTAAACGGTTAGCCAGAACGGTCAGAGCCGCAGCCTTTGGATGCAGGATACAGGACACAGAACGTAGAGCCACCGATGAGGCAACTGTCGCCAGCCGATGCCATTGTTCGGCAATGACAGTGTCAAATTGTTAATGATGATAACGATGTGATTAGATGAGTGGTTATTTGGCAGAGTCTAGGCACGGGGTTATGCGGGTGTCGAGTTGTCGAACGGGCTGATTGTTTGCCAGCCTGGCTGAAGTGTTGCTACTAAGTAGCACATTGAGTACTTTGAAGTGGTAGAAATGGCGTCGCTCTTAAAATATTTAATAGATCATTTTTGCCTGATGCTCATCAAGCTAATCCATAAAGGATGCCTGCACTGAAAGGCAGAGTAAACGCTATACTTTAATTGTAAATTATAATTTAATAAAATAAATATGAATCAACTAAATGAAATTTGGCTTGAAATCCGAATGTATTTTTGAGGAAATCTTTAACTTTGTTTATGATAACTAAAATTACTTATTTTCCTATTTATTGTTTCTATGTCAGCCAAATGTTATAGTCATTTAAGTTTTAAAGTTTTGCAATACAAACAAATACAAAAAAAATTTCCATGCAAATATTAATAGATATTTTTATATACGTAGAAGTGAATCTCTCTGAATGCAATTATAATGATGTCGTACATACTTTTACCTCTCAAATGTGTATGTGAATATGTGTCCGTTGACAATTGCAATCTGCTAATTATGTGCAATAAATTTCGGTAAGGCTATAAATCTCTAAAGTTGTCGAGCTTAAGGTGATCATAAAAAATAATGTGCAGTACCACGTGCTCCGGACGCATTATCAAACCAGATATAGGCAGGCTTAATGCCTTCCTTGCCGGGCGTGCTTATTAGCCAACTGTTAAAGGTGCCTGCAGCAGGCTGGGAAGTCGACTCCAGCGGCTGTCTGGTTGAATGGCTGCCTGCTTTGGAAAGCCGAAACTATAGACAGACAATTTCCTTATGAAATGAAAATAAACATGACATTTCTAGGTTTATGTACTTTTGTGCAGCAGCTGTGTCTCTACGGCCTTCCGCCAGAGCAGGCTGCTCTTTAGGCCAAAACCCGATACCCCAAACCACGACGACGACAAAAGCAACAGCAACAACCAGAACGTCTAACCGTTTGCTATTGCTGGCATGTTCTGACTTGGCTGTGACTGCTATAAAATGTCATCTTTTATTATGGCAAGGCTCAACTGGCGCAGACTGCACCTAGACTAAGGCGCCCCGTCTCCAGTTACTCAACTGTTCCCCCTGCTCCTGCTCTTGCCACTGCTCCTAGTGCTGCTCCTGTTCGTTGTGATAGTGGCAAACAATGCTGTGCACTGCCACGCCCCTATTGCTGCTGTGTCTCTGTAACTCTGACTGCGACTGTGGCTGTTTCTATACCCAGTTTATACGCTTGGCTACACATTGCTCCCGGCTACATGCTGTGAGTTTCATTTCCGGTGCGACATTTTGTTACAAAACTTTATTTTCAATTTGTGCACATATTACACACAGCTTGCCACGCCCAGCACACCAGCACTCCGCCCACTTTATGTGTATGTGTGTCGTGTCTCCGATGTGGCCCACTTATCTGGCTTTTGTTTTTATTTTTAGTGTAATTGTTCTATTTTTGCCATGCCAATTGCTTCACTCCACTCCACTCGCTGCATGAGTCCATGCTACTTATCATCTGTGGATACGTTCGGTCCATTCGTTTCATTCGTATCAGTCGTTCCATTCGTTCAGTGTCCAAGCTCATGCTGTTGATTATTATTACAAGCATTATGACCGGATTTCACTGGCGGCAGCAGTGTTTGTGCCAGCTGCTGGTAATGAAATTAGTTTGTCACTCAGAGTCCAACTCCCTCTCCCTAGTAAGTTGCCCAATCTAAAGCTGCCTGTTCATGTTGCACAGCCGTTTGGCCTATCTGCAACATCATCATCATCATCATCATGTTCATCAGCAGCAGCTTCCTATTTTGATTGCAATGAGTTTTCAGGTCAAGTGCGCTTCCGTCTTCAGTTGGCCGCTTCTTGTTTTATTGAATTTCATTTTAATGTGGCTTTTATTGTTTAGACATGCACTTCAACATGATTTAGTTGATTTTACTTTACTTGAGACCAACTTGGCCGAGATTTGCATGCAAATTGACTTTCACTTTGGCCCAAATGTGTTTCTAAACCCGGAGTTACACATTACCAAATGTATTTGGTACTTAAAACTCAAATCCGATTTTACGAGTTGTGTGCAGAGATTTTTATTGAGTTTACATTCGAAGCATGACAAATAAACTAAATCATGAATAAGAATGAATATAACAAGTAGAACAGCTTTTCATCTATTCGACGAGACGAGTTAATTAAGTATACGCAGCGTGTGCTGGACAATCTCTATCAAAAGTTCGTAAATTAATCGCCTTTACCTTACTCTAAAATTAATTTAAATAACTCATTCAACAATTTTTCACCTCCATCACAATCAAATGACAAGTTTAATTTGTAAAAAAAATTTATTAAAAAGTCTGTGCTGCAAATTCTAAGGAGCAAAGTTGCATCAGGAGTTCATGTAATCAATCAACTTTGATTAGTATTTGTGAGGGGCACATCAAATGTTCGGGTAGACAAAAAAAACCTCATGAAGTTACCATTTAGGCTAATCCCAAATTGAGGCTCAAGACTTTTCTTTTTCTTTTGGCCAAATAATCGTCAATACGCTGGGAGATTTTTCTCTTTTCGTGGGGACAAAGAGAAAAATCAATATGTCTTGATGTAAGATAAAAGTGAAATAAATTGTATGGCTCGTAAAGTGAAAGTGTCAAATGACCAGGATGCTGAGAGGGCTAAGCAAATGAAAAGTGAAGATGTATGATAGTCGTAGGCCAAAAATAGTGATACTCTATAACATTTTGCATTAGGATTGGGTCAAAGTGCGTGCAAAATGAGTGTTTTGTGTACAGTTTCATCTGCGAATGCTGGTGCTTTAAGAGGAGGCTCAATTCACTTTTTTTGTATTCGCGCAACTTTAATGTGAAGCAATAAATACTTTTAAAAGATAAATAAATCCCCTGACACAAACACCAATCAATGTCAATGCTGAGCGCATACAGGGACTAAGGGGTAACCGCATAGACCCAGCAGCTAAGCAGCTTAGTCCAGTACACAGCGCCACCTATGTTTCAACTTTCGTAACCAAAGAAAACAAACCAAACAAAAATCGGAATGCGAAGAAAATGTCAGCAAAAACCAAGTACAAAAAGCAACAACAATAGCAGCAAGAGAGGCATTTTTATCACACGTTGACCATGTGAAGCGTAAATTACCAATGAAACGAGTTTGCTGTTAAACCAGAGAGATGCAGACACAGATAGAATGCGAATGACAGAAAGATACTGTGGAAGAAGGAAAGAAGAGAGCGAAATCGACAGTTGAAGCAGCTAAGCAGCCTGTGGATAGCCTCAAAAAGTTAAAAGCTAGCAAAAGGCAATTGCAAAATAAAATGGCAATAGCCAAATGCCAACGTTCAAGAAGGTGTCCAACGGAATTTAATTAAGTGAGCTGTCAAACGAATGACCAATAGGTGGCGCTACATAAAATGAAGAAAAAAAACATACACATGGTTAGACCGGAAAGCGGATTGTCAGCTAAGCACATCAGGAGTGGAAAGTCTTCTAGTTTTTTTTTTTGTCTTAACTTAACATACAGAATTCGATAGAGAAAGCAATTAGAAAACGATATATGTATATTTGTCCTATTTTTTGGTGGTGATACGATCGAAACTGAACATTTCGAACTATCGACAGTTGTAAAACTTTTCACATTTCATATTTTGAATTGGCTATGGTTTTAATCGTGCTTGATAATAGACTTAAGTGTATATTTGCTTACAGAATCACGACAACAGCTGCCGTTCTTTAAACAAATTTATCACTTTTGACCAATATAAACCCTTTCCAACTGAATAAGTCACTTTTGTGTCCGCCTTTCGTGTCGCGAGCTTTTATTAACTTGTCTTCTGTGTGTGTGTCTGTCTGGTGTGTGCATGTGTGTGTGTGCTTTCCGTGTTGTACGCTGATTGTTTACATTGCAGCTTTATTGAAAAAAAGTCAACGAACTTTGCCTTTGGCGCTGATTCTGACATCAGCTGCAGTTGGTTGGCCATTAAGTTGGCCCTGGCCAGAACTGGCTTTAGGCCACTGCGATAATTGCAAGCCAAAATCTCATTTTATATGCAATCGAGAATTGTACCATTTGATATGAGACGGCAGCTTACCGACAACACAAAACATAAAAGCCTTCATTAAAACGTAAATATCAAATTTGCAACATTTAATTGACTATGTATGTAAGTGTATGTATGATTGGCATTCTCTTTTGCTTATATGTACAATGTACATATATTTTATGTGAGTTGTGTCTATGAGTTGTGCTATTGTGCTCTCCAATCAAGTGCCGGTTTCAATTGCAGCCGCAATTACGCTAAACAAAATTACGTATTTGTAAAATAACCAAATGAAAAGCCAACTGAGGTTTGAGTGTGTAATCTATGTACATGCATGTAAACACACAAACCAACACATGTTCCGTCATTTCTCTCTGTGTATGCGTGTGTATTTGTCTGTGGTTATTGGATATATTATGCTTAACTGGCGCAGAAATCAAATTGACTGATTTGGCTTACATTGAGCATATAAGTTTAAAATTTAACCTTTTCGTAGCATACTTTTTGGCTGCATTTCGTAAATATTTCATTTGGAATGATAATTTGGTAAATTGTATACCGCATATAAACAAAACGATTGCAATAATATGTTTTCTGACTTGAAGCAATTTAAAAAATGTATTTATTATTCGTTGTTATGGATATAAAGCCTTTAAGCTAATCACCTGAACAGAATGAGGTGAAGAATGTTCTTAGATCAAAGATTATTTATTTATTTATTTATGCACGACTAAAAGCAGTCGGCAAAGAAAAAATTACCATGTACAAAAATTAAGTTAAAGATAACAAATACAAATAAAATTAAATATATATTATGAACTCTAAAGAAAAAAATTAAAATTAGATCTGGGGTAAGCAAAAATTATAAATGACCCAACATTTGCTGCAAGGATTGGGAAAAGAAAAGGAATTTCCAGTAATGAATTATAACATACAAGGAATAAACTGCTTAAATGAATTAAATATTTGTCCAGATGAAAATAATAGTAAAAAATGTAGTAGGTCATAAAAGTTAGGTGCCTTTATATATATGAGCGTGGGTTAAATTTTCTGCTCCAATGAAAAAACCGATATTTGCTTTCCTCATTATCAAGAATATATTCAATATCTATGTTTATATTTCAGTGGATTTCATGTTTACGACCAGTTGGCAGAGTTCAATTCGAGTTAATGGAATGCACACAATGAAAGTATTATCGTTTATTTCAACTACACGTAAACGAGAGGAAACGCTCTACAAACCCATTAACCATTCTTTGGTACATACATATACATATACATATGGTACATATGTACATTTGTATTTGCCGAATTTGCACACTCCAACATTGAAAGCTTAACAGTGGCCATTAGCAGCTTTGCCAAGAAGCATGTGCAGCATATCGAGAGTGTCCCACACACACACACACATAGGGACACACACACACAGACGTAGTCATTAACTCACACTCGATGGCTCGGACAGTCCATAACATGGCGCATCTATGCAGTGCCGAGCCGTGCCTTTGGTTACAACAATGCTAAAGTCTTTTTGGCCAGTGGAAAATGGCGAGCGCACTTTATGAACGGTGCATGCATAAAGTGGCTAGGCAACCACTGTGCCCGCCATTTGCCCCGCTCGTCACACGGTGTGGTATAAGCCAACGCTTTTCCAATTTCCGGTTGCAGCTCAGGAAAACAGCAACAGCAACAGCAACAGCAACAACAACAACAAGAAGAGCAACAGGAACTGTAGCAAAAGCAAGCCAAGTGAGTGGAGAGCAATGTATGGCCATTTAGCTGCATTGTATTTGTGTTAACGCCCCTCCCCCCCATACGCCCCAGCAACGGTATAGCTTGGTGCTCACATAACTCACACATACACCTCACATAGACACACACACACACATTGACCAAAAACGCGTCAGAAGCGCATTAATAATGTGCTCAGGCAATCGCAAATGCGATGCGGGTGAAGCCTTTTTGGGGGGCCAGAACAATGATAGTCTTAATGACGGAGTTGCCCATGATGGCAACAATATGCGGCATTTTAATGAGCAGCAGCAGCAGTAGCAGTAGCAGTAGCAACTTATGCTGGAATTTAACCCCACACTTTGGCAGTCTGTTGTAATCATGTCAAGTAATTAATTTGTTCAATGACATGCTCAAGGTGTAAGCGAAACCATTTAAACTTGATGACAACCACGACGCAGATACTTGAAAACTCAAAAGTTACTACTACACAAACTGCGCAAGGAGCCTGTGCTTCAAGGGGGTAGTGGGCGTGGCAGGTGTGACGGGTGTGGCGGGTGTGGGCACAAGAGTTGCTCAAGAAACTTGTCGTGCATGCCAGGCGAAGTGTGTATCCGGCAATGCGACACAGAGACAGCCAAGACAAATCGCACGCACCATACACAAGACTCACATGCGAGGGCTGTTCGATGAGCTCGAAATGAAGCTGTTAAAGTGAGTGAAACTTTTGTAACGCCCCACGCAATAAGGTCTCAGCCTAAGTCCCCGAACTCAAAGTATCTGCTACTCTGGCTGCGTGTGAAATCGGAAGTGGCTGCTGCTGGCTTAGTTGTAGTCGTCTCGAGTCCTTGGTCCTTGGTCTCATGGTCTCATGGACTCATGGCTTGCTGTCTGTGGCGGTCTGTGTGTCGATGTCGGCACTGGGCGACAGGTGCTTCCGCATTTGAATGTCAACGGAAACCGCAACGGTACAACTTAGATAAACGTTTGCTCTTTAAATATGTGCGCTGTCGCTGTCATTGAGTGGAAGCGTGTACCAGCCCCGTATACACGTGTGTACATATATAAATATATCTACTCATTTGTGCATCTAGAAGTGTGTAATAAGGCTGTGGGGCGGGAAATGGGAATACGTTTATTGAGCGGCAGTCACCATGTTTGAGCAACTGTTCTCCTGACTGTGTACCTACTATATATAAACCAAGACCAAGTCTATGCAGCCCAGCTACATGTGAAGTGGTTATTTTAGGTACGACTATTGGATACGGGCTTTCATTGTGGTTATGGACTGGGATTGATTGGATGGCTCTTTGCTTAGCTTATTGCCAGCTGTCTGTGAGAATGGCAAGTCAAAGATAGCCAAGCTATTTGCTCTGCCATGCAACGGAAAATTGATTATGCAGTAGAAAATGGAAGAGGCATTATTATAGATAAAGTCAATTGCATTAAAAGGACAGAACTTTATTTGCTAATCTTTGTCAAACAAAGATGTTATTTAATTGATTTAAGTTTATTTAATTAAAATATAAACATACTACATTTATTGGTCTACTTTATGTAGTTCATTCTAATACAAAAATAATTCATTAACTGATTAATTTCTTAATATAGTATTTACTTGTAAAATATATTAAATATTAATTATCTAAAACGATATTTTTCAATTAAAATTTAATTTTAACAGCTTTTCGAATATTTTTTTTTTTGCTTATTTGTAAAATAAAATTTCCAATTACTCAAAGTATTTATTTTTTCTCAATTGGTAAATATTTCATTTAATTAGTGCACCTGAAAATGTTTAATAATTACATATTTATCACAGCAATAGCTTAAACTACTTTCTACACACATATTTGACCTAAATAAAACAAATAATTTGGTTATTTTTTAAATAATCTATAATGACAAAGTTAGCATTTGTTGTTAGTTATTTTAAAGCGGACGCACATTTGCAAATTAGATTAAATTATAATCAATTTTCATTCAATTTAGGCAAATACCTAAACGAATTAAAACGAGCCCAATTGAAACTTAATTCACCTGCCACATAGCAGAGTTTCAAAGAAAAAACAAAAATGGTAAACTGTTAAAAAATAAAATCAATTAACAATAAATGCGAGCAATTAAATTCAATGTGGTGAACGGTGAGCTGATGGTGAAACAGGCCACTTAATTAAGCCTGAACTGGAGAAGGAAATGTACTCAAACCCAGGCAGAAGCCACATTTACACTGAACAACATGGTACAATGTGTTGTCAATGCCGCATTTTAAGTGCGAAACAATGTAATTTCATGGTAATCAGTCTGGGCCGGTTTAGAATTTAATGCCGGGCTCAAACTGAAGAGTCCACTTCCAAAAAAAGCCGAGCTGGTCAGCACTAACTACACAAATTTCCGGTTGTGCGCACAAAGCCAATGGACAGAGAATCCGAAACGGGACATCGGATCAAGTTGGTCCGATTTTTGCAATTTTCTATGCCATTTAAAATAAATGAAAATGGCGCTCGTCTATGCTTTGGATGTGGCATAGTTTTGGGCTCTGCCCAGCGCGTGTTAACGTAAATAAATTACACAGATACACACAAACACACACATGCACTTACTCGTACAGATTGGCGAAGCGACAATCAAGTGGTCAGTGGCATGCAGCTTATAAATCAGCGCAAAGCGCAAAACATAGCTCCCTTTTGGGCGCTGCAGCCATCGAGATAGATGGCCAACAATGCGGGTCAACCCAGAGAAATTGACAGAGTTTGAGTTGACGATGGATGAGCGAATGAATAGATAGATGGATCGCCTCTATAAATGGTTAGCTATTTAGTTTCGGTTTGCTGCGGTTTGACTTTGTTTTGAGTGTGCCGGGCTTTGGGGATAACCCCCCCACCCCACTCATTCGATTGCCTATAATGCACCCCTTTTGCTTTTATTGCCAAATTCGTACTCGTACTGGGTCAATTGAATGGAGCACACATTAGGGCCACATTCTGTTTTGACAAACTGCACAGCAATTAAAAATTAACTAGCATCTGGTTGGGCCGCTGACAAAGCACTTTAACTATTTTCCGGCAATTGAGGCTAAAATGATTATTTAAGTCGAATTGATAAATGGAATCGTTGATTGAAATTTCAAGTTATTGAAGCCGCTTGCAACTTAAAATAAAAGAGAAGACTAAGCATTGAAGGGAACAAACTGAATTCTTATAAATGTACTAAATAAAAAATTAACTTATTTTAAGTATGAAATTTAACTAAATAAATGTTGTAATTAAATATTTGACCAATAAATGCACACGAAAAAAAATTAACTTATTTTTAGTATGAATTTAACTAAAAAAATGCTTTAATTAAATATTTAGCCGATAGAAAAACTATTCCTTATTCTTATTGACTAAAATACAGAAGACTTTACGTAATATGGTCTAAAAATTAATTAATTCAAAATAAGATTTATTTATTATGATTTTTAGCCAAATTAAATACAAATTTAAACTAGTTGGCTGGCCCAGAACTTTGTGAAGTTTAATTAAATTCACTTGTTACATTAATGAAATGCTGTTACGAAAACAAGCCACTCGTCGTGTCATTAACAAAACTGTGTTTATTATTTTGTCAAGTAAACTGGAAGTTGTCAGGTCGTTAAATGCGTTTCACAAGTCAACTGCTTAACAGACAATTGTGGCATTACACAGAGGTGTATGCATTTATACTTGCTCGTGTGTGTGTGTATGTGCGCATACCCAACATTCTTTGGGTCCTGACAGCATTAACAACAGTAACTATTTAAGTATCTGCCGCAGTTGTCTTGCCGCTTCTTGTGCGCTATGCTTGGGATGCCAGAGAAGAGACTGCAACAATGCCATAGATTGTTGTGGCAATGCCAGTAACTGAGAACCGAGAACTGAGAACCGAGAGCTGAGAACTCGAAACTGACACAAAGAACGGCCCAAGGACCGACATACAAACCGCACACATGACGCTGGCCAGGGACCAAGGACCAGGGCTTGACTGAATGCCTTATGAGAGCTGAACAAGTTAAAGCTTTAAGCTCTTGCCGCAACAGTAGAAAGAAATGTGGCAAAACAGACATACAGAATATTGCTATGCAAGTATTTGTGCAAGTTATTTAAATGGCTTGTGTGTTGCATACTTTTTGGCTGGCGCGCAATTCGCCGCCACCAGAGCCCCAAGCAATCAACTGTCTGAGTTGCGATTGCAGTGGGAAAAACACAGCTTTCCCATGATGCAAACAAGCCAAAGCCCTGAAACCCCCGCCGAGATAAGCTAGAAAAGCAATAACGTCACACTCAGATGGATTCAGTTGCAATGAAGGAACCAACGTCTCAACTTATGCAGTTGCACTTGGCCGCGTTTATCGTTTGCCTGGTTTTTGCAGGCAGCAGCCACGCCTACAATGTGCCAAAGGCCACAGTCAAGGTGAACACGCCTAAGGGCTTTGAGGTTTCCATTCCTGACGAGCCTGGCATCACGCTGTTTGCCTTTCATGGCAAAGTCAACCAGGAAATGGATGATCTCAGTGATCAGACCTGGGCCACGGATATCGTCCAGTCACGTAACGGACGCTGGACATATCACAATCGACAGCAGAAACTGCAACCAGGTGACGTGCTCTACTATTGGACAACTGTCAGATACAATGGGCTCGACTATCATGACTACAATCAGCATTACAATGTGCCCCAAGAAGATCTCAATAGCCATCTCAATGTGCCCCAAGAAGATCTCAATAGCCATCGCATTGATCTGCGCACCCAAAATGGAACAAAACAATCTATCATTATAAATGGTAATCCCACAATAAATATTTTTGTTTTGTAATATGTATTTGAAAATGCCCAACCGGAAGTTGCTTAGCAAATTACTGCATTCTAGCAAATCAAATTGCATAGACAAACTTTTAATTTTGTTCTCAAAGCTGTTTATTGTTTAAATTCAAGCTACAAACTATTATTGCTAATTGGTCTTTTCTCTGAATTAATTATAAAATAAATACAATGCAAATAAGCAAACCGAAATTCCAAGAAATAATTGTTTATCTAGGCATAGTCGTCAATTCTCTATTAGTTGCAACAATTACATTTTTCATATAGTTTTATTATATTATACAACAATCTGCGAGTCATTAAGATAACACCTAACCCGGATTTCTGTAAATATTTGGCAGGAATGTTTTGTTGATAAATTCAGTTTTCTTTAACCCAGTTTTGTTTCATTTAACAAAAGAATATTTTGAAAATTCATAGAATTCATGTCGATAGTTTATGTTCTGCTCCTTTCATCATTGTTGGGAAAAACAGTTTTCCGTATTAAACATTTGAGTGGCAACAACAATTTTGGACTGTGCACATGTCAAACTCATAGCTCGTTGCATTGTTTTCCAAAGTGCAATAAATCAAAGGAGCACTTTGTCACAGATACCCAAGTAAGTATCCGGGCGGTATAAATCATTTTGAAAAGTTCTCTCCGCTTGCGTGTGAAATGCTGTGCGAGTAATGTCTGCTTCAAAATTACCGAATTGCATTCAAAGTGCAAAGAAACACACTAAAACAAATAAGGCTTCGATTTGAGTGAATGACAGACAAGAAGATACCTTGTTTAAAGATATCATAAAACCTATAAGCTCTCGAAATTTTTAGTAAACAACTCTAAATGTAATACAACTTTTAGAAAACGAAAGTATTGAATATGCTGATTTAAAAGGGTATAAAATAGCTTGTTCTAACTTTTACCACCCTTGTTCAGCATATAAATACAGGGTACAAAAAAGGGAAACAAAGAAAAAATAGAATCCATAAAACTCTTTACTTAGGTACTTTCGATAGTTGAATCGTGCTACGGCCTTTAGTACCAAGTAAAGAAGTAAACAACAGTACAAAACTAAAAAAAAAAAACAGAAACACCAACAACTTGCTTTACGACCATTTAACTTTCACTTGAGGCAAACAAATGCTGATAAAACTTTTTTCTTGGCTAGTTAAAGCACAACAAAAGTCAGAAATCCATGGAGCTTTTATCAACACAAGTGCTTAGAAGTTTTTATAGGTGCTGATAACTGAATGTCATTGTTGCATGGATGCTGCCTTATGAGTTTTTGGTGTTTGTTATTATTGATTTTATTTAATTATTGTAAAATTTAATAATAAAAATATATTTAGAATTACCTGAATATTTTTTTAGTTGGTTAAATAACAAGCTAATAATTATATACATAAATTGAACTGTCCAGCTGCTGTTCTCCATTAGAAGTCACACCTGGTTTTTATTTAGAGTCAAGTGCAGCTTATCCAGCTTTCGTTTTGACCCCTCTTTTTGACCGCTTTTAGTTGTTTTAGTTGAGTATAGACAGAGCTTCTTTTTACAGCAATACAAGCAACAAGAAATACAGGGCTACTCGACACAGCGATCCGACAACTAACACTCTATAGCAAATTATTGTATTAATAAAAGCTACCTTATTTTGATATGAGGACTGTGTTGCTTGCTAGTAAATTATTAAATGGCTTTTAATGATAATTATATTTACAAAGATGCTGCAATAAAACAGAAAAATTGATGAGATCACTGACACTACAATTGATTTTAATACAAACGGTCTGAGGGTGGCTTGTTCATAAAGGTCATTTTGAATATTTTAACTAAAATGACCAATGACTCTATTTGAGACAAACTATTAACTATTAAATCTATTAACTAAAAGCAGTAGCAAAGTATTCAGGACATAAGTCTTAAATTCCAAAATGTATATCTATTTATTTAAACATTTGTGCATTAGTCACAGCTCATTTGTTGCAAATTAAGCATGTCGGCCAAAAGGTAAAACTGATGAAATTTTTCATACACAGGCAACGGCTGTTTGTGGCTCATTCTTATGTAAGTGTGACCATATGCATATAAGCCTAAGTGTGTGTGTGTGTGTATGTGTATATGTGTGTATATAAAATAGGGCAACTAAGCGGCGCTGTCAGCAACATTTGCGAACCGCTCTCATTTTCTCATTTCGCGCAATGTGTGAGAATTGCAAATTGCAGTGCAAGCAGCAAGTTTATGTCAGCTGACACTCACATAGATACACACACACACACACACACACACATGTACATTAATCGCCCATAATGTAACGGATACACTCATGCTTCATTTAACACACATACAGAGACTTTTACTCACGCTCTTACTTTTACACGTGGCAAGGCGTTAAAATAACTTGTGACAACTTTATGTGCCGGATAAAAGAAAAAAAAAACTGTCACAAATTATGGCATCAAGTTGTTGCAAGCAACTGAATCATTAAATATGCAGCTTAATTTTTCTGATTGCCCTGCAATACGATAAAGATTAAATTTCATTTTTACTTTCCTTAAATAATTTTGGAATAAAAAAAAATAATTTCGTTAAAATCAAAATTTTAATGAATTCTCTTCAGAAATATCTATCAAAGAAACAAATGTGAGGTTTTACTGATCTTAACAATCATAACTCATTTTAACTGTTAGAAACATTCAATAACTTTTACTCAGATTTTGTGGGACTTCGAAAATAATTAGTAAACGGCCCTCCACTATTACTATCGATTATAAGTCCATCGGGTGTTTTATCATTGTTTTCTTGATTATTAGGATTTTCTGTATTTCCTGGTATAAAGCTTCCATCATTACCACTATCTTCCTTATCTTCGCTACCTCTTTGACCATCATTAAGTACAAAAATTTTGAACGGTAAGGTTCCATTATTTTCTTGATTTTCAAGATCTCCTTCTCCTAGATCCTGAGTTATTCTAATTTCATGAATAAAGCTACCATAATTTTCATTCAATTGAGGAGATGGGAAGAAAACTTCAGATCCAAAATTTTGTGACGGTAAATCAGTGAGTTGATCCAGTATTATGCGATCTGAAAAAATTATAATTGTTGTTATTTTAAAGATAATTTGTCTCCTTTTAGCTCGAAACTTTGACAGTCCTCGATACAACAATACATAGTAAAATTACCTACAGAGATTTTGCCTTTGCTTATGTCGTCAATAATATCTTGATCACTTTCACGTTGAGGTTGATATTTTGATAAAATTGTTGATAACCTGTCCCCAGTTTCTTTTTTCATCAACTGCCAAAAGGCTAAATTGCCCGTAATTACTACTTGTCTTATATTCTCGCCAGGAAGGTATGACTGAGGATCTGCCCTTATTGACACAGATATCAACAGTAACAAGATACAAATACGTTTCATCCTGACGTTACACAGATAACAACTAATGTGGAAACTTGGAAACTATTCAAATATTATGGTTGTGATTTGCATAACGAGATTCTAGTAATTAGATAATTAACGCTTTACCGCATCTGATATTCCATGTTATTGCTTTTTAATCTTATGTAAGACTTAACCATGTACCGAGAACTCAGAGATAATATAAAACTTTCAATAACACACTTCAATTGAAGAATTGGCAATATGACTGAGTATTATTACATATAATATAATGTAATTAAAACATTTACATTAAATTAAATAAAATTACAAAAGGTCAAATGTAAAGCGCCTTAACGAAGCTTTAACTATTCAAAGAAAGTGCAGGTAAACCGTAATCCACTGCTACAAAAAATCGTGAGTCTGAAAAGTGGTAAATTAATTATAAAGATTCCGACAAGCTAAATATTTTGCTCAAGTTAAATTTAAGTTGCAAGCGGTGCCACTGTGGGGTGCAAAATGTGAAATAAGTTGCCAGTAACTTGACGCACATTTGTCACACACGGCGCTTTCCAAGGGGCTACATTCAGTGTTGCCCTTTGGTTTCCGAGAAAACCACCAACATATTCGAAAGCAAACACTAAAAAACCACTAGACAACCAGTTAACACGCACCAAACTTATTTAAATAAAATGTAATACTTTTTTTTTGTTATTTTTCATTCAAACATTAAGTTAATAAAATTGAAAATATTGTCATAGTCTATCACATCTTAGAGTGCCAAGCTTCCAATTTCCGTAGCTTCTAATTAAAGATACCAGTACAACCATTTAGTGCAATATGTATATTTAATATCTTTTATTTTAAATCAGAATGAAGTTTAAAGTATCGTTTTATACTAATTACGATATAAGGAGTTGATTAAAAGTAAAAACTTGACATTACAAATTTTGAATTTTCAAAATTTCAACATAGAACCATGGCTTCGATAGTCGAAAGATAAATAATTTTCTAAATGAACAAAACTTGAATACAGAATGAATTTAGAGGCCAAACCATGATCAAAATGACATTTCGCTTGAAAATCGGTTGGGTTTTAACAAAGTTATGACAGTTCGAAGTTGCTCAAGCCTCTGACCTAGCTACTTTACATGTCAAAATTTTTCTTAATTTTGACATGATTTTTTACAAAAAAATGAAAGGTCTCAGAATCAAATTTAAAGTGTTGTTTTATGCTAATTATGATATAAGGAGTTGATTAAAAGTGACAACTTGAGATTTAAAATTTTGAATTTTCGAAATTTCAAAGGGTCCCCCCTTACCATCCAAATCGAATTTTGGTCGAAAATAATTAATTTTTTTAACTGAACAAAATTTGAATACAGAGTGAATAAAGAGCTTAAACCATGATCATAATGACATTCCGCTTGAAAATCGGTAAAGTTTTGCCAAAGTTATGACAGTTCGAAGTTGCTCAAGCCTCTGATCTAGCAACTTTACATGTCAAAATTTTTCTTAATTTTGACATGATTTTTTACAAAAAAATGAAAGGTCTCAGAATCAAATTTAAAGTGTTGTTTTATGCTAATTATGATATAAGGAGTTGATTAAAAGTGACAACTTGAGATTTAAAATTTTGAATTTTCGAAATTTCAAAGGGTCCCCCCTTACCATCCAAATCGAATTTTGGTCGAAAATAATTAATTTTTTTAAATGAACAAAATTTGAATACAGAATGAATAAAGAGGCCAAACCATGATCAAAATGACATTCCGCTTGAAAATCGGTAAAGTTTTGACAAAGTTATGACAGTTCGAAGTTGCTCAAGCCTCTGACCTAGTTACTTTACATGTCAAAATTTTCTTAATTTTGACATGATTTTTTACAAAAAAATGAAAGGTCTCAGAATTAAATTTTAAGTGTTGTTTTATGCTAATTATGATATAAGGAGTTGATTAAAAGTGACAACTTGTGATTTAAAATTTTGAATTTTAAAAATTTCAAAGGGTCCCCCCTTACCATCCAAATCGAATCTTGGTCGAAAATAATTAAATTTTCTAAACGAATAAAATTTGAATACAGGATGAATTAAGAGGTCAAATCATGAACAAAATGACATTCCGCTCGAAAATCGGTTGGGTTTTGCCAAAGTTATGACAGTTCGAAGTTGCTCAAGCCTCTGATCTAGCAACTTTACAAGTCAAAATATTTCTTAATTTTTACATGATTTTTTACAAGAAAATGAAAGCCCTCAGAATTAAATTTTAAGTGTTGTTTTATACTAATTACGATATAAGGAGTTAATTAAAAGTGAAAACTTCAGTTTTAAAATTTTGAATTTTCGAAATTTCAAAGGGTCCCCCCTTACCATCCAAATCGAATTTTGGTCGAAAATAATTAATTTTTTTAAATGAACAAAATTTGAATACAGAATGAATAAAGAGCTTAAACCATGATCATAATGACATTCCGCTTGAAAATCGGTAAAGTTTTGCCAAAGTTATGACAGTTCGAAGTTGCTCAAGCCTCTGATCTAGCAACTTTACATGTCAAAATTTTTTAATTTTGACATGATTTTTACAAAAAAATGAAAGGTCTCAGAATCAAATTTAAAGTGTTGTTTTATGCTAATTATGATATAAGGAGTTGATTAAAAGTGACAACTTGAGATTTAAAATTTTGAATTTTCGAAATTTCAAAGGGTCCCCCCTTACCATCCAAATCGAATTTTGGTCGAAAATAATTAATTTTTTTAAATGAACAAAATTTAAATACAGAATGAATAAAGAGGCCAAACCATGATCAAAATGACATTCCGCTTGAAAATCGGTAAAGTTTTGACAAAGTTATGACAGTTCGAAGTTGCTCAAGCCTCTGACCTAGCTACTTTACATGTCAAAATTTTTCTTAATTTTGACATGATTTTTTACAAAAAAATGAAAGGTCTCAGAATCAAATTTAAAGTGTTGTTTTATGCTAATTATGATATAAGGAGTTGATTAAAAGTGACAACTTGAGATTTAAAATTTTGAATTTTCGAAATTTCAAAGGGTCCCCCCTTACCATCCAAATCGAATTTTGGTCGAAAATAATTAATTTTTTTAAATGAACAAAATTTGAATACAGAATGAATAAAGAGGCCAAACCATGATCAAAATGACATTCCGCTTGAAAATCGGTAAAGTTTTGACAAAGTTATGACAGTTCGAAGTTGCTCAAGCCTCTGACCTAGCTACTTTACATGTCAAAATTTTTCTTAATTTTGACATGATTTTTTACAAAAAAATGAAAGGTCTCAGAATCAAATTTAAAGTGTTGTTTTATGCTAATTATGATATAAGGAGTTGATTAAAAGTGACAACTTGTGATTTAAAATTTTGAATTTTCGAAATTTCAAAGGGTCCCCCCTTACCATCCAAATCCAATTTTCGTCGAAAATAATTAATTTTTTTAAATGAACAAAATTTGAATACAGAATGAATTAAGAGGCCAAACCATTATCAAAATGACATTCCGCTCGAAAATCGGTTGGGTTTTGCCAAAGTTATGACAGTTCGAAGTTGCTCAAGCCTCTGATCTAGCAACTTTACAAGTCAAAATATTTCTTAATTTTTACATGATTTATTACAAGAAAATGAAAGCCCTCAGAATTAAATTTTAAGTGTTGTTTTATACTTATTACGATATAAGGAGTTAATTAGAAGTGAAAACTTCAGTTTTAAAATTTTGAATTTTCAAAATTTCAAAGGGTCCCCCCTTACCATCCAAATCGAATCTTGGTCGAAAATAATTAAATTTTCTAAACGAACAAAATTTGAATACAGGATGAATTAAGAGGTCAAATCATGAACAAAATGACATTCCGCTTGAAAATCGGTAAAGTTTTGCCAAAGTTATGACAGTTCGAAGTTGCTCAAGCCACTGATCTAGCAACTTTGTCAACTCTTTGACCTAGCAACTTTATCACAACCGTACCGGTACCAGCGTATCGGGTTTCAGTTCCGGTACTAAGAATTAAACGGTTAGTTTCGGTTTTCCCCGGTTATTATATTTCACACTCAACGGGAAAAACACACTCAATCTAGTGGTAAGCCCACCAAAATGGCAGCACTGATTACAACCCGTCTGAATGGATGGCTGGTTCGTCTACAGGTGGCACTGGCATGGCAATAGCAATGCCACCAGCTGGCTGTCACTTGTGGAATTTGCGTAGCTCGCGCGGATTGGCGAATGTTTGTAGGGTTAGCCTCTTTCTGCCCTCAGCTCAACTGATATATGGCACTTTGAAATTAGTCTAAGTGCAAAATGTAGGACGCATTGCAGGACATACTGTATGGTTCTCATTTTTCATGCTGAGTAAAAAAAATGCGCATAATATGTATTACTCAGTCATGGTATTACAAAACGACAAATGTACTCGTACATATAGACAGCGAATTCAGATGCCAACTGATGAAAGCGAATTCTTAAAAAGCAGAGTTCAAATTAATTAGACGGTATTGACAGTAGTGGGTCATATATAAGTTTCGCATGCAATATTTTCCATTGGTGTACTCGTATACCCTGCAGGTATGAACAAAAGATGTAGATTTACCTTACATAAATATGTGATTTTGAATAATTCAAGAAAGCTTAAAAAGAAATTGTCATTTATTAATTAATTGATTTATATTCTGTCAAACGTTGAATGTAAACAAATACAAACTTTATCGTCAGCTGAAAGATAAAGAAGCTCTACATATGGCTTTAAATTTTAAATAATATAGTTCAGCCAAAGAAAATACAATATAAACTAATTTTTCTCAATACAAGGTTTGGTAAATTTATTTTAGAGTTGCCACTCCCTAAAATAAAGGTGTGTGTACAATGTACACAGTATCTCTTAGTCAATCTCTCTGACCCTTTTGGCTTCAACGCTACACATTTGTGCAGTAAATAGCTCTTGAAAAGAACGAGTGTGTCTATTGTGCTGTTAAATGGCGTCTTATTTAGTGTTCATCGTGCGATGACGTCATCGGCAACGCGTTGAGCTGTGAGCAATGCAAATAAGTTCGAGTACTCATTGAATAAATCAACGTAATGATAAGCTTTATTCGTGCTTGTTCGTTAATAAAAATATAAGTATATGTAGGTAAGTAGTACATTTATGCATAGCTACTCACATATTACAGGTATGCAAAATACTAGTAGAAACCAATATTGCCCAGAGTACGCTGTAGATTTGCATCAAGCTCTCTCATTTCAGCCTGAATACGACTCTGTATATTTGCAACCTCTTGTTGCACACGTTGTTGCGTCAGAGCTGCTTCTCTAAGAGCGTTCTCCTTGATCTGTGCACGGTTCTCATACGATTGACGATTGCCACTGAAAAGACCATCCTCAGTTTTGGCAAATACAGTTCCATCAGCCAGCTCGATGACGATGTTGCCATTATCATATTCCAGTGTAGCCTCATTACCGTTAATATCGATCTTCTCCTGACTCTTCACACTGGGATCCTTTGCCGGGAAATTGTACACCTTGCCGCCAGATCTCAACTGGATGCCACCATTGACGATATTGATTTGGTAATTGCCAAAGAACTGGGTGCTCCCTTCACCGCCGTCATTGAATAGCATTACGCCGCCTTGACCAGTTGAAAATGATCCACCGCCTATAGATTGGCCATTGATGATAATATTTGATCCCGAATGAAAATGATCATCATTATCATCCTTATCCTCATCGCTGCTCGAATCCCTATCAGTTACAATCGTCTGACCATTGGCTCCAACCAACACTGTTTTGCCATCGGGACGGGTGTAGATGCTCCCAGCTTCATTTTGCAGGAAAGTATTGCCTCTTTGGTTATACACATAGTTGGGAACGGCATGAGGGCGCACTTGATTATGTCCCAGGGATGCTTCCCTGAGAGCGGCCTCCTTGATCTGTGCACGGTTCACATAGGACTGGCGATTGCCACTGAAAAGACCTCCCTCAGTTTTGGCAAATAAGGTGCCATCAGTCAGCTCGATGACGATGTTGCCATTATCATATTCCAGTGTAGCCTCTTTGCCATCGATGTCGACCTTCTCCTGACTCTTCACACTGGTTTCTTTTGCTGGGAAATTGTACTTCTTGCCCCTAGTTTGCAGCTGAAGACCGCCGTTGACGACAGAGGTTTCATAATCGCCGAACAACTGGGAACTTCCTTCTCCGCCGTTATTGAATAGCAATATACTGCCATAAGCAGCTGGAAATTGGTAACTGGTTACAATTTGGCCATTGACGATGACCTTTGTTTTGTGTGGTCCTGCATCCTTCGGGTCCCTTGTCCCGGGTATCGATGTTGCCACACCGTTGGTGCGGTCCACATAAGTTCCGGGATTTTCGGTCACAGCTTCTTGTGCTGCAAATAAGAAAATGTTTGCTTTAAAACTAGTACACAATTTAAGGGCGTTATCAGACTTACCGCTGACCAAGCACCCGGCGACGGCAATTAGCCCGAACATTATAAGTATGCGACCCGTATCCATATTGATCAATGGGGTGACTGTCTGTATTCAGAGCTATGATCCCGCTTTTATAGTTGCGATCGATCGAGTATAATATGTACTTTATTATTATGTATATTAACTGTGGCTATATAGATACAGCAGAGAGGTCAGCAGTACAACCTCTCGGGGAAAAGCCAATGAAGATAACGACAATATTGCTTCTACACGACTTGCGATTCTCGATCGCACTGAGCTCGTCTCCAAACTGACGCTTGTTTTGACTCACGTTTTGCGAATGGCAAAAACAAATTAAGGTAATACTCAATGGGCGTTGGGCGTTACTCAGCTGTGAATTAAATCGCATCAATGCACATCACAAAACTGTCAACTTAAATTCATAACATATAGCCCAAAACACTAATTGACATATAATTGAGAGTGAAGCGGGAATTTAATTAACGCTTAGTTTATTAAACTTAGCTGAATAGGTGACAAATTAAACAAAGTTATATACATAATTTCAATTTTTTATATATTTAAATTATATATGCCATAATTCCTCTTTGTGCTGACTTCACTGTTTCTAAGAGAGTACTCATGTTGACGAGCACAAGATGGGAAATCCATTCCATTAAGTATACACTTACATATATGTACATATACCGAAGTCAATAAGAGATTCTTAGTATGTACTTGGGTTAAGAGTTTATCACTAAGATGGGAAATACACAAAGTGATTGCCCATCTGAGGAACTTATCAGCCTATAATAATAATGTAATAAGTACGCTAACAAAGCTGATAAAATATTGATAACCATATCTCTCCATTGAATGATAATTAGTTTCTTTTATAATATTTATTTATTTAGATTTCTGTTTATTTCTTTGTTCTTTAAATTGAAGCGTCTTCATTAATAAGCCTTTGATCAGGCCAAATGTCAATTAGTAGCGCCATTTGCCAGTTTTACCAGAATGCAGAATAATATTGTCGGTTGTGTCTCCACCATTCCAGCCAGGTCCGCCGCCAGGCCCTCTGTTCGATGCGGGTCCCCAATTAAGCGGCGACGGCATGCCGTGAACAGCTAAAATATAATAATTTATTGTATATATTCACACATACGTGCATATAATGTATATTGGATTTGCAACTACGGCCAATGACTTACCGCTGAGCAGCGCGACAAGCAGCAAAAACAAGAAAATTAAGTGAAGACAACGGCCCATGGTCAAGGCAAAGAGTGAAATGAACGAGCCTTTAACAGTAACGCGCATTTATATACATACGAGTATGTCCAGAGCTGACGACCACAGGCAATGTGAGGTGCCAGACAATCGCTTGGGGCAGCATAGAGTCAGCGTATGCATAATGTGTGTGTTTGCTTGCTTATCTCCCTGCCTCCCTCTCTTCGTTGTACCACCAGTTTTGTTGAGTACTTTGCCAGGTTGATGTTGAACAAAGTTAGAGAGCAACGCTCTCTTGCTCTCACACTCTCTTGCTCTATATCACTCACGCTCTTTCCACTCTAATTTGAAGCAATTAAAAAGTTTTGCAGTGTGCCTGTGCAATGTTGCTAATTATTTTCAATTTCTAGCTACATAAATAGGTAGAGGTAAATAGTTTTCATATCGACTTGGGGCTTTCAATAACCTTACATCAAAAACTAGCTAATAGCAACTACAACAGTCCCTCTTCTCCTTTTTTCACTCTCCTCTTTTGCTACAATTAAAGTTTACGCTTTGAGATTGTCATTGTTATTGATGTGAAGAAAGTTGAACACCAAAAATTAAACAGGTATTGCGCGTTGGAATACCCAAAGAGATTCACTCTCGTTCTAAATCTCTTGGGGCTTTCCATGCATAATGCCAGTCAATAGCTGAGGGATTGAGCACAAGAGAACTACGCTCAATACAAAACCTGTTTGGAGTCGCGAGAGCTACAAACAATAACAATGAGAGATAGACCGAAATAGCGTGTATTATGTTTATGTATGTATGTATGTATGTGGTGCTTTACATACTCACACTTGATAATAATTGAATACAAAAGTAGCGCTTACTAGCGATTCGGATTTTAGACGCCGTACTTAAAACAGTGCTGTGTAACATATATATTAATTTTGTCAAAAAGCAGGGAATATAACCGGAATTTATGCAAAGGCTCAGCCCTGGTGTTTTTCGAAAACTCAAAATTCTTAATCTCAATTGTTTCTGTAAGAGATTAAAGAATATGTATGCATGTAAAGAGCATGCAGTTGAAGAACTGAGATCATATAAGTATCACTCTTAAGATTAAAAGGTCCTAATGTTCAATAACATAAATAACGAACAAGTGAATACTGTTCCGTGATATAAGTATATACATAAATATATTTTTGTTTCTTTGTTTCTATCCACAAATGGCGACTTATTGATGCTACGTGGTCGCGTGAAACCAGAACAAGAATGAATCGAAAGCAAAGCCAAAACAATGATCAAAAGCCAAACATTAATTCATAGACGTAGACCCATTAAAAGGACGCAGCTGCATTCACAGTGGCAAATATATGGACTGCGACTAACTGTTCCATGTGTCTGTGTTTGGCCAACCTGGATGGGATAAAGACTGGGTCTGGGTCTGGAACCGGTCTAGTCGGGTGGGAATGTAGCGATGCACTATGCGATGCTTTTGTTGTGTTCAAATCGAATCGAATCGAATCAATTTGATTTTCCAATCAATTAAACTTTATATAAATTGCGTCTGCGCTGCTAAATATAACAACAACAACTACATCAGCAATAGCAACAATAGCCGCAAAGTAGAGCTAGAAATGTGCGGCACAGATAACAGAGAGTGAGATGCCATGATGCGCTCACTCTGTCTTGTTCTCTCACATTGTCTCTCGGCAATGTCTCTATCAACGCCTGACTGCACAAGCACAGAATATTAGGTGGGGAGAAATGTAGAGTAGACTATTTCATATTGTACTACTTTGACTGCAATTTCGCATCGGGCAATGTTTTTTATGCGATTTTTTTAGTAGCAGACAACGTTTCTACTGCAGCTGTATTTGACTACTAAAATGCAACAAAAACACACAAAGATATACAGAATCAATTTTATTAAATCTAAGTTCAAAAAACATACAAATGTTAAGTTATTTAACATTTTTAACAATATTTATTAAGTATAATACCCTCCACTCTTGGACCTTAAAGTTCATATACTCAAAAGTCCGCAGCTTTAATTTAAAATAACCTTTAGATTGTCATTTGGTGTTGGGAGTTCGTTTCTGATTTCAAAAAAGGCCAATGGGCCTTTCACTGGTGCTACCGAGTGTTAATCCGTCTGAATCCTAGCCAAAGGGTCCTCCACTGGTTCCACCGTTTACCAAGCCATCGCCTACCCGGTTTTCAAAAGGTCCACTGCTTTGTCCTCCAGATATAATGCCCTCCGTAGTAGTTTTAAATTGTCCTCCGCGGCCCCTTCCACCCTTAAATCCTTTAATTCGCGATCCAAAGGGTCCTCCACTGGTTCCTCCGTTAACCAATCCATTGTCAGCCTGGTTTCCAAAAGGTCCGCTACTTTGGCCGCCAGATATTACACCTTCCTGATCTTCAATTGTTTTAAAAGGTCCTCCATTCCCTCTTCTACTTATTAAGCCATTATTTTTCGCTCGAAAGGGTCCTCCACTGGTTCTTCCGATAACCAAAGCCTGGTTTCCAAAAGGTCCGCTACCTTGGCCCCCAGATATTATACCTTCCTGATCTTCAATTGTTTTAAAAGGTCCTCCATTCCCTCTTCCACTTATTAAGCCATTATTTCCCGCTCCAAAGGGTCCTCCACTGGATCCTCTGTTTACCAAACCATTGCCAGCCTGGTTTCCAAAAGGTCCGCTACTTTGACCTCCAGATATGATATCTTCCTGATCGTCATTCGTTATGAAAGGTCCTCCGCTACCTCTTCCACTTATTAATCCAAAGGGTCTACCACTGATGCCTGGTCCATCGAAATTTCCACTGGGTACTCTGTAATTTTCCGCCTGAGTTAAGGCGATAATCAACAGCATCAAGCCCCATATATGTGTCATCTCAACGCGTTACAAATTTAGACTGACTGAGACTCATCTAAACAAATGAATTTCAAATTGTAGTTTTTGCATATCAACAAAAATTATTATACAAACAAACTTTGACTTCGGGCAATAGACCTTGAACATGTTCAGCAATGTTCCGCAATTTTCGTCGATTTAGTATCACACAATACAGCTAAACAAGATTCATTTTCTGCTTAATGCATGAATCAAAAATTTCTGTACATTTGAATTTTTCAGTAATCAGAATCGATTTTTAATATAATTTTTTATTAAATTTGATCAACTTTTTTTCGCAGTATATGATGTGAGAATCAAAAGATATTTATAATTGCAGTGTACCTTAATTTTGATTAATTTTCATGGATTACAAATATAGTATATTTAATTATATAATTATATTGTATTGTGTATCGATTGCAAATCAGTAATATTTTTTTAGCTGAACATGCCCATTGTCATTGACGAGGTAAGCGTGATTTATGGGTAAAAGCTTTTCAATTTTTAATGCTTGCGTAAAAGCTTTGTACGTATTGATGATACTAGCGCTTTGACTCTCTCAGCTCATTTACTTTCAGAGCTGTCTTTAATACAAAATATGATTGAACACCCAAAAAAAAAAGTTATGTATTTGTATAATGTTATTATACAATTGTTATTATGTTATTAATTTGCCAGTTAAAATTAATTGTAAGCTTCTTTGATCTCTGACTTGCCTATCAGCAACGGAAATTTTTCAATCTCGTGCGCAGTGTTAGTTGCACAAAAATTATATTACATCTATATGCTGGAATTATTAATATAAATAAAGAGCTTAACGCTCTATTCAGTCATTGTAATACGCAACATGGGAACATTGCGAACTCTATTAATTCTCGGTCTAATATTTAACTGTTAATACTTTAATTTAATGCTAAAAACTCTACATTTGCAGGGCAAACTACTGGCATTGGCTATAAAGATTTAGAGATGAAAAACTCTGGCGATATAGAGCTGGCTGATTCTCTACCATTGCCATTTTTCATCCACCTAATCAGAAAATTAATAAAGTTAATCTTACAACAAACCTAGGAAATCAGAGAGAGATCTTAAGAAAAATTCACCATATATTTATGCTCAACAGTTGAGTCTTTACTATATATGTATATAATACTTAAATTGTAATGCCTTTTTTTAAAAGCTTAATTACATATGCCTTATTTACTTCAAGACTGTTATGCACTGGAAATTTTTAAGCAAAATAAAACGTGATATTTCGTTATTTCTGCATCATTTTTTCCGAAATATTGTTTTTGGAACTATGACAGTCTTGAAATAAATGGGTGAATGTATTTCCGCTTGTAAAACTTTGATGTTATCGGACAATTATAATATGTTTCGATAAATGGAATTTCGAATATTGCTTGCAGCCCTGGTTGTATGCTTGTTTAAATCAGAAACACTATCGGTCACACTGTTCTGCTGAATAAAAAGTATTTGTGTAGGTTGATCTAATTTTAATATTCCCGAATGTCAAAGCTTTTTCAGCACAACCAAATTAATGAATCACCGAAAAATGCCGCAAGTCTTACACTCGACAATTCTCAATTCGCTTCATGGCGTTCTCAGTTCTATTCCTTGCCCCTAAATCGTCTGGCACAGAACGTTTGTACTGCGAGTGATCCAATCAAAGCCTGTTTGCGTCAGGATGCAAAGACAGTGGCTATTCCTGGCAAAGTACGCCATGAGTTGGACAATGCGATTAAGGCAACAGTTGATGGTCCAAATTGGCTATGCACCGGTCTTGATCTGTTGCGTCTGGCCATGAAAAAGGATTGCGAACTGTCTGTCGCATATTTGATCTATTGGCACAAGCTGGAGCGTTGCAATTATGTTCTTAACTCGGTAATCGAACTACTGGCACAATGTGAGCCACTGGATGGACGCACCTTTCAGTATCTGATGAAGCACACAGTGCCTGACGGCGGCAACTGGCAAATGTTTGTGAATCTCGTCCAAAAGTATGGGATTATGCCAAAGATGTGCTATCTAGCCAGCTGGTCGTCATCCCGTACACTTCATCTTAACAAGATGCTCAGAAGTAAAGTAAGTGCAGTTAACCAGATCCCAGTTGGATAACTACTAAATCATCTTTTGTATTCCAGCTGCACGAGTTTAGCAGCCAGTTGCACGCTCAGTTTACCTTCGATGGCGATGCCAGTAACTTGCCCTCAATGCATATGCTGATGATGGAGGAGTTGTACAAGATAATCAACATTTGCTTGGGAACACCGCCGTTGCAGTTCAAATGGAACTTTAAAAATGAAGATAACGTCAAGAGTTTCACACCAATGAGCTTTTATCAGCGTTTGGTGGCACCGTTCTATAGTCTTGATGCCCAAATCTGTTTGGGCCACGATCCGCGCCTCAGCTCCAGCTATCATAGAAACTATCGCATAGCCTACAGCTCCAATATGATTGATGGACTGCAGCAAAGCTACAACAATCAACCCATGGATGTGCTGCTAGAGATCATGGTATCATCCCTTTCCGCTGGCTCGGCCGTTTGGCTCGCCTGTGATCTGCACACAATATTTAATGGCAAATCCGAAATACTCAGCCTGGATATGCACAACTTTGAGCAGGTATTTGGCATGCCCTTGGGAATGGAACTGAATAAAGCCCAGCGTCTGGTCTACAAAGGAACGCGTCGTAATACTGCATTACTGCTGACTGAGGTTACCTTGGATGCACTGCAGCAACCGTTGCAATTTCGCACAATTGCGAAAGCAACAGAAAGTGTCAAGAAAACACAATCCCACAGCAGTTTTCAATTGACAGCCATGGCTGACGGTGATGTTGGCAGTGAGGCTGAAACTCAAACTGAGTCAGTCAAGCGCAAGACGGCCAAAGGCAACAGAACCGCACTGAACGTCGATTGGCTGCGGGAATATGCCTTTGAGATAGTTATCGATTCACGCTTTGTGCCACCAGGCGTGTTGCATGCGGCTAAAACTCAACCCAGAGTTGAACTGCCCATTTGGGATCCCATGGGCGCACTGCTCTCTTGATGAGTTGTGAGTGCCCCAGGTGATGGCATTTCAATGTCCAAGTTAAATTCAAGATCAAAAATATATTTAACAATCACAAACGAATCATAAGATACTTATAATTTTAAAATTATCGTAGCACACATTTCACGTTGCCAAATTAATCAAATAATTGAATTCCTATGTAATACCATTGAATTGTAATACCATATAGTACAATTTTAAAAATATAATTTGACTATATAGCTTTCTTGACTTTTTAACTAAATTAAATTAATAAATTAATCAAATAATTGAATTCCTATGTAATACCATTGAATTGTAATACCATATAGTACAATTTTAAAAATATAATTTGACTATATAGCTTTCTTGACTTTTTGACTAAATTAAATTAATAAATTGAAATAATCCTTTCTCAGCTACCATTTTTATTTAGGACTATTTTGACAAATACTTAATCATTATTTTGAGACTTTTCACAAACGGAACTAGTTCCTAATATTTTTGTTCACTTCGAGCGTTGTTCACCTTTCAAAGTGAATTAAAAACTTCGGTTGCTTGCTTCGTTGCGCGACCTTCGCCAAGTTTTTGGGAATTAGACTTACGTGCCTAGCATGTCTAATTAAGCATTAGGAGAGAGAGAGTGAAAGGCGGGGAAATGCGACCATTGAGGAAAAGTCGACGACTGTTTTGGACTTAAGGGATTTACGCTAAGGAATTTGACTTTGCATAATGTAAAGAAAAACAACAAAGTTTTTAGCTTTAAAATGGCATTTTATTTGTAAAATTTTTATATTAAATTCTGAAAACAACTTTAATGTGCGTAGTATCAATAGCCTATGGGTCTGTTATATGCAAATCCTCCATAACCACCATAGCCTCGTCCAGCTCCAGCATAAGGATTATAGCCGGTGTAGTAAGGTTGTTGTGGTTGAACCACTATGGGTTGCACCACCACCTCTGGTGGAGAAAACAGCTTCTTCAGAAGATGACGAGGCTCACGTAGCCGAGTAGTTTCCGATGCTGCAGAGGCATCTGCCGCTCCACTGTTGGAAATTGCATTAACATACACGCCACCATCTGACAAATCAGCAACTGCATTATGGTTATCAGGAAAGGCCATGACTAGGCCAACTGCAACACTGCTGAGCAAAAAAAGTGCGATGTACTTCATTCTGGTCGGATATTGATTAGCAACTGAATAAACGGTTCACTTAGCAGGCTCTTAAATACTCAAAATCGCTAAGAATATCAGGTAGTATCCTGTTGGATCTACCTGATGCTGCAGCTGCAAAGGATTAGTGCAGATTACCAAATACTGGGAAATGATTTACGACTAGGTAAGCAGTAAAAACTATTTTGTAAATTCGTTTTTGGAATGCTTTAAACAAGTTTAATTCTTCGTAATATCCAATGTGATTCCCTTAACCCAGACAAGCGCCTTAGTATTTATATAATATATGTATGTATGTGGATAATACCGTATCCTTAATATTGTTTTGGTGACATAAACTGAGGCGGTGGTGGAAATCCTTCAGGTGGTGGTGGCAACTGGCGTCGTGGCTGTGGTTTTAAAATAGAGAAAAGGAATGGGAATTACTAATATGATGATAGCACTTTGATCCTGTTGTGGGATAGGAAAAATCACAATCCATATTTCTGGAAATTGAAATGCATATGAGCACATGATTGGGAACAACGTGTTTTTGCTTGAAAAGCATATGATAAACTTCCGTGGAAAGTCCCTTGACTTGGAATAAGTTAACAAAATCTTTCAAATAATTTTTTGGAATGCTGTTTAGTTT
The DNA here is from genome assembly GCF_004354385.1 of Drosophila innubila. Taxonomy (NCBI): domain Eukaryota; kingdom Metazoa; phylum Arthropoda; class Insecta; order Diptera; family Drosophilidae; genus Drosophila; species Drosophila innubila. Next base: position 9,301,372 of record NW_022995374.1, read on the forward strand.
TATTATTCGTTCTTATGATTTTTTCTATTTGTTTTTACGTGGTTCCCCTAACATGCACAAGAATCCTTCTCCTATTAGTACAACATTTAAAAATTGTTTAACATGGGAGGACGTGGAATATCGTCTGGTGTAGGTAATTGAGAGGGCATTTGTCGTCTTTGCTGTAAGTGCGAGACAATCGATCATTGGAAATGAGAACTAATAACAATCTCGATGAAAATGATTTATGCAATGCAATACTATGAGATGTTTAAAAGGCTTTCAAAATCAGATATCGATACATACTCGCAAATGTGGAGCCCCATCCTCTGGATTATTGCTCATGTTCTTGACATTACGACGCGTCTGTCAATTTGAATTAGTACTGTAGCATCTATTAAATAATTTATAATTCAAAAACATACTCTGAATTGTGGAGGTGGTGGTGGTTTCTCGTTGGCGAATGATCCTGCTGGAGCTGCTCCGTCGGTGGCATGGCGCCGTGCCTAGAATAAGTAGGCATTGAACAAATCCGGTCATTAATAGCTTATAACCCTGAAAAGCTCTAGTCTCTTCTAATATGTTTAATGAACGACGAGTCTTGTGGCAATTGTGTCTTGATTAAAGATTTCATATTAATAATAACACAACTATAAGACTTACTCTGAGGTAGGTTCTAATTGGCTCCTGTAATGCAAAGTTGATCGAATTTTAGGAGATTTTTAGAAGATTTGGCTAAACATTTTGGCTTACCTCCAAGCCACGGCTAGTTCCACCACCGCCACGTCCGTCCACACCGCATAGTGTCAAAGTCAACACGTAAATGACCAAAACAATGCAAAATAGCTTCATTTTCTGGATATCACGTCCTGTTTAGCAGTCCAAAAGCAAGAGAGAGAGAGAGAGAGAGAGAGAGAAACTGGGTGTTCTCGTTAACTGGTATCTAATGCAGCTGTAAAGCTTCTTATATACAACTTGCCCCAATGGGAATTGTACATTTAATTGGCTTGTTAAATGTTATCCAAAATCTCGTAAAATGCCAGCATACCGAATAATTGTCGATATATATCGCACAGGGGCAACATTTAAATTGTTTATTAAATTTTAGTTATTGTTGACATAACGCTAGATGTATCTTGCAGATACACACGTTAACATGAAAAGGGTGGCGTGTCAAAAGACTGCTTAAACGCATGTTATTGTATGCATGCGACCTTTAAAAAGGGCTTCGCATGTTTGAATTCCTTAATTACTTTGCAAAATATTACAGCAATTGCTCAAAAAAATTTTAAGAAAGTAAGCTTTGCTTAACAGTGTACTTGTTTATTTGTAATAAGTAGCTGATTGATCAATTTCAATTTGATACTATTTATCAACATAAGAAAAAACATATTTTGGCAACGTAAACTTTTAATTACTGATATTTAGAATTATTTTTTTCTAACAAATTCTACTTATCTCATTGAAAATCAATGAAACTGTGTACAACCCAGTCTAGACTATTTTTTTTAATTTCAAATCATGTTTAATATAATAACATGCAATTCGTAGGTAAATCCATCAATTTTGACTATTATACTGTGCGCTGAACCGTAACCTTGACACTTGGAAAATGTTTTTAAGTAAATGCTCGTTTCACGCTATACTCCATAATTTCCGGCACTAAACACGCCACAATGCGTTCATGTTCCACCTCCACAATTTGCATAATTTTCAAATTATTACACGCTTTGATGTCGTACTTTTCTCACTCCCCACCTCCCTATCTCTCTCTTACTTGTGAGATCCCTCTTTCTCTATTTCTGTTGTGAGACAAGTGAAATAGAGGTGCAGGCGACAAAAAAATTAAATTGTTGAAAGGAGTAGAAAATAAATAAACGCACTTTTTTTCTCATTTCCGTTGCTTACTTTGACGTGTTTAGTTTTTGATGTGCACACTCGCGCACACAGCAACAACAACAACAACATCATCACCAACAACAACGAAGCAACAGCAAAGGCAAATGATTAAATTCGTCTTCAACGTGGACAACGATGATGTTACCCAGTGGCTCCAGCGGTTCCTCTCTGTACGGGTTGCTTACTGCTGCTGCATCTTAGAAGCGCCCTTTATTTCTCTCTCTCTCTCTCACACACACACACACACTCTTTTTCTTCCTTTCTCCTACTTACTCTTTTACTCCTTCAGGCTTCGTTGCTGTCTCTGTGTGTAAACTTTTCTCATTAGAAAACTTTTACTATTTCCGCTACTCAACGCCAAACGCAAACAACAAACAAACAGCAGCAACGACAAAAAATAAAGCATAAAATAAAATAAAATAAAATATAAATATAAATAAAATGTAACCTTAAAATACGAAGAGAACGTTAAGCGGGCAAAAAGTAAATTTGTTGTAAATAAAATTTGGTGTGTCTAAGTGTCTGAATTGACATTGTTTCAGTTTATGCCATGTTCGTACATTATTTTAGATTTTATATATCGGCTTACAAAATAAAACGGTGTTGCACAATTGCAGACATAGAAGAAAAGGCTCAAAGCATTGAAATGGCTTTATTTAATTTTACCAAAGACAGATGGAACATTTCAAAGACGCTGCTTAAAAATCAATAAATCAACGCTTAGCGTTTTACCTGCACATTTACCTTTTACCTCAGTTTGAATTGAATAAAATTTTGTTATTTGATTTCGCCAGCCTCCGCTTTTTCCTGTTTCCTGTGACTTGCAGTGCACATTTCCTTCAAGTGCCTCGCATTTGCTCTAATTTGATTTTCAGCGCGCTTCTTCTTATATACGATTCCATCGCCTGTCATCCGTCATTCTCCACTTTTCTCAAGTGTGCCAGTTTTTAGCTGTGAATGCCGATCTGGCAGATTTTAACTAAAATTTTTCAATAAAATTCCATGATATGCGTACAAGACATTTATGTTGGTTTAAATAATACTTTTTTGATTAATTAGAAAACAAAAACTGAAGATATAAGATTTGTTAATTATCGATTAATCATATCTGATACATTTATTTTTTTAATATCTTAGATTTAAAGTAAAAAAAATAATTAAAATATTCAAATTAAAAATTAGCTACTTGTATAAATATATACTAAATATACTTAAAAATATAAGAAATATAAAATAAATAAATTTACATAGCTAATTTAACTAAAGAAGAATAGATTACATAATTTACACTTCCAATTTCAGCCATTATACAACTCTATTATACTTAATCTGACCTTTTCATTTATCAACTGTTTTCTAATGCGACATGTTCTTGGCAAATTTAAATAGCTCAATTTTATTCAATGTTCTTTAGTTGAACAACATTTGATTGCATTTGAAATGCATTTAAAATCACTTAAGCCCTCGATTTAATAATGGATAGAGAAATCTACGAAATGTAATTACAACACGCTCCATTAGTAGCCTATGGAGTAGCATTTAAGTATTATAGCCAATTGGTAAAGTGGCTGCCAGTCAGCCAGACGAGAAATTATCAGCTCTTTAGCATAAGGTTGAACATAAACCAGGGAATACTCAATATTCTATTAATACTCGCACTCTTGGTGTCCGGCAATCGAAATGTATTTTCGATGTCACTACTAAATACCCACTCAAAATGGTAACTGTAATAAGTAAGACTTCTCTCTCACTCTCTGGCGATGGCAACAACATCACGTGTCTAGGAAACGGATTGCATAGAAAGCCTCACGAACCGGATAATGATCAACGAACTGTATACGTTTCCGCAATCGTAGTCAAATCGACAAACATGCACACAAAATGCAACGGCTCCTGATGTTCAAGCTGATGATGATTCTGTTTCTGATTCTGATTCTGATTCGGATGCTGATGCCGATGCTGCTACTGTCGCTTGGGAAATTGGAATGAGAATGGCAATGGTAATGGAAAGTGGTTGGAAGGGTCGGGTGTACGCCAAGGAATCGTAGCCGAAGCAACTTATACCGCTTGAATGGCGGCCTCTCTGCTGACTCGGGTGTAAATACCCCTTGCTCGAATGTTTTGCATTATTGATAAACTGCTCGTCGTTTCCATCGTCGTCGTGGCAAGAAATAAAGCAGCACCAAAGAATATTTATGACACTTGCTATGCCCCAACAAACTGTGTAAAAAATATGCAGCCAGCTGCTGGGGCACGCCCCAAAAGCGAAACGTGTCATGCATTAAGCGCCTGAACGTGTATAGCAGCCTTTTATACCCTAACCAAAAAATATTATAAGATATTCAACGAATTTGAAACACCTGCTAACTGATAGAGAAGACCTATATCCCTGATTATTTGTTTTTGCTGCAAAAAAGCTTAATATTATTCAGTTGAACATTAGGAAAAGTAACAAGAAAACTATTCTAAATCTTATTTATACTAAATTTTAATTGATTAGAGTACATAATTAAAGAGTTGAAATTAAAGCAAGTGCATTCAGACTTCTGGTAGCCAAAATATATTGCTTATATTTTTTACTTACCCTGTAATTTAAAGAACGTAAAATGTATAGTTTTTAAACTGCTTAAAAAATTTCGTGAAATAATAAATACAAATTATAAAAGTTCTTCGAAATTTTTTTATCACTAAGTTTATTATTATCAATAAACATAATTTTTAGCTTAAAGTGCTGCATTATAATATATTGTCTGAAACCAGGTTTAGGGTATTTTAACGTCTAGCATTTTACACCTGCTTGAACTCACAACATTTGTTGCACTTTTGGCAATTGGCGTAAAAAAAAACCAGGCTGCAATGAAGTGTTTAACGGTAACAACAACTACGCAATGCACAAAAGTAAAAAAATTATAAAAGCACTGCAAGTTGCAGACTAGGAAGCCTTGTAAAAAAAAATCATTTGCCAGACTAATTTGAGCCATCTGTCGAATGCAGAGCACAGTGAGTGCAAAAAATTTGCTCACGTTGCGTTGTAATTGCATTTGCTTTGTTGTTGCTTACAACCAAAAAACTTAACGAACGGCCGCACAAAGAGTCCAAAGACTGACAAACCAAAAAAAGAGATAGAAAGAAATACCATAAAAGAAAACTAAACATGGGCGTTTGCTGTGTCAGTGGGCGTGGCCCATTGCGTCTGTCTGGCAACGCACACGTCACGTAGTACAGTTGCCGCAGCTAAAACTTCATCAATTTGCCTTGAGAATGCTTGGTAACTTTCTACTCCCCCTGGTGGTGTGATGGATTTCCACTGATGCACTGAGCATGTGACCGACTGCTTCCATAAAGGAAATTATATTGGCCAAATTGATGCATCAGCTCCGTTGACCATTCTGCGTTTCATTCTGTTCCCGCCCATTATGTATTGCGCTGTATTTATGATTAATTACAGCGTTTAAAAGCGCATAAAAATGCATTGCAAATTTTATTAATAAAAATAATTAAATTCATCATACAGCTCGGAACCAAGCGAATAATAAATGCATTTTCATTAAACCATTTTCTTTATGTGCTTTAAAATCAGTTGATTTAATTGCATTACACACGGAACACTCCCTATCAGATTTTGTACACATCGAAATTCTTATTAATTTGTATTTCTTCAATGAATATAATTTATGACATCAAGTATTGTTTTATAATTTAAATTTATAATTACTGTACCCTTAATTAATTGACAACTATGGGAAGATTATAGAGTATTGTGTTCTGAAGTCTATAATAATTACTATCCTCATTATTGGCGTATTTTGTATTTGTATTTGAATTTATATAATTTCCTATTTAAGACGAAAAGAAAAGGTTTAAGTTACCCGATTTATCTTTTGCCTCGACAACAAAATTTTGTTATGACATGAATAGAAAAAAATTAAGGCTAAAACGGTGTTACTCGCAGCTAGAATTTTATCAACATTTAAATTATTTCACATAACGCATTATTTATTCAAAACGCACTCTCTATCATTATAAAATGACAACAGAACTTTCCATTTTTGTATTTCTTCCTAGCGCTAAAGTGCACGAAATAACTTAACCAACAGATGGCTTTATAAACAGGTTAAACAATTTTAGTTCACGACTTATGCTTATGATTCCCAACAGATGTCGCTTTTAGCACTGTTAATTCTACCAATAGTATTCGTGTTGCAACGAACACAACGCATGAAAACATTTTGGCTTTTTATCTCTGGAAGATTAAACAGCTTAAGCATGCCAATAAATATTTAAATATATTTAACAAATTAAATTTTTACTTAAATTTCGCGCCAAAGACAATTTTTAGGTCCAAACGGTTGTCCAAACGGTTCTCAGTGTGGTGGTCGGGCGATATACAGATAAGGCTATGTTAAGTCAACATGACTCTGTTAATAAATAAAATAATGTTGCACTGTTGCCAACTTTTTAGATAGATAAATAAAAATCTGTTTCTGGTTGAAAAACATACAATAAAAACATTTTTATGAAGGTTTGAAGTTCGTCTCCCACAGGGGAAAGAAGCTAAAAATTTAATTCAGAAAAAGTATGAAAACATCGACAAATTTCTACAAAAATTTAACAAATTCTATCTCCAATATTAAGAAAAATTCGAAATTAAATGAATTTTTTTGGGTGCAGCCAAATTTTCAATTTGATTAAATTAGAACAAGTTGCTTGATCGGGAAATTTTGTATTTTAGATTGTTTTGTTTAGTTTGAAGTAAAATTTTATTTTGCTAATAAGTTAACTGAATTCCATAAATTAAGCGTCTTTTAAGATATTAAACTTTAAAATCTACAGATTATTTTTTAAAAAATAAGATAATAAATGTTAAAAATAAAACGAAAACGTCTTTAAGCAAATCATTCTGAAGATCACATTTCAATCCGGTCGATTGGATTGCTTTACATTTTAATCAATCACATTTCGAGGATACTTCAAGACTTTTGTAAATCGCACTTATGATTAATCTCTTCTTAATCTCTTCCGGTTTTCGCTGGTTTGCCGAGGCAAGACTGCTTGGTTACTAGCCAGCCAACGCTGCAATAAAAAAAAGCCGAGTCTTTAAACATGGTCAAAGTTCAATGGCAACGCAACAGGTTATCAAATTTTTAAAGTATGTTCTTGAATACCACGAACTTGCGCTCATCTAATACATAAATCTAATCAAGGGGGTACGAATGACTGGACAGGGGGAGCAGCTACCCCGCCACCATAGATTCTTCAAAAATATAAACTTTATAGCAAATTGTTAAGTATTATTTATATAGAACTGAAATCAAAGCAATTTATAGGTAAGTAACGGGTATTCCTATACACGGGGTGTCGACTAAAGATTGTCTGTCTAGTTAAATATGAAAATGATTTTTATTTCTGTGATATTTTCGTTTTCAAAATTCAAATTAAAAAAAAAGTATTTTATTTTATTTGATTTAAGAAACATGCGATCACTTGAAAACCAAATTTAATTATGTCAATAAAATATTAATATTTTGTAAATAAAAATTAGGTTAATTTTTAAACCAAACTTATAAAACACACATAAGTACATCCTATTATAATAAAGCTTGCTGCCCCCCTCTAATTTTCATGCTGTATACGCCCTTGAGTCTTATCTCCTCAATCCAAAGCCATGCTCGATTACCGAAACTGAAACTATAATTGCATGTCTTTATTAACAAATTGACACGCGCTTCATTCACATAGCTAGCAGTTAAAGAAAATAAAATATTAATAATAATCTGAAAGTTAAATTTTAAGGATAATTAAGGATACTCCCAAAATGTAGTAAGTATAGAGATTTGGAGATTGCCTTGAAGGTGTTAAAATAGTGCTCCTTTCAATACTTTTGATACGGCACAAAAAGCATATTTTTCAAACAGTGTGTGAATTATTAATATACAAAATCATTAGTTTTTAGAAATTGTAAAGCTTTGTAAAATCCGTAGTGAATTTTCAAAAAATGATCAGTAGTGCAAGCCATTTATAGATAGGGTCTTAAAAAAATTTTCCGCTTAAAAAAGCTCTTTCATCCTACAGTTGTCTTAAAAAAAAACGTGTCTTAAAACTTGTTTAAAGTTCAATGCCAACGCAATAGGTTATCAAATTTTAAGGAGAGATTTGGAGATTGCCTGGAAGGTGTTAAAATAGTGCTTCTTTCAATACTTTTGATACGGCACAATAAGGATATTTTTCGAACAGTGTGTAAATGATTAAAAAAATTAGTTGTAAGAAATTATAAAGCTTTGTAAAATCGGTAGTGAATTTAAAAAAAAAAATGATCAGTCACTAACAGATAAGGTTTTAAAAAAATTTCCGGCTTTAAAAAGTTTTCTTATCTCCACAGTTGGCCCAAGAAATACGCCGTTCTTTGTATACTTCTGCTGGTGGCGATTGTCTGTGTGGTGTTGGGACTGATTTTTGGCTTGAGGAAAGTCTCCGAGCCACAAAGAGGGGCGGTGGTCTCCAATGCTGTTGGTTGTGCTGAGATCGGCGGCCAAATGTTGGCCATTGGTGGATCCGCAGCCGATGCAATGATTGCCACAATGCTTTGCGAGAGCGTAGTCAAGCCACAGGATCATGGACTCGGAGGTGGCTTTGTGGCCACCATTTACACCAAGGAGACGGGAATTATTGAGACATTGATTTCACGTGAAACGGCACCGGCGGCGGCAACACGTGACATGTTTGTCAACGAAACGACGGATACGGGAGCTATCTTCGCTGCTGTTCCCAGTTTTATCTACGGTTGTTGGCGACTCCATGATAAATACGGAAAATTACCTTGGCACACGTTGCTTGAGCCCACAATTGAGTTGTGTCGCAATGGAATTGTGGTGTCCAAAAGCTTAGCTGGCAACCTGGTCCGATTTGAGGAAATCATTATGAAGGAGATCTCCTTGTCCGAGATCTTTATCAATCCGGCCACACAAGCTATCTACCAGGAAGGAGAAATTATGTTCCGACGCGTACTCGCCGACACCCTGGAAATTATCGCCAAGGAAGGCCCGGAGGTAATCTATCGGAGTGGACGCATTGGACGTATGCTTGTAGAAGATATCAAGGAAATGGGTGGCATCATTACCGAAAAGGATCTACAGGATTATGAGTAAGTTGACTAGCTAACGAGTTGACGTCCCTATTGGGAATGGCTTTTTTATACCCGTTACTTAACAATAAGTAAGATTGTATGCTGTATTCGTTTGAATGTATGTAACAGATAAATGTGGGCATCACCGACTTCTTAACAGACGAACCATGTCCGTATGTGTGAACAGATCTCATATATAAATTTCAGAGATAGCGCAATCAAATTTTTTGCACACAGACTTCTATGTTTCTATGGAGATCATCTTTGTTTCTAACTGATAATAATTCTCTTTATTTAGAAACGTTTTAAAAGAAATTTCGGAGCCTAAAAGCATGCAACGGTTATTTTATAGTCGAAATCTATTAATTAACTATAGTCTTTTCCACTTAAGTAGTGGGCAGCTTATTAGTTTCCCCACTGCAAAAAGTATTTCACTTTTTTGTTCCACTATTAATTTTCACTAATATCTACTTTCTTTCTCTCTCTCTCTTTTTCTCTCTGTCTTTCTCACACTCAATGATCTTAGCGTGCGTTGGGAGGAGCCACTGCACAGTGTCTTAGCGAATGGATACAATCTGTATACATCTCCCTTGCCCACGAGTGGAGCTTTGTTGATCTTCATGCTGAACGTGATGAAGCCGCTTTATACGTCGGATCATGAACTATATTGGCATCGATTGATCGAAACCTTTAAACATGCCTATGGTCTTCGCTCCGAATTAGCGGATATACATTTTGAGCCCTCGATTCAAAAGGCTTATAAAAATCTGCTTGATCCCGAATTTGCAGCGGAAGTGCGAAAACTAATTTTGGATAATGCCACATTTACGGATCTAAATTACTATGGGGCAAAATTTAGCAATGTAGAGGATCGTGGTACGGCGCAGATTTCTGTACTTACACCGAATGGAGATGCCATCTCCGTGACGAGTACGATCAATAATTATTTCGGCGCACAAGTGCGTTCCCGTCGAACTGGCATAATACTCAACGATCAGATGAATGACTTCTCCACGCCGGGAAAAAACAGTGTTGATAATATTCCACCCAGCCCATCTAATTTTATTAAGCCCGGCAAGCGTCCTATGTCCTCATTTTGTCCGAGCATTGTCCTCGACAACAACGGCAATGTCAAGTTGATAGTAGGTGCTGCTGGTGGCCCAAGGATCACCACCTCAGTGGCTCAGACCATTTTGCGCTACTTTGTGCTGCAGGAGTCCATCGAGAGTGCGGTGAACAAGGGACGACTGCATCATCAGCTCTCTCCGATGCACATAGTGGTTGAACCGAATGTTCCCAGGCATACAACCGAATACCTTCAGAAAATTGGCCACAAACTTAAGTGGGTTTCATCAGCCAACACCTCCGTCACAGCCATCGCGAATATGGATGGCATACCGCAACCCGTTTTCGATCAACGTCGTGGGGGCAGCACCGTCATCACAAATATAGTCTTAAAACGCAGCTAGATGCCATATATTGAATAAGAACATAACGATAACACAGTTAAATAAAGAATATTATATGATAAAATGATTTCTTTTTAAGTACGGCTTAGCTGCCTCATAAAGCATCTCCCAAACCAGAGCGAATAAATCGCAGCGGCAGCGGCGCGAATAAACCGCGTGATGTTTTCCGCGCCAAAATCGCAAGTGTGTTCACACCGCGGCGAATTTATTCGCGGTTTCTTTATTTGCAAAAATGTCTTCGTCAAATGACAGCCATGAAAAAAGACATTGCGCATAAACAGCTAAACGCATAAACGTCACATGTGATGATTTTTAATAAATATTTTTCAATAAAAGTGAATGATTATAAGTTAAAAACTGCTTCTCGTATTATAGTATTATAATAATATTGTATTAAAAGCCAAAATATAATAATTTAACATGTAAACAAGGCAAAAATTCAACACATGCATCACATGTGACGTCATCAGCGCAGAACATGAGCAAATTTCTGCGCAATCTAATTTTATCGTTCTTGGCGGCAAGCGGAAAAAACGCTGCATGCGCGGTTCTGGAAAAAAACGCTGCAAATTCGCCGTCGAAACGAATTCGCTCCGCTTTGGTGTGCATACGTTCATAAGACGCAATGTAATTATATATTCGCGATTTATTCGCTCTGGTTTGGGAGATGCTTAAAGTTGGTAAATTTGAGTTCAACTGCAGATCAAAACCTGAAGCAATGATTTCATCTGTATATATTAAAAAAAATAATTTTTATGATTTCTATTATTGTAACAACTATATAAATTCGTATACATGTGAATAACAATTACTTTAATAACATTTTTGCTGAGACTGAGCCTCAGCATTTCCTTATAGTATGGGATAACTGCACTCACTGGCAATGCCACAGAAGCTGCCAGCATTGCGAGGGAGTCGCATGAATCCAGACTCGCCCCAATTTTGGGAGTATGAGTTCTTGATGATCCAATAGTCGCGTCCATTTTCACTGCCGTATCCAACAACAACAACAGAATGGTTGACCTCATCCTGGTTGCACTCCTCGTCCTCGTAGATGCCGCCATCGTATTGCTCAAAGGATATGCTGCCCGCATTCATGGAGCATGCCAATGGTCCAAGGGTGGCAATCACTTGCTTCATCTTTTGCTCATCTCCCGGATCAATGCGGGCATAATCGCGTATTTTCACAATACTCTCACGTGGATATACTCCAACAGTTTCATTCTGTTTGCACTGCATTTCGTACTGCTCGTAGGGATACTTGTTTGCCAGCGTAATGCCATGATCCCGGATGTACTCAAAGCCATACTCCTGGAAGCCACCATCGCAACCCATGTTGCCATAGTCATCGGCACAATCTACCAGATTCTGTTGGGATAAAGGCACCAAGACACCAGTGCGACGAAATAGATGTCCCTCCAACGCTCCCGTCGTGGAAAAAGACCAACATGAACCACAGCCAACGCCCTGAAAGCCGGCTGCAGTTACTCCTCCCTTCTCCCGCCAGTCAAACGCTTCCGGCAGTTTGTCACTCACAGTGACTGTCGCGGGCACAAAGTTAATGTGACGAGCTGTAAACTCTCTGCGAAATAAAGAGTTAATTTTCTGCATTGACAATTATTCGAATTATTTACTTACTCGCCCTGATATGAGATCTTGGAGCCGAGCAACGTTGAGATCTCTTTACGAGTCATGTCAGCAAATGAATTTAGATTCAAACGATAACTGCCCACTCGACTGTTTGTTAGATCCACCAACGACTTTTTGGCTGCAAAAATGGATTCGCGAAACTCTCGCTCCCTTTCATCCGGATACACCTTTCCCGTTTTGTGCAAAAAGTCATCGAAGTCTCGCACATCGCAGAGTTTTGGGAATGTTTGCAGTGTCTGCAATGACACGGCATTTAAGCAGGCGAACAGCAATGTCCACTGCAATATCGTCGCTTTGCATTTTCTCATCTATAAAGCGATACAATGTTAGATTAAGTGAATGATGACATTGTGGAAACAGTGTGACAACATCATTTTTAGTACGCTTCAAAACTGTGTCATAAAACGAGAGCCAAATTCGATGATAGATATTCTCAATTTAAGTCTAATTTCATTTCTATCTTTATCTATCTGTGCACCCTCACTATAATGCAATAATTCAGTGCTATATATAATATAAACCATTATCACATACACACCATTCGAAATAAAATAATTGTCTGCTTTTATATATTCCAAGAATTATAGCTTTATCACGTTAGCGATAAGATATCTGACGCATTTGAACTTGAGCTATATGCACATCACTTTTTAGCATTTAATTTGGTCACAAATCATTGTTAATTGCTCGTTTTCTAATTCAGATGGAAATTTTCAATAATCAAAAAAATTTAATTTTAAGATCTTGTTCACATACAATATATTTGACAAATAGTATGATACTTAACTTTAATTGCTTTATGAATGACGAATATAGACTTTAAAATTGTTTGATTTGTTTTAAATTATCAATATATTATTTTAATTTTCACTTGAAAATTATTTTTGATTGCTAAAATCATCGGATTTTTCTGTTTTGCATATACAATTTTCAGAAAGAAACTTCTCTATTTTTTTTAATTTTTTGTCACTTCTATTTTGTACACTTTTATCCTCCTAGCCAACAAAATTTAGTTACACAACTTGTCAGCTTCGTTACACGAATAAACTCCTCCAAATAAATTTTATATTATTAAAAATTTAAATTAAAGGCATTCAAAGTTCGACTTGACCATGAATGTTTACATCTGTTGCTTTGAATATTGCATATTATTATCGAATATCGATTGAATGAGTTTTTAATGAGTGTAATTAATTTGTAACTATGTTTTCCAATGAATTTTGATTTTAATTAACATATTGATCAAAATTAACATAAGAGTCCAAAATTTGATAGTTATGCATTTCTTTGTTTTGTGAAATTTTCGTAGCCAAGTCATTAAAACAAACACAAATCAATTTCTCTTTCAATGCGCTCTAAAATCATCTTCATAGTCAATTTGCACACATATGGGGGATTCACTTGGATTTGGATGCGGGTGAAAGGTGATCTGGCTCCCAGCTACGTAAGCATAGAAAATGGAGAGAGAGACCCTCGCGTATTTAAAAGTGCTGACTTGCTTGAAGGGTCCATAATTGTGATGATGATTATTATTACAACTTGTTCACATATAGGTGTATGTTTACATAACCAAAGACACTGTAAATCCAAGAGTCGCATCTCCAATAGACATTATAAATACCTCTTGCTGAAAAACGGGGTATTTTTATAATTGTACTTTGACAAACTGTCTTCTCTTTGACTTCCCACGTATCCAAAGAAAGTATTCTTTATCGAAACCATATTTTATAACCGTTCATTAAGATTCACTTTCTTTAGTTTCTCGTTACCTCTCGTATAAGTATTAAATGTTTATTTTAGAATTACTATTATTATTATTATCATTTATATTAAAAACTACATGATTAATTAAGTATATATTTATTTATTAATATATTTATTTATTTTAGCTGTTACTTATTTTGTTTATTGAGGCTTTCACACTGCACACATTTGGTTATTACAAATACTAATCACCTTTGTTAACTATGTTTCTTTTGCCTTTGTCCCCTATGAAGACTTGGTAAAGATGCCGTTGTCTTGGAGTCTGCGATCGCTTTAAGACGCGCTGGCGATAGACGCTTCGGTTTTATAGGCCGTTACTTAAGCGCTCCACGAATCGAATGAAAAACTTGCTGGGCATATAAACTTCAGCTTTGAAAATGTTTTCATATTTGAATTCCTCATATATTTGTGCTCTTCGCTTTAAATGCAAATTAATCATTCATTCAGCATTTTGATTGCTAAAGTTAATAGAGCATATTAGCTACGAGAAGAGTTTTGTAGCTTAAGGAAAGAAACCGCTTGAATTACTTAAATATAAACTTAAAATCTGTTTTTTATTAATCATATAAAGGAAGGGCATTTGAAAAATCAACTGACCTTTGAACTTACACATTGACAACACTAACTATTGTCAGTTTAATCAAAACCTTCGTGATGCTTTTATCTCTATCGTCCACAACATGTTAATTGACTAACATTTTGAGCATAGGAAACATTATAATTTATGCAACCAATTTTGATGACTTATACACCTATTTTAAATTATTGCTACGATGTATTTCTTAATTTTTTTAAATCGGAAATATACATTTATTGAATTAAATTTTTTAACTATAATTTATTAATGATTTAACTTGCTTATTTGAGATACATATACCAAATTTGATGATCTTTCTTAAAGATACACCAAATTGATAAACTTGAGCTATTAGTTGACATATGTAGATGCTTTCTTATTATGTTTTTGGCTTTTACAAAATATTTTGACAATATTTTTACTGCGTCTGCACAAGACTTAAAGACTTCTACGGAATTACAATTCCGCCTTAACGTTTATGAGGTTGGGAATACGACTACAATTGCTGCCAAATACCAAGTACCAATGCAGTGCCTGGAGAGCGACTTTAGATCCAACTAGGCCAGTGGAAATTTCAAATTAACAGACATATGAGAACGCAACGATAGTGGGCCGTGTAAACAAGGCACGCCCATATGTCGAGGTATACTACGACAAGCCCCATACTCATATAGGCAGTATAGGAGTACTATACGTGTATATCATAATTAGGTAAGTGCGAATTAAGCATTCGTGGGCCCAAAGAACGATAGTCGTGAATTTAATGCCGCATTTATGAGTACGAGTATGTAGAAATCTATTTGCACTGTTCGTGGTGCGGCTTTTATCTTCTATTTGCTTGTCTAATCATAAAGAAAGTGGATGGATGCGGCTATATAAATGCGGAGGTAATGCTCAATTGTTAACTAGTATTTATTATAATTTCAAGATGTTAAAGCTGTGGCTCTGCTGTGCTTTATTTACAGGCGCATATGCTTTCAATCATGGATCAGACTTGGACGATTTCAAGGAGTACATGGTATGTTTAATCATAAAATTTGAAAGGTAAACAAAAAAACCAACATTATATTGAATGCAATTAATATTTTTTAGAACGAATTTGAAAAGAATTATGCTAACCCAACGGAGCAAAATGCTGCCAACTATTATTTCAACTATCACACCAAATTGATTGCTCAGCAAAACGCGTTGGAAGATCGGAAAGCGAGTACCTATCGCGTTAAAATCAATAAGTTTTCGGATATTAGATTAATTACTTTTGCGGCCCGTTTACCTCAGGCCGTGTATCCTGCAAAGTCTAACGATAAGAAACCTATTGAAACGGAAAATACAATTGCCGATGAGATTGACATCCTCGCCGAATATGGCATCAATGTGACCGCCCAGGATCAGGGCACCTTGTGTAGTGGCAGCTGGGCCTATGCTGCAGCCAAGGCCCTACAGATATTGAACGCTCTGCCAAGTGATAAGGAACCAATGGAATATTCTGCCCAGCATCTAATTGATTGTGTTGGCATGAGCACCAGTTGCACAACGCAGGTGCCACAACAGGCTTTTGACTATCTAACCCAAGTAGATGACGCTACACTGCTAACTGATATTGAATATCCGACCCATGAAAACTCCGTACAGGGTATGTGTACACCACCCGCGCTGCCTTCAGGCGGAGTTAAGCTGGCTACATATTCGAAGATACGCGATGGCGATGATGAGTCAGTTAAGCGCTTCGTTTCTAACTCAATACCCGTGATTGTAGAGTACAATCCGGCCACATTTGGATTCATGCACTACAGCAGTGGAGTCTATGTGCCACCAGCAAGGGCCAGGGCTGCAAGCTCACAGTTTCTGGTTGTTGTTGGTTATGGCCATGATGCAGCTACTAAGTTAGACTATTGGCTATGTCTCAATTCGTTTGGTACTCAGTGGGGCGAAGACGGCTTTATCAAAATAGTGCGTAGTGACAAGCAGCCCATTGCAAAGGGAGCAATTTTCCCAAATACCCTAGGATGAAATTCTTTATAAGAATCCATTAAACTAAGTTAATAAATCTTTTGTATCCTTAGTTCAGCTTAGAAGTTTAAATATGTAACACTAAGTCAAAGTTAACATTTGTTTTTTGTTTTATTGATTACATCATTTATGACTGCATTAGTTGAGAAAGTAGCAACAAGTTTTGTTGGTTTGTGAAAGTTTATAACTTTTTTCCATCTTTATATTAAATTTTGTATTTAGTTTATTTATTGATTTTTCATCTACAAGCGGAGCTTTACAGACTTAAACGCTAAAAATTAACAAGTTCACATATTTTTTTTTTAAATTGTTGTTGGATTTGTTCTTTTTTTTTTTTTTTGGTTTTGCATTTTATTTTCAATTTTATTTGTAATTTATTTATCATTTTGAATATATATTGGTTGGGTTTGCATAGAAACTCATAAACCAAATATAATATATTATAATTTTCACGACTCAGCCAGCGCAGACAAAACACGTATTATTTTGTTCAATAAATATTATGCAACTGTGTGTTCTTTTGTTTAACAATTCATATTTTTACTGTGTTAGTTGTTTTCATTTTCTTTGGTGTTCTTTTTACGTTCGAAACGAATTTTATGACTATCATGTATGTATGTGTTATTTCTTTATTCATTTTCTGATCAACCAAACTTTGTTGTTAGTTTCATATATTATACTAAATTATTTGTTAAAATATTAGAGCTTTAATCGTTTTTGTTTTTGTAGTTAGCTTTATGTGTACTTGAATTAACATTTATGTTGTGTAGTTTATTTTTAGTTTTACCCCAAAATCTCGTTACTCATAAAGCAAAGCTCAGTGATATGATTCACGATGCCATTTTTTTTATTTTATATATTTGTTTAAGTAATTTATTTTCTTTGGTTTATTAGTTCTCCATGTCTATTTATGTCTCATTGTGAAGAATGCGTTTGGAATGTAATTTATTGGTGTTAAATAATATTTAGCCTGTTGGCAAGGCATTTTAAAATGAGTTGTAGAATTTATACCGTTTTATCAGTTTATTCTTTATTCTTTCAATTAAGTATCTTTTAACTAAATATAATATGATTCAATATCTTTTTCCATTTACTTTTTATTTTCAATAATTTTTGTATTAGTTAAGTTTACCTACATATTCTCACAATGTTTTTTAAACTTTCAATAGAATAATATTTAACTAAATAAATATCATTTGTGTGTATGTGTTTTAAGTGATTTAAAATATGTTTAATAAAATTTGTTGACTACACAAAATAATGGGCTAAAATTTATTGGTTTCGATTTTGAATCAATCCATTGGCTAGTGTTTTTGTAGAGATTACACTGCTTTGTGGTGACTGTACCTCCTTGCGTATTAGCCGTGTACGTGTTTGTTTGTTTGTTTTTTATTTGTTGATTTGTGCCTATCAACTTGTCAAAGACACTTAAATGATTACTAAAGGCAGATGTAATGCGCTTCACAAAATGTAATTTCTAAACTAAAATCAAATAAACATCAAACATTATCTACACGATGTAATTAAAAATTTTGCTGTTAGGAAGATTTTTTAGGCATATTTACTTGTCTATTTTTTTCTTTACTTATTTCTTTTTTTGTTTTGATTTTATGTTTAGTTGTATGAAGCTTAAAGTGGACAAAATATAATTTATCATACTTTTATAGTCTATTAATGAATTTTTTTTTTTATTTTTATTTTTTTTAAGTTTTCTGCTCTTTATACACATATATGCTATGTTTTTGCTATCGCATTTAGTTGAAATATAACTTTTTTACTTGATTTAATTTTTGCATGATTTTTCGGATGATTTTGAGTCCTAGTTACTGTAAATACTAGTTTCTATTAACGATTTCATTTCAAATAATTAGTAAATCTCTTATGAAGATTTTGGTTTGAAATTTTCATTTCAGGGATGTTCTGTTAAATTTCTGTAAATATCGCGTTTTAGTAGTTGAAAATATATTTGCACTTTTAACTTTTTCCTTGACATGAAATATTTTAAAAACAATGGAAATGTGTTTAACATTTAATTTTCTTGGAACATTGTCTGGACAATAAAAATAACTATCATCTTCCAATTAAGGATAATATAAATGGTGTTAAGCCTGTTGTTGTTAGTTGGACATGAATATATTTTATTAGGCGGAGATGTTTACTGGCAGTTTTTTGTTTATTCATTTTCTTTTTTTTTTTGGAAAAACATATTTTTAAAATTAAAATGAGCTTATAAAATACAAACAATACCATTGATTTTGCCGCCCAAAATTTTGTTTGTGTAAGTTTTATTATTTTAGGTACTCCTAAATTTTTCAATTTATGAGCCCACGAAATTAAAAGTGGTATTTTATTTATTATAATTATTATCCTCACTTTTTACGCTTACGAAAAAATTTATAGTTAATTAACTTAAACTGGTTATCTAAGTATTTTGCCATATTCAGAAAATCTAATTAAATGTCAAAAAGAAAACATTAGATTTGAAAAGAATATGGAAAAAAAATTATAAAAATAATAGAAAGCAAATACAATACGAGTATATTTATGAGCTTTGAACTCCTATGCTTTGTCTTGTCATGAACAGCAATAATCCTGCGGCCAATGCAAGGATCAGCGGTTTCTGTGATGTAGCACCGATAATGGCTCCATTGCACAAATCCTTGGTGCAGGCGCAGTAAGTGGCAGACACATCGTGGGTGCCCGATCGCCGTATGCATTCCTTATCGGTACGCTCATCACGGATATATCCGCAGCCACGTACGATGCGAGTCTTGCCGTAAACTGAGAAATACATTTTATTAGTTAATGTGTAGGAATTCGTCTTAGAAATATAAATAAGTTGAACTAAAGTAAATTAACCTACAAAATATAAATAATAATAGTAGAGATTATATGGATTTTTTGAGGATTAACTTACTCTTCTGCACAGTTTTGCGGCACAGTATGGGCTTGAATTTGTTCTTGAGATGCTCCAATGGCTCCTTTTTGCTGCAGTTCACCTCACCAATGGAGTACGGCTCGAATGGATCTCCACAACGGGGATCGAACTCACTGTTGCAGTCATAGCACATCAGGGCAGTGGATACTGTAAGCAGGAAGTCAATTATTATTATTTCAAATCAAAATAACATTAACTATGTAATGACATGGTTACAAGTCTTACAAAACACAATCCAAGTTTCTTTTATTGCGTAAACTTTGCCGCTTACCTTGTATGCAGCACAGCACGCCTAACAACAGCAACACTTTTTCCATAAAAGGCGACATTTTTAAGCTTTTCCGTTTGTTGTTGTTCTTGTATGCACAATGCACTTGGCTTGCAGTGGTTTATAAATATTTAAATGTCACTGAATGCTCTTTTAAGTTTAAATATTTTTTGTATATTTTGCTGTTGTGTTAAATTATCATGCTGAAAAAATGTAAAGACAAATATGCAATTAATTTAATTGAATTATTGAATGTATAGCATTTTGATAATAAACTTTACAAAACAGTTTATAGTTTTTAGCGGGGAATTAAATAAATTATTTTAAAAATTTAAGATCAATCTTAATTTTAACTTTAAGAGCTTTTACCCAAAAGTAAATTTAAGCGATTATCTAGCAGTTATAAAGAGTGAAAACCAAATACAAAAACAGAGATTCCAATGAGGGCAAACTGCAGATGCAAAGCAAAGGAAGCTTAAATGCAGAGAGAGGGAAAGAGAGAGAGAGAGAGAGAGAAAGGGGAAAAGAGAGAAAGTTGTTGGCACAACTGAGAGCAAGAGTGGGTTGAAAAGAGGGTTAGCTCACGACCCAATTGAAGGTCCACAAATATGTGGATCATAAATGTCAGAGTGTGTGTGTGTTGTACTCGTCATTTTCACTCAATGTTTGACTCATAGTCCACAGCTCAAAAATCGGCACAAGCCTAACGGCCGCTTTATGTTGGCCACTTAATTGGATTGCAATGATTGCTGCTGCTGTTGGTACAAATACTTTTGCTTTTCTGTACTGTTTGTTTACTATGTGTCATCCACACTGTGGCAGCCAATTGCTCGAAATTGATTTTCCCACTGAGCAGCAGTTGTACATACATTGTATAATATTGTTGGGGAGCATGAGATAGTGGAACCTGGTTAATAGACGAGCTTACACCTTCAACCAAGGAGGGACTTCGTAAGAATAACTGAAGCAGTTAATATCAATGTGTCTTGCTTCATTGATTCATTTTATAATTATATCACGGTAGAAACTGATAATTTTATATCGGAGAGTAGTAAATTGTTATAGCAAAAATGTTTTTATTTGCCAACGAGTTTATTTATAAACTAGCAACAGTTTATATAAAATGTTAAAATTGTTTCTTTATTTATTTCGACATTTATATAATTGAGAAACCCCTGGCAAATTATCCAACTACAGCTTAAAGTGTGTGGTTTCAAAAAGGGGGCGAAAGTGCTTTTAACATACCACATTAAACTGAACCTACAAAAGCGCAATGCACCTACGGAATCCATAGGAAGCACATTTTGCATGCACTTTGTTGCATTACTTGAGCGTGTGGCAAGTCACTCAATTCAATTCGATACTATCTGAATTCGAGTGGTGCTCAGTTAGGATTTGGGTCTTCCGTACAAAAGGCTACATTTGCTGAAGGAGGTGCGGAAGAAACAATCAATAAGGTAGCCAAGGGGCCGTTGTCATGTCAGGCTGTCAATCACATCATTGTGCTACTTATTTGAGATACTTGTATTATTTGTGCTGTTGTTTCTATGGCTCTTTGACATGTTTATCATGTCGAGTGTCAATTATATATACACAATTGACTGATAAGCAAAACGATGTTCTTTTTTTTTATATATATACCACATTTATATTTATATTATTTTCATCGATGTGTCTTTTATTTTTCGATTCATTTAATTTAAATGTATGCCCGATGCATGCAACACTGTGTGTGGGCGAAAGACGTAACACTGCGTTTCTCGGACTGGGAAAATTCAATAACTGACCTAGTTCAGTTATCCATGCTAGCTATCCATGCCATGTGTCTCCGTTTACAAACTTTTGGCATTTCCTATGGAGAAATGTCTTGTTTTCCTCGCTTTTCTTTTCCTTGTTTCAAAAGCCAACTTCTAAAGTGGCTTATGTAATAGTAATAGTAACACACACGATTTACAGGCTATTTACACGACCACTCACATTTGCCACATTTGCACACATTTGAATGTGACCTTCCACGACCAATTGTGAAACTGTTAAGACACCCAAAGCAAATCAGCTGATCGGTTTCTGTGCACAAATTATAAAAAGCAGACAATAACAACATTTTAATATTTATTGTGATACTATAATTGGCGCAAATTTAATGCCTTCCGTTTTAATTGAAGAAAACAGCTGGTTAAGGTGATAATTGCTGTTTTTTGCCGAGCTTATCGATAAACATCGCGTGTTCGATACAAAAATACTGAAATTTAATGACAAAAAATCTTCACATTCAAAAATGATCATTTGGATTTTGTACTGAACTGAATTCCACATTTGGGCCAAATGATGAAAATGGCGTCGAATGAGCCAAATGTGCTGTCTTGGAAATAGGCTTTAACATAGAGCAAAAGCAAATGCCAGCGAAGGTTTTAGTTTTTTTTTTTGTTCTTGTTATACGGGAAATATCGATTTAGCTATTAAAAAGTAGGTAGGTCGGGTAAACCTGGTGGCTAAGGACATGCAAAACAGTGGCAGTAGTTATTATTGTTATTATTGTGACTGGGTTGGGATAGGTTGTTGAAAGGGAAAGCGAATTGGCGATATTAGCAATTATGTTGTATAACAGGCTAAACTAAAGTATATTTTAAAAAACATTTTTTTATATAATTTAAGTTCTCTTAATTGTTCTCTATTATTACTGCTTTCGATTAATATTTTAAACATTTATATTTAATTTAAAGCTTTTTTAGTGTTATATATTATTACTGTATTCCATTTATATTTTAAGCACATTCAATTATTGTATAAAGTATGCTAAAGCATCACTTATATAAATATTTATGTACATATATTTTGTTTCAATCAAATTTATACATGTGTTCAAGTGCTTTAAATTATTTAAACTTAATTTTTTCCATTGTACTTTTACTGTACTAAAACTGTTTTGTAATCACTTTTCACTTTTTTCGTGTAACTTTTAGTCCCACAGGGCTTTGCACAATTATATAATATAGCGCATATTAGATCAATTTGTAATTTATATAAGTATTGAAATAAAGACCTTTTAATAAACCATTTTTTGTCTTTTGTATATTTACATAAGAGGAGAAAATATTTTTCGAGTCTGACAACTTGGCGTCGTTGCGAATTTCTTTCAATTGAAAGGACCGTTGAATGAACGAGCGTTTGCAGAGAAAGACCTATTGAAGCTGATTCCAAGTGGAACGAACGAACGAACGAAAGCGAAAAGCATCGAAGGACGGCTCAGTGGGTGGGTCTGTTGTGGGTGAGTTTACTTTGAGCGCAAATCCGTGCACAAGGCAAGGACGAAGCACAAAGTCAAAACGCAGCGGGTTAATAACGAAAGAGAGCCTCCGTCACAGTGGCGAAAAGTACACAAAGAGAACCAGAGAGTGGGAAGAGACAGAGTGAGCGCGACCTACAGGACATGGCAAAAAAAAAAAAGTAGTTTAATCGATAGCAAAGTCCACACGAACTTTAAACGGCATTATCTAACATGGATAAATGAGATATTTATAACAGTTTGTGTTTATTCAAATTAGTTAATTCAAGTGTCTCTAATTAAATATCAACTACGGGAAGCACTTGAAATTCTCTATTTATTATTATTATATGTTATTCTTTACATTTCAGGCACACAAAATCTCCGATTACGCGACACAAAACGTTGCAACCCCAAAAACGTAAATTTTCTTTCTGAGCGGCTCTGCAAATTTTGCATCTGTCAGAAAAGCCGTCAACGGGTAGAAGCAACCACAGCAACGGCCGGCAAGATTTAAGAGGTGCAAATTGTCTGAGCGTGCGCACAATAGAGTAAAGCATTTTAGTATGGTAACATTTAAATTAAACAAAATTTAAATTTTGAAATATTTAATTTTCATAGCCTAAAAATCAGGGAATAAAATTTTAAGACGGGATGAACTTGTTTATTATCTGATTGGGACGAATTTTATAGCGTAGAAAAAAGAGAACACATTTTAATAAGTCTTTAAAGACAGTTAATATAAATATTAACTAATAATTTTGTATTTTTTTTTTTAATCAAAAATAATTATTAATTTTTATTGATAAAGTAAAAATCTAACCAATAAATTTGATCCCAGATAAAATTATTCATTTAACAGGGTGTATAACACAATATCAAATTCATATTATTGCAATATAATTATTCAAGCAATCTTAAAAAAACAACAAAGATTTTCAAATCAATGATAATTTCTCCCCGATCGTTTCTAAGGATGCTATATGACATATAAGGCAGATTGTAATGAAATTTGATCGGGATGTATAAGACAATACACAATATGTGAGATTATTTATAAATATCTCAAGAATTAACAGTTTTTCATACTACTCGTAAAAGTGGATTTTTGGGTGAGCGTTCCCATTACATATATGGATGTAGTATCCGATCCAGACTTTTGCGACATAGCAACATATTCCGACAAATTTATAATACGCTCTGCAAGGAATACGCATGGAATACGTAGAGTGCTACAGTAAATCATCATGAAACATAATTTAGTCGTTGAGTGCCGACATAATTTGAGACCAGAATAATTGCACCTGCGGATTATGCATTAGTGCTCGCTTCTTTCTGCTTAACACGATGTTCAGTATATCAGCATTTTTATAGCGATCTCGGCTTAAATTCTTCGAGTCTGAAGTTTCGGGCGAGGCCTCATGATCCGCTGATTCTTCGAATGTCTCCAGATCCGCTGCGGCACACGTTGATTGTGCTGCAGATATTTGCGTTTGTGATAGTTTGAATTACATTTATTGCCGATGCACTCACCTTTTTTGCACTTGCTGCTATCAGTCTTAACTTTTTCGACTCGCTTCTGATAAGGCTTCCGAGATTTTTGGACTTCTTTGGATTGTGGCAAAGAAGTTGCCTTGCAACGTTTGTTAGTTGTGGCTGTGGCAATGTCGTTGTGTGGCGTCTCTGGTATCTCCTGCTGCAAGCGTCGCTTCACGTGCAGATTTAGGCGTTCCTTGATGTTGGACTTCTCCGGCGTTCCTGGAGGTTCCAGTTTAATCACTTGTAGATTTTCAGGTAAATCGGCCATCGCACATCTGTTTACAGTGTTGCAGTGCTGCCAACTTGATTAAATATTCAGGTCGCAACAGAAAACGGGCTGGCAGGCTTGGCTTGCGGATTTAAGCCCAAAAAATTCACCTTTATTTTGTATAAGTTCAAATTAAAAACTTTCATTAAATTGTTAATTTGTTGCCAAAATATTAATAAAAAAAACTATAAAAAATTAAATTGCGCGCCATTTGCTGCTTTCGATCTTTTTTTTACTGTGTGGCAACCTTACATGCAGCTGTTTGGGTACAAATCTTTTAAGCCTAACGAGCCTTGGCTTAAAATATTGAAATTGAGAATTAATGCGATCTCTTAAAGAAAACGCATTTTCGTATTAGCTACATTTTTAAGCAATATTTATTTAACACTTTTCGCTTTCATTTAATATTAGAGAAGGTAGATCTACTTCCTGTACCACATCTGAAGAGTCTTCATGCGCTTCACCTTTTTTTGGAGCTGCAGTACGCCGTACATGAGTGCTTCCGCTGTGGGTGGACAGCCGGGTACGTAGATGTCGACGGGGATAATGCGGTCGCAGCCACGTACCACCGAGTACGAGTAGTGGTAATAGCCACCTCCGTTGGCACAGCTTCCCATTGAGATGACCCAACGTGGTTCAGGCATCTGATCGTACACTTTACGCAGAGCGGGCGCCATTTTGTTGGTCAGCGTACCAGCCACGATAATAACGTCCGCCTGACGTGGAGATGCTCGAAACACGACGCCATAACGATCCATATCGTATCTGAAATATATAACGATTAATTTCATACATATTATTATTATTGACAAGTGTTACCTTGGTGCTGCAATGTGCATCATTTCCACGGCGCAACACGCCAGACCGAATGTCAGTGGCCAAATGGAACCCTTGCGTCCCCAATTGAGCAGATCGTCCAATCTGGCCAGCGACCACTCGGCCATGCTGGCCTGCTTGGTGCCAAAGGGGGAGTAGCCTTTCTTTGGTAGAGTATTGCTGGGATCCACGACGGGCATCGTTTGCTGCTGCCGTACCAAGAAACTGCTCAGCGAGCCGCCAATTGCGGTATTCGCGCTGTACGCGTTCGCTGTATTTCTGGTTGCATTTAATAACTTTGCGTATGTTGGTCCAGCAATTTGTCGCAACATTTTGTCGTTTTTTGTCGTATTCTTTTATGTAATTTGCAAAATGAACCAGGGCTGACTAAAACATTCTTCTTCTTTGAAAAACGTAAACAACAAGTGCAGTTGCGAGTGACCAGCTGTTAACATTTGTGGCTCGTCGTGAATTAGAGTTACCGTTTCGTTTTGGTATTATGTCGTCCACCATATTGAATTTGGCTGCTAAATGTCTGGCAGCGCTGTTCATACGTTTTCTTGCAACTGGCGACATCGACGGTTTCCACGCAAAATTACTAAATAAACGTAATTAAAGTGCTTATAACCACATAAAAATGTTGAAAAAGTGCAAATAAATGGACAATCCAGCAAGTTATTATTAATTCATCGCTGTAAATACGTAAGAAGTAGGAGAAATCTGCAACTGAAAAGTAGCAGCTAAATAATAAAAAAATTTTCGCTTGTCTCGCGTCGTCTACAGCAACGTTTTACATTGGTATTGGTGAGCGAGCAGGCAACCCAAATACAAATACTGCGTGCGTGTGAAAGAGAAAAAGGCGCTCCACTGCCAGTGGTTAGAGATAGTGATAGAGAGAGGAGAGTGTGTTTTTCCAGTGTGTACATGCCCATGTAAAAATCGACGCAGGCAACAAAAGAAAAGAAGGACAATTGAGAGATTTGTATTGAGTTATGAGTGTCGCTGCAATGACTATGGACGATCAGAGACCCTTGATGAACAGTTACGATAAAATGTCTACAAAATATGATCACAATTTGCATATGATTAGCAGCAGTGGCAGCGGGGGTGGTGGTGTTGGTGGGGGTGGGAGTGGTGTTGTTGGCGGTGCAGGTGCAGGTGGTGCTGGGGGTAACACTGGTAGTGGCCCCTCTGGCCCCGCATCGCCAACACCGTCCGTCTCTGAGGAGCTTCAACAACAACAACAGCAGCAACATCATCATCATCACCATCATCATCATCATTCGACTTCATCGCAAGCACAACAAACACAGGAGCAACAACAACAACAGCAACTTCAGCAACAGCCACAGCATCGACACCACCATCACCAACAACAACAACAACAACAACAACAACAAGAACAACAACAACAACACGAAGCCGCTGTTGCCGAAGCTGCCGCCGCAGCCGAACAACGACGATTGCTCGAAGGTATAAAATTATTATTAATAAAGAAAGAAAACATGCAAAACATATTATATAAACATACTATATATAGTATATACCTGCAAACAAAATCCACCACAACAACAAACAAATATCAGTGTACATTTGTGTAAATCTTATAATTTCCTTAGTTTCTATTTTTTTTTTTTAATTTACATTTTATGATGTTGGTTATTTGACAACAATCTCAGATATTGTTTCAGAAGATATAGTAATGTCTTTAGGGTTTTTACAGCCTACGTTTGAGTTTTTGTGCAAATATGAGTTATGAAAAACACTAAAAAGAACTCCACGTGTGCCTTGTTATTGTTATTGGTTTCGAAAAGATCGAACTCGAATTTGAACTCGAATTGAAGCGAACACTCGTTAAAACATTTCGAATTTGGCGTTTTGTTTAGATGTTAAGCTATTTTTTCCTACAAAAAATAATATTTGAAAAGTGTTCAACAGAAATGTGAGTGCCAAATGAACTAAATAAATAAATATATAATAATAATAAAAATAAATCAGATCAAAGATCAAATCATTCCAATGTTGAAAAGTGTTGTGCAAAGAACAATTGAAATAATCAAATACAAATAAAATAATTAAATATATATAAATAAATATATATATATTGCAAATAAACTGAATAAATATGAAAAGTGTAACAAGTGCAAATCCAATTTCTCTACTTCGTTTCGGTGTCTACTTCGTTTATCTATCGTCGTCATCATCTTCGTCTTCGCCTTCGTGTTGAGAGTTTCAGCCGTGTGTACAGTTTGCGTTTTGGCCACATTCGTTGCCAACGTTCGTTGTTAACGTTAACGTTAACGTTTCTCAAGTTGTCTACGTGCCCACATTCGTAACTGAGCCCCTTTCTCATTCTGTTTTTATCTCTCCCCTCCCCCCCACACATTCTCTTTTGTTTACGCGTCCACAAAGTACCAAAATAAATATATAATCACATAGAAGAACGTTAAAGCGAGTGCCAAATAATAATGTATAATTTAAGTCTAAAAAAATATATATAAAATGGTAATCAAATCATATTAATATAATATTAACCAGTATATGTGTTATTCAAATAAAAGAAAAGCCAAGAACTTTGCCAGTGTTTAATTTAAATGCAAATTATGGCCCAAAATGAACTTAAAGTCCAATAATAATAATCACAATAATAATGATCACAATAATAATGATCACAATAATAAATAAATATATATGTAAATACATTTAAACCGAAACAAATTGCGCGCTAAATTATTCCGTGCTCGTATGTGTCTGTGAATTGGATTTTTCTGTATTAATTTTAGATTCATTTACCTATAAATTTAATTATATTATCTCAAGAAAAATATGGTAATGTCATTTGAATAGGTTAAATACCTAAATTATAATTACGATATAGGTCAAATGTTGCTCATAAAATGTACATTTAAATCTAAACACACACACACACCTTGACGACACTCGGTTTATAAGTAACAAAAAATTAAAACGTAATTACCAAGTTAAATGTGGCAAATTGCCGAAATAAATACGTAAACATGTATAATAAAAAAATAAACATACTTATATAAATAAATAAGAAGAAAGTAAGTCGATGAACTTTGGTTATTGGAGCTTATAAGAGAGCGTAAGAGAGCGAGAAAGAGTGTTCGAAAATGCCAAATAATGTTTGATGATGTTGTATGAGCTTTTATTTGAAAGCAAAGTGCGCGCGTCGAGTTTTTTGCAAGTGTTTTTCTAAATATTTTTCAGTTTTGTCACAAAAATTTCAAATCGTTTGTTGTTTTCACAGTGTAAGCAAGCAAAATATAAAAAAGAAAAGCAAAGAAAATGCAAATTCTGTCAAAGTGCAAGCCAGTGTTGAGTAAATGTTGAGGCAAAAAAATCAAGAGAAGCAAGAAGCAAAGATAAATGCAAGTAAATAACGTGTGCGAGTGCAACGTTCGTGACAACAACAAATCCGACACAGAGAGAGCGAGAGAGAGAGAGAGAGAGATGGCAATGACAACAGCAGCAACAACAACAACACCAAGATCGCAACAACAACAACCACAACGTACAAAAATGTCACGAACTAACACGAATGATTGCAACGCATTGGTATGAATTCGTATTAAGTTCATTAAAAAACAAATTATAATCAAACAGAAAAAAAAAACAAACAAAATATGTATCTACGTTTGAACAACAACTACAACCAATATTTAGATCACACAAAAGTTGTGCAACTTTTTTTGACCTTTAAGAACTTGTATATTTGATGCTTTTTACTCTTCACAATACGATACGATCGATCGATCAATCGATAACTGATCTTGCCCTTTGTTTTGTTTGTCCTATAACTGGACCGTACATTAATACTCTTTCTCTCTCTTGATTTACTCCTTACTCCTCCGACATGGTCGTCACTCCATACAGATGAAATTGAAAATCTCAAGGTGGAGCAAACGCGTCTGGGATTGCAATGCGCCGACGCTCAGCGGAGAGAGAAGATCCTCATGCGACGTCTGGCCAACAAGGAACAAGAGTTTCAGGATTATGTGGTAAGCTTTGAGAAACTTCATTTTCTCAAGTCCCCGTTCAATTGATAGTTTTTAAAAAGTATTAATTAACATTTAAATAAAAATTAAGAACTAGTCGAGACCCAGACTATAGGAACACCTCTTACATACTTTTAGGAGCTTGTATTTCATTACAAATTAAAACATCTATTATTGCCGATCTGCGTTTAATTAGTATGATAGATAATAATAATAATAGATAAAGCTAATTACTAAAAACGGTAAATATTAAAAACTGTAGGTGTGTTAGTTTTTCATTGGGTACTTTGCTAAAAAGTTGACCAGTTATATATAATTAGGAATATTAAACTTAAAGATTACAAGAAGTATGTATTATCTTAAATTATTTGATTACCTCAACAGAGTCAAATTGCCGAATACAAGGCA
The DNA here is from genome assembly GCF_004354385.1 of Drosophila innubila. Classification (NCBI taxonomy): domain Eukaryota; kingdom Metazoa; phylum Arthropoda; class Insecta; order Diptera; family Drosophilidae; genus Drosophila; species Drosophila innubila. Next base: position 9,331,364 of record NW_022995374.1, read on the forward strand.
CAGCAGGCTCCTACAGCTTTGGCCCTTCGCACTGCACTTCTTGATCCGGCTGTCAATTTACTGTTTGAACGTCTCAAAAAGGAACTAAAGGCCACCAAGTCAAAGCTTGAAGAGACACAAAATGAGCTCTCTGCCTGGAAGTTTACGCCAGATTCAAATACGGGAAAGCGCCTGATGGCCAAGTGTCGTTTGTTATACCAAGAGAACGAAGAGCTGGGTAAAATGACTTCAAATGGACGCTTGGCGAAACTGGAGTCTGAACTGGCCATGCAAAAGAGCTTCAGTGAGGAAGTTAAAAAATCGCAATCAGGTATGCAATTAAATATTAATACATTTGCAGTACCTTACAATAATTCAAAATATTGTTTTTTATATTTACAGAGTTAGATGACTTTTTACAGGAGCTGGATGAAGATGTGGAGGGCATGCAGAGCACTATTTTATTTCTACAACAAGAGTTAAAGACAACACGCGATCGGATTCAGACGCTAGAGAAGGAAAATTCACAGCTGCGGCAAGCGAGCTCCTCTAACAGTCCAAAGGAAACCATCGACAATGCGGCGCCGACAACGACTGTGGTGACAAATGGCCAAAGTATCAGTAGCAGTAACAGCAACCAGTTCCAGCAAGCCATTATCAGTAGCAAACTGGAGTCAATTGATGAGAATGCATGTCTGGAGACAACAACAAGAGCTGCTGACTACTACAACGGCATCAACAACGATCAACCGACTGCAACCCCTGAGCTTATAGTTCCCGACGAAGGCAGCAACTGCAATGGCAGCAAAAGTGCAGCTGCTGCGCGATTGGCACGAAAACGCAACTACGAGGAGGAAAGTGCAGCTGCTATATGCGTTCCGGAGGCGTCGGTGGTGCCGACAATGCGGGAAATCAGTGCGCCACGTATTCTGCCGCCCAAAAAGTCCAAGCTACGTGGAATTGTCACACGACGCAACTCTCAACTGGAGGATGAGCAGAATCTGGGCCTTGTGACAGCGACGCCGCTTGGCCTTGACAATGCGGTGGCTAGCATGGCCAGCGAGGAGGCAACTGCAGCTACTTCAGTTACGACACATATTCTGGATCAGGCGGCAACGATTGTGGCAGAGGATGTGGCACCAACAACTGTGGCCCCAGCACGCATTCTGACGCGACGTCGATCCGTTCGCATGCAACAGAATGGTGCAAGTGGCGTTGACTACTGAGCCAGCAGACTTTTAAAAAAGCGTGCTAATATGTTTTTATGGTATCAGACGTTTAAATATTTTTTCATTTGACATATGCATAATACTAATCGTTAATTTTTGACGTTTACTTTGTGAATTGAGATTCAAGAGAGACTTGCTGTTTATTATATATATAATAAAAATATATTTTTCTTTTTACACATTTGTATTGTACAATACGATTATAGTTTTGTTTATGCCCATGCATGCGACATATATAGACTATAATATAAATATGTAGTATACCATTTTAAAAAAAATTTAACACTTCGTAATCTTAACAGGAAATAACATTAACCTTTATCAGATTACTACAATTGATACATTTATTTTAAATGGAACTTGAAAAGCTAATAAAGTCGAGTCCTAGCCGACGTGTAGCTAAATTATCGTTTAATTATTAGTTTAAGTCATTTTTGTAATACAAGAAAGTTGTATCAATTATTACAACTTATGTTAAAATAAATTGTTAAGCGTAAAAAAATTTAAGTTATCAACTTGTTAGTTTTATTGTGCTGTAATTATTGCACCAATCTTTCTACATACAGATATATGGGATAGTTTTCATACTTCTCTACTTTTAATGAATCAGCCAATATGTGTGTAGAATTGTAGTATTGTATATATATTCAAAATTAATAACAATAAAGATATATAGAGATACATAGAATAGAATAGAGTGATATATAAGTGATACATTTGTTATACAGTATACGTTTTACAGATGGCCAGGAGGACAATTTTAAAAATGGGAACTGGAATAAAAATTTATTAAGTAGAAAGAGCACAATTTGTGTCTAGAAATTCATTGAAGGTTTCGTCAAATTCCTGTAAGATTCCAAGACCATCGCTGTCCGTCAGAAAGTGGCACACCTCATGCGGCGATACCTTACTGATCAGATCTAAAGCGCCCGGAAAATAACCGTGGACAATGTAGTGGCATGGTTCGCCAATAAAGTTAGGCAGGTGATCGCAAACGTTCATGAAGCCGCGCACAATATTATTCCGTTTGGCTTTGGTATCCACTATCTCCTTAATCCTGGCTACCATGAGCTCACATATCAGGCAGAAAGGCCCCCCCTCAGGATCCGTTGGTCCCTCAAGTTGATCCGCAATTTTACCGCTGGTGAATTCTTTCCAAAATGAGCAGACGGCTTTCAAATCAGAAAATTCTTCCTCGGGCGCCATTTCATCGATTGCAACTATCGAATTAAATAAGCTGTTAATTAAAATTCTTTATTTGTTTTTTGCAATTAATACTCACAATACTCTAGAAATTTGGGTTTTTTACAAAAGCCAATTGAACTGCATATTTTCTTGTTTGCTACTCCATTGACCAGTAAATCGATAATATGATTTCCGTGCTTCTTAACCATTTTATCGCACTTTTTCGACAATGCTCCACCCAACTTGGAACAGATTTTTTCTAAAGCCCTTTGTATACCACTCCTATCATCAAATTTCTTTATCTTTTTTTCCAAAGCCTTTAAAATCCTCTTGCATAGAGAGCATTTGACCGAGGATGTGAGCAACATGTCAACGGCAAGCTGATTATCTTGTTCCTCTAACAGGGTCTCTTCGATTTCAACTGGTAGTAAAATAGAAACTTTTTTTAATATATATATAGAGTTTTCAAATGTCTGTTACTTACAATCCTCTTCTGAAGCACGCTTGTGGCACATACCGATCTTATAGCATATCAAGTAAGGGGGTGTATGCTTTGTGATGAGATCGACAATCTGATCGGAATGTTTATTTACCATTTCCTCGCAAACATGATGCAGCTTTCCTACCCTATGACAAACGTGGCTCAGAGCCCTTTTGATTTCATCTTTGCCTCCATGGTGTATCATCGATTTCAAAGCCTTCATCGCTTCTTTGCAAATGCTACATTTGGGAGCGCCTTCAAAGTCGACATTAAGAGACAATCTGAACTCGACTTCGACTTCATTATCCAGCTCCTTCGACAGGGTCTCATCGATATCAACTTATTATGAAATGGAAACAGAAAATGCTGAAAATTTATCTTAAAGATATATATACGCGCTACCTAATACTTACAATTCTCTTGTGAAGCACGCTTGTGGCACATACCGATCGTCACGCAAATCAATCCAACGCGTGTATGATTTGAGACTAGCTCGATAATCTGTTCGGAATGATTTTTTACCATTTCCTCGCAACCCTGATGATCTTTTCGTAGCTTCTGGCAAACGTGACCCAGAGCTTCTTTGATTTCATCTTTGTTTCCTCTGCGTACAATCTTATTCAAAATCCTCATTGCTCTTAAGCAAATGTAACAGTTGTGCTCGTATTTCGGGTACTCTTGAATAACAGGCTGAGGCATCTCCAGCTCGAATCTATCGTTGTTAAATTCAGGCTGTATCTCTTCCAACTCAGCATCTTTAATTGGAGAAACATAGAAAAGTGATGAGATTAAGTCTATAGTCTACTAAAAAATACCTCTACACGAGTTAAAAGTCTGGTGACGAAAGTCTAGATGCCCCCAAATTTTACCCACTTACACCCCCTTATCTCAAGAACCAGGTGAGTTGGTAAGTTGAGTTGGAAGTATTAGTATGCCATTTTGTAAGTTAGGACTAAACCTTTCGATCGGTATATAACTCGATCTGATCGGACAGTCGTAGCATATGAGCTGTATATATTGCTAGTCGCCTTTCGCACCCTTCGTGCTGCTTTCGGCACTAGCGCGAACTGCCGCCCGCAGTGATATAGTTGGCTGCTTACCATTTTCTTCTTCGAACAATAGACACATGCTTAGGGTTCTGCAAATTTGCTGATGGGCTACATTCTTTGATACTAAATCGACTATCAGATCTGAGTGTTTCTCTACCATATTCTGACATTTATCCTTTTGGCTCTGTTCCTTTAGAATATGACATATATTTTTCAAAACATTATTGATATCATGATGGTGCTTAACCAAGTTCTGCAAGGACTTTATAACTTCTTTGCATAGAATACAGTTTTCTGAATCCTTTGTCAGTGCCTTCGCTATCAACTGAACGTCTTCGCTATAATCAATATTATATGCTAAGACTTGGCTTTTTGGTTCGTATTCTAGTGTCTCTTGGCCAATAGGAAGGCACAAAGTAAGTATTGAACAAAATACTTTAGGACTCCTCACAAATTCCATTATCTTATCACCGTGATCGTCCACGAATTTGTGACACTTCTTTGAAATTTTTCCAAATTTGTCGCAGACGTTATATATCACCTTCTTCTGCTCCTCTTTGCTTATGCGTTTTGTTATATACTTTTTTATAGCTCTAAATGCGGCCTTGCACATTGAACAAGGAGCGGACACTAAAGTCTGTAGTTCATTACCATTATTTGTGAAATCCACATCTAGTTCTCTTTTCTTATGGCACACTCCGATGAGCAAGCAAACACTGTCAGCATTCAAGTCGTTCTTCAGCATACTATACATAACATGAGAATATTGATCCACAACTTTGACGCATTCAGATTTAAAGTTACTAGTCAATGTGCAAACACCCATCAACATTTTCTTGAACTGGGCTTCTGTGGCGTTTCTTATAAGAGTCTCATGCAGATGTTTCACAATCTGTTTGCACTCAACACAGTAAAATTCATCATGTTTGCTTTGAACTGTCATTTCCTCCGACTCTGTCGCCAAGTTATCCTCCGCACAGATGCCAGAAGCAGCGCAGATGTCATTCGACTGGAGCTGCTCCTTCACAAGATCGTACATGTCATCAAAGTAGTTGGACACTATATTGACGCAAGTCTCTGACAAGACATCAAGACTATAACACGTATCGAGCATTCGTTCAACCATATCCTCCCGTTTGACTGACTCGAACTGCTCCTTCATTATCAGCGAAAGCAAGTTACAAGTGCTGCAGGACAGCTGATCAGGCTGAACGACAACTGTCTCGACATTATTCTCCACATCTTCAGCGCTTAGATTGCCATCCAGCTCATCCTGGTTGCTAAAAATCAGAAAATTTATGATTTTAATATAATTCCAGATGGGAATGAGTCAGCATGAGTTGATTTTAGCTACGGATAGTCCCATTTAAAGGAAAAAATACTATATCAATAATTGTCATTATATCTTTAAAACGATGACCCTAAATGTAATTTAACTAAGTTTTTCAAAAACGAACGTATATATCTACAAGTCTACAAATAAGACAGCATGTCCGCCATAGATAAAGGAGTTTAATGCTATTAGCTTAAATTTGTATATTTTGAGTAACTTGGCTAATTGAAATTTGAAACAAGCTTTTTGAGTGCAACTATGCGAAATTTTTCACATTAAATTAGTGGTCCATGGTTTGATGATTTAACGAAACGCTTTTGCGATTATAAACTTATGTACGCCAATTTACAAAAAAGTTGCGGGCTTAACCGCAAATTCGTATGTATGACTCAAGATATGCAACATTGCAAGTTGTGGCTGTGGTTTAACAGCTTTGTAAAACACAAATGAATCATTTCAAGGCAGTTATTATAAACAACTAGAATTTTATCGATGTTTATAAGTAATCCATAAAAACAATCTGAATTTTTAATAGCTCAGCATTTCTTGATTTACTCTTGATTTCAATCCACATACAATTTTCTTACTACATTCGTATTTTTTAATAAAAAGAATTGTGAAATTGTGATTGTATCTTACCTGAGATTGTTATCGCTTTCACCAGGAAAATTAGAATTTGTTGAGGAAACAGCAGTGCCTAGTATTTTAAATGTAATTAATATTTAGAACATAATTCATCAAGTTTATATCCAAACTGAATTTCAAACGAGAGCTTCTCAAAATCAGTCAGTTTGTTGTAATTTGGATTTGCATTAGAAATGTAACTATAAAATAATGCCTCTAACTTCGTCCCGGAGATAATTACTATTAATTCCAGCATTCTCAAGGCTTATAAAATGTTCTCCTCGCATTCAAAGGCATTACTTTATATGTCAATTTAGCATGACTGCATTTAATTTTCAATTTTTAACTGTATATTTCAAATTTTAAAGTTTATTTGTTCTTTTCGATCAACTCAAAAATTGAATTTTGGAATATTTTCTTACTAAAAATTAGCACTGCCATAATAACGTAAGGGCAAGCGGCTCGCATTTTTTTTTTAACTTGTTCAAAATTCACAACACAATATATCTTGAGATTTGAAAATAAACTGCGACTTTATTATGTTTCTGTCTAGCTTATATACTGGTGATTCTGATTGACCGGGTGCATGTATTTCACCATTCATAGGGGATTGTGGTTAAACATTTATAGATTGTTATTAATCATTTAAAAATATCTTTCCATTGTAGCTCTTATACAAATATTAATAATAAATAAGTAACAAAGCTATTTTAGTTTAAAAGTTAAATCATATTTATTAAAAAAGTTTTATAAGAGCAACAAAATAAATATGCCATATAAATACATCATTTAGAATAAAGTGATATGAGGCTAATTTAATAAGCTAAGAATGGAATAAAAGTTTATTAAGTAAAAAGAGCACAATTCGTATTTAGAAATGCATCTAACTCTTTTTCAAAGTCCTGTAAGAATATAGGACCATCGCTGGTAGTCTGATTATTAATTGTCTGCAGAATGTGGCACATCTCATGTGGCTTTACCATCATTATCAAATTTAAGACGACTTCACCATAGCCATGGACAATGAAGTGACATGGCTCGCGAATAAATTTAGGCAGGTTTGAGCAGGTGTAGAGGATGCTGTGCAAGACTTTATCCCGTTTGGCTTCGGTATCCACTGTTGCCTTAAGCCTGGCTATCAGCAGCTCACAGATTATGCAGATGGGCCCTTCTTTAGGGTCAGTAAGTCCATCATGTTGATTATTCGATTGCGTGCTCACTACAACTTTGTCGCTGACGTATACTTTCAAGGGCACGGTCTCATTGACTTCAACTTACAAATAGAAAATACTCTTAATTATTATTAAATTACTTGTGGTTTTATGTACTTAAAACTTACAGTCCTCTATAGAAATGGATTTTTTACACACGCCAATCATATTGCAAATGCGCTGGACTGCTACATGTTTCACCATCAGATCAATGATCTTATTCCCGTACCTCTGAACCATTCGATCACACCTTTTTGACAATTTTCCCAACTTGGAACAGACTTTTTGCATAGCCCTTTCTATACTACCCTTATCTCCATGATGCTGTACCATATGTTGCAAAGCCTTAATAACCTTCTTGCATAGGAAGCATTTGGGCGAGGCTGTAATCTCCACATCAATATCTGATATCTGATTATTCTGTTCCTCCCACAGTGTCTCATCGATTTCAGCTGCTGACGAAATGGAAATGGAAACTTTTAAAAAAAAATCTTAAATAACATATACTATATGTATGTGCTAAATAAAACTTACATTCTTCTTGTGAAGCAGACTGGTGGCACATACCGATCATCTTGCATATCATTTTAGGGGGTGTATTCTTTGTGATGAGATCGACAATCTGATCCGAATGTTTACTTACCATTTTCTCGCAAACATGATGCAGCTTTCCTACCTTATGACAAACGTGGCTCAGAGCCCTTTTAATTTCATCTTTGCCTCCATGGTGTATCATCGCTTTCAAAGCCTTCATCGCTACTTTGCAAATGCTACACTTGGGTACGCCTTTTGTGTACTCTTGAATAACAGGCTGAGGCGTCTCCAGCTCAAATTGTTCGTTGTTTAATTTAGGCACTAGCTCTTCCAACTCAACATCTTGAATTGAAAAAACATAGAGAAGTGATGAGATTAAGTCTATAGTCTATATAGTTGGCTGCTTACCATTTTCTTCTTCGAACAATAGACACATGCTTAGGGTTCTGCAAATTTGCTGATGGGCTACATTCTTTGATACCAAATCGACTATCAGATCTGAGTGTTTCTCTACCATATTCCGACATTTATCCTTTTGGCTCTGTTCCTTTAGCATATGACATACGTTTTTCAAAGCATTATTGATATCATGATGGTGCTTAACCAAGTTCTGCAAGGTCTTTATAACTTTTTTGCAGAGAAAACAGTTTTCTGAATCCTTTGTCAGTGCATCCGCTATCAACTGTACATCCTCGTTATATTTGATATTATTAGGTAAGACTTGGCTTTTTGAGTCAGCTATTTCGTATTCTTTTGTCTCTTGGCCAATGGGAAAACACATGCCTAGCATTGAACATATTACTCTAGGATTTCTCACAAATCGAATAATCCCATTGCCGTGCTTGTTCACAAAGTCGTGACACTTTTTCGAAACTTTTCCCAACTTGTTGCAGGCACGATTCATAGCATCTTTTACCTGATCGTTGCTTGCGTGCTTTGATATTATTTTTTTTGCAATTCTAAATGCGGTCTTACACAGTAAACATTGCGGCATCTGTGGATCCTCGTCGGTCACTAAAGTCTGTAGTTCATTACCATTATTTGTGAAATCCACATCTAGTTCTCTTTTCTTATGGCACACTCCGATGAGCAAGCAAACACTGTCAGCATTCAAGTCGTTCTTCAGCATACCATAAATCACATGCGAATATTGATCCACAACTTTGAGGCATTCAGATTTAAAGTTACTAGTCAATGTGCAAACACCCATCAACATTTTCTTGAACTGGGCTTCTGTGGCGTTTCTTATAAGAGTCTCATGCAGATGTTTCGCAATCTGTTTGCACTCAGCATAGTGAAATTCATCATGTTTTCTTTGAGATTTCAGCTCCTCCGGCTCTGTCGCCAAGTTATCCTCCGCACAGATGCCAGAAGCAGCGCAGATGTCATTCGACTGGAGTTGCTCCTTCAAAAGATCGTACATGTCATCAAAGTAGTTGGACACTATATTGACGCAAGTCTCTGACAAGACCTCAAGACTATAACACGTATGGAGCATTCGTTCAACCATATCCTCCCGTTTGACTGACTCGAACTTCTCCTTCATTATCAGCGAAAGCAAGTTACAAGTGCTGCAGGACAACTGATCAGGCTGAACGACAATTGATTCGACATTTTTCTTCACATCGTTAGGAACTCCAGAATAAGCTGGGTAAATAGCATGGCCTAGTATTTCCAACGTAATAAAAAATTTGAGTACAATTCATCTATTTAGACTTTTTTTTATATGATTTTTTAAACCTAAAATTTATTTGTAAAGTATTTTCTGAGTTGATATTTCATTATATATCATTATTTGAGAGTGCCAATCTCTGATATATAAAATAATCAAAAAAAAGTCAAATTAAAGACTTTGTTTTTTAATGTAAGAAATATGTTTATATATTTTTTGGACATTAAAAATCAGGAAAATTTCGAAAAACCTGCCCGATAACAGTTAATGGCTCGACCGAACATTGTAATTGTAACTTTTTTAAGGCCGCTTACTTACAGCAAATAAACACTGCCACAAAGAGTAAGGGGAATGCGATCCCCATTTTGTTAATATTTCCTTGAGATTTGAAAACAGACTGAGACTAAATAATGTTTTTGCGGACCTTAAATACTGGCCATCGTGATTGAACAGGCCGTGATAGTGTTAATATATTTTACCATTAATACGGGATTGTGGTTAAGAATTTTATAGTTTGTTATAAGCTATTTAAATTTAACTTTTAATCTGACAACTATTTTCAACTAATTGTTTCTAGATAAGTACATATATAAGTACCCTTATTTGAAAATATAAAATGAATATTAGTAAACATATTAATAATTGTTTTAAAGTCAAGTTTTATTATTAACTGAAAATTGTTAAATATCGGACTTTCAGATGCCTGTAAAGGTTCTTAACTTTACAACGAAAAGGACGAAAGCAAGTCTTAAATACTCCAACTTTTTACAACATGGTACAGAACCAGTTGCTATTAATTATCATTGCGAAATTGAGAAAATATGGCGTGAATCTCGTACATACCCCATTTTTGGCTTACAACTAATATTATGTTAAATAGATACAACTTAATTAAAATACGAAATGGGACAATTTTATTGAGTTTCTTGTATACAGACAAATAATAAAGAAATTATGCTTAGAGTAAATATTAAATAACAAATTGATGAGTCATTGAACAATGTAGGTAAGGTAGGTACTCCAATCCTATAAAAAAATAAGAGACTTTAATTTTGCGATCTAAAGCTTTATATTCAAATCGGGAGCAAAACCGTTCTGGGTGTGTATTAATAAGTGTAAAGCTGGTATTTGAGTTTGTCTTAATGCTTTAAAAATTGATTTTTATGAATATTGCTTATTATTCGGTAAATTTCAACTAGTTAATTAAATTATTTAATTTTTTTTTTATATATAATCTAAATTTTCTAGATGCTGCTGCTTCTGCTCAGTTCTTTGGCTCGTAGCTCGTATCAAGATAGTTAGAAGTATTTAATAAAAAGTTTTATAATAGGTACTTGTGGGTTATGCTAGATTTCAATTAGTATTATTATTATAATTATTTTTGTATATATGCCTTATATAAACAATAAATTTTGGTATCTTTAGGATTTTGCTCATGATATAAATGGTTTTAGGCATTAACGCTAGTTATAACGAATGTTTATAAAAGTATTTTTTTTTTTGATGCCTTTTCAAGCAGAACTCTTGAAGCGCCTTTTAGTTTATTTTTTTAGTTTTTTTTTTATTAAATTATGTATATTAGTTGTATCTTTAGTTGGCTAAGCTAAGCAAATATACAAAAGCTACTTAAACATACATATTCAATATACCTGGTTTGAGTACACTTAATGTATGTGTATTAAATGGTTCATTATGGTTCGCTTTACCGATAGGTGTTTCTTTAACATAATAATTAGCTAAGTGTTACATACAAATGTGGCAATCTTAAATTAGGTTACAACACACACACACACAACAACACTCATGCACACAGACACTCTCACACTCATACACACACTTAACATGGGCAGTAGTTGGTATGAACAGTGTGTGCAGTTATTGCCTATTTAACAGCGTTCGGCATTTACAATTTTTTTAATGAGTTGATTAAGGCCGTTGTTGGATTTGTAGGTTATTAGCATAATAATAAATTTACATATATACTTGTAGATATTTAACTTTATGTATTTAAATTTCTACTAAGTATAAAGCGCAATACCTGGGTCATCATAGGCAACACACACACTGTTACATTATATAGTTAACATAAAACACAACACACGCCTTGAAACAAATTATTTGGTAGTTACATAAGTACATGCTTCATCTTATCGCTAATTTTGAACAAATTGTGGAAAAAAATGAACAGCGCTTAAGCGTTAATGAGTATAGTAAAAAATCGTTCTCCTTTTTCAACTACCATATAATACAAAAACAGTATCAATATATATTTATATTGCCTAAAATTAGCTAAAGATAATGGGACCGCCGTTAAAGCAAGCGACTCAACACATGGCTGAGCAGCAAGAGCATGAGATTCGCATAGATCGTGCAACCCTTTCCGCACAACTTGATGTGGCTCTCCTATACGAGAGAAAAATAGATGAAGAGATATATTGAGAAGTTAGTAGAAGAGTTGTAGTAGAGCATGAGAGAGTATAAGAATGACTCACGTTTGCATGGCGACTGATACAGCTCTGAGGGCGCACTCGATTAAATTCCCGAGCATGCTTAAAGCAGGAGAAAGTCTCATTGACCGCCAGATGGTATTCAAGTGACATGACATACATCGATTATGCATGGCCTGATCAACGCCTCATGCGTGTCGCGCAGACGTCATAATTCGCAGATGTGCCGGTGGTTCTTAAAGTCATTTACGTGTTTGAGTGCGATATGATCACAACCAGCTGTACTTATATTGGAGGCATTCACATCGGTTTTCGGTTCAAAGCATACCGCCTGATAGTCATAAACAATGACACGTTTGTACACCTCCTCCTCCACCAAGCGCATCATAATCGCACCATTGATTTCACCAAAAAATCGGCCGGTTTCGTGTACTCGTGTCGATATGATCACAAATCCATTATTATCCAAAATATAGCAGTCCTTGTCATCCACAGCACAAGCCTATTACGATTTAATAACAAAATTAGCAAAGTAATTTAAATTATTGTGAACAGATTAGGTAAATGCATGTACATTGCCCGTAATATTGTGAAACAGTTTGTAGAGGGCCGAGTGCTGAAACTGGAATCCAACAACGGCAGCTGGTGCTGATTTGGAGCTCTCGTTATGAAATATGGCATTACTGGCAGTCACAATAATCTCCTGGCCGCCCTCTGCATAAATATATATATATATAGAATAAATCAGTATATTTAATGAATATTTGTTAAGCAATCTTAACTCACCGCCGGCATCGAAGGGCACAGAGTAGACAAAGCTTTCCTTATGAACAAAATATTGATCCACGGCACGTTTATACCAAATCTCGTCAATGGCACGCTTATTATTCTGACCGAAGCTCTCACTGAAATCGCAAGTGTTGTAATACTGAGAACAATGATTGCTAAATTGTAGCTTACCCCACTCCCGGTTGTTCCGCCATATTCGTGTGGAACTCATGCCAGCGGGTCAAACCACTGTGTGTGGCCAGAAAGGCGACAGTGATGCCAAATCGCTGTTTAAATTCATGTCTGTTGGAACAGAAATTTCGAATATTAGCATATATTACGATATCTATGGGAAAAACATATACATGGAAGTATATATGAACGTTAAGTGAATAAAAGAAAGTAGATTTGACGAGTTTTCTGTTTACCTTGGCAGCAAACCCATTAATACGGCTATTGGGCTTGATGCGCTAACGCTAGATAGGGTATATTGTATTGTATTTTGATTTAGACAATATGAAAGGCATTATGTTATGTGGTTTAAGAGTTCAAGATTGCAGTATTCAGTATTCATTTGTGGGTGCATAAAGTTATTATGAAATAGACAAACAACAACAACAATACACGAAAAATCGGAATAATAAGAATATGCAAATAAAAGTGAGAAAAAGAAAGGCGTACACACAAATTATAATTGTTAATATGTGCTGCCTCTGTTTGAGATTTGAGTTAAGTATACGCCGGCATGACGTTGACTGTGCTTTATGTCAAGTCTAGCCCTGCGTCTCGGATTATACGAGTAAATACCGTACATTCAGGTTACAGTTCAGACTTACCTGTTATCATCTTTGTCTCTGGCATTGAAGCTGATGTTATTCGAGAACCATTTGGTGACTCGGGCATCAAAAACAAGTGATTGCATTAACTGACGATCACCTGTAATTTCAAAGAAGTTGCGCATTAGAGTTGGCTTATAAATTAAATTGTTTTATAACGAAAATAGCACAAATAAGCAGATTTTCAGATTTACTAACTTAAACATTTTTTCTTTCGGTTGCACCAAGCTTGAATTAAATAAAATTAAAATTCTTTATTTTCTCATGCAATTCATTTGTTTTTCTAATATTTTGTGCAAATTCGGCAGCTAACTGTTGGCAACACACTCGAAAAAACACACACATCGTAAAGTTTGTCAATAAAGTAAAATTAATACTTTTAAGATAATATTGTTTTGTCAAATTCAATCTGTTATGCCCAACTCATCTTCTTATAAACGGAATGTGGGTGCAAGTGAAAAGTGCAGGACTCATATATATATATTTAGTGGTGCTACTGATATATGTGCACTTAGTACTTGTGTGGGAAGTTTGGATGTTACGACTTGACTTGACTTTTTGTTTTTTCGTTACTCACAATAGTATCTTTCTTTTTCATTGATTGATGAATGACGGCCAGTTGATGCGTTGATAGCTGTGAATTTGCAAATAAAGTTTCTTTTGCAGTTTTTATCATTTTCTTTATACATTTCTATTTATATAAATATTAATTGCTCTTCAAAGCATTTTTACAACAAAAATGTGGGTGCAAGTGCAAAGTGCATGACTGAAATATTTTTTTAGAGGTGCTACTGATATATATGTGCACTTAGGACTTGTGTGCAAAGGTTGGATGTTACAACTTGACTTGGCTTTTGTTTTTTTTTTTCGTTACTCACAATGATATCTTTCTTTTTCATTAATTGATGAATGACGGCCAGTTGATGCGTTGTTAGCTGTGAATTTGCATGGTTATTGAAATCGTTACGAAAGTTTCTTTTGCAGTTTCTTTGCTTTAACAATTTAAGTATTTTTTATCGAGCATAAACAGAACATCAAACACAATATGCATAACTTAGTTGAAAATCGGCAAAGGGCGGCAATTGCTCATTAAAGCATATTCAAAACAAAAATCTTTTGCAGTTCGCCAAACTAGATTTGGGGCTACTTACAAAAAATGGCCGCCGCATGTTCCGGGGGCATCGCGCTTCGACTCGATGGCCAATGCCAACCAGGCTCAGACATTCGGTCTACAAAATATAAAAGTTCAGTTTCTGGAGTTCTGAATGTCTTATTGGTTTGCTTGCAAAATAGCCTGAAAAACGTATAAAAAACGTTATTTAAAATCGATTTTAATTGTATAATTAATTTCAAAACCTACCAATCTGGATGGATTTTCCAGCGTTTGCCATCAAAGAAGCTGCGTATATTTTTGCCCGTAATATATGTGCGATGTATGTCCTGTTCGGTGCGTGGTTCCATTCGACTAACTCCATACCGCTCTGGGTATGTAATAACTAGTGTGAATGGGGTATTCTTAATAGCAGTCCAGAAGTACTGGCGCTTAACGCGAGCCACACGTTTCTAAAGATAGTTAGAAATTAGCATACAAAAGGTTTATACATTATATATGACTTACCATTTCATCGAAATGATTTTTAACCAGCATCCATTTGCTGCCAGTCGACTGATTGATTATAGAATCACGTATCTAGTAACGAGTCAGTAATTTCACGTATTGTGTAATAAAATAAATAATATGATTTTGAGATGGGATTTGGTTTGCTTAAGGTTCCAAGAAGTTAAAAAAAAACCACAACTATAAATAATATGATTATTTAACAAAGCCTACCGTCAATAGTACTGGATTAAAGCTTCTGGCGATTCGATCGTCATCTAGTAGCTCCACTTCAACCATGTCAACGCTATTGTAAGCTGGTTTTAATATATATCCTTGGAACTGTGCAATGGGAAATAACATTTTTAATATACAGAATGATATATCTTACACGAAAATACATACAATTGGACGAAAATCTGGATGGAATAGTACATAACCATTGTTGGTTACTATAAACGCATAGCCGTTTACGCCAAGCTGTGAAAGCATTAAATTATATATGGACAATTTCAGAAGTATTATTTTACAACTTACCATAAACGGCGATAGCAATTTTTTAATTTCATTTATGGGTACATCGGTGCCAGCCACGCCCAGTATATTGGCAATTTTTGTCTGTTCACAAGCAAAGATTTTAAGATAGATTTAACAAGTTGAATTTGATGGGAGTGATCAGAACAATACACAAGTTTGAATTGATATGTATTTTAGTTTTTAGCACAAATACAAATACAAGTACGAGTACAGATAAATTTATTTGTTGGCATGTTACTGAATACTGAAAATGAATTTATTTTTAAGTTGACATGGCATTGCTAGTACAAAACAATATATTCATTTGGTTTACACTTAATGGCAATAAAAGAAATTGAATAAAAAAAACCAGAAAATGTATAAATGCAAAAACGAGTATGAGAAGCATTTGTTTTTACTACGCAAGAACTTACAAATACAGTAAAAAGAGCTGATTTCAATTGCATTTTATTAAATAATTTTAGCAAATATAATTTTTTTTAAATTAGTTTTATGCTTTTTGGTTTTTCATTTCGACAGTTTTAGGCTAATTAAATGGCTAGCAGAGTAGTACTAAGAGCGTATGAGAGCGTAAAGTGACTGTGTTACCGGAGTAGCGCAGTGTTAACAAAGGGAACAAATCAAAAATAAGCAAAAATAGGCAAATTTACAAATTTAGGTAAAAGTTACATTTACAATTTTGTTATAATTCAAGAAATTAACTTAAAAGGTAAAAAAGCTAATTACAGAGTGTGGAGGTAGCTGAAATAGCCAAATAAGATTGAATAAAAAATTATTGATCAGCGCACTTTGAAAGTACAGTTTTGGGGTTTGACTGGTTTGTATCGTATATGTGTATTTTGTACTTAAGTAGTTGGTGTTGTATCTTTTAGCACAGTTTTTATACCCTTCACACAGTGACTGTTAAGTGTAGGGTGTGTGTGGTTTGTGAGCATAACGAGAACGCAGTGAAAACTAGCTGAGAAATATTGATGAAAGGCAATTTGTTTTTATTTGGTACAATAATTTAATTAATCATTTAAGAGGGAGTGAGTGTTACCAGTTGCAGATACGAGTATGTGAATTGTAAGTATAGCTAGTAGGGTATTTGCAGTTACCTAAGAAAATCATACATTGGGTGCCCATTAGTAGCGATTGGAAGAAGCTACATCGCAGGATTAAATGTACATATTGAAGAATATCAAGCAGTTGTCGGACAGTGGCTCAAAAAGAAGTGAAACCAAAAAACCTAAGTGCAGCGATAATAAATAAGTACAATTATAATTGAAGTGGGTGTGAATGAAGTGAGAAAATGAAAAACGTCAGGAGGTGCTTAACTTGAAAGCGAAACAAGTCAATATTATTATTTTCTTTTTTTTTTTTTTTTGAACAAATTTTTACATGCGGCACAGACGTTGATCGAAACAAATAAAAGTTTGAATTTTAAATTGTTTGTTAAATGTAATTAGATTATAATTTCGTTTTTTTTTTTTTTTGTTTTTTTTGGTTGCAGTTGTTGTTGCTTAGATTTATAATCAATTTACTCACAACTTGAAGGTTTATTTTCGCAGCCGGATTTATATCGGTCGTTAGATTAATGAGCTGTGAATTTGTAGTGGTATTTTTTAATAAATAAATGTCTAAAATCTTAAGCAACTTAGGTGTTCCACACCTAGGGGCGTAGTAGCAAGCAAGTTTGGCATGGGGCATAATGTGTACATTAAACTAAGCTGAAACTAAGGTGCCTGCCTTAAAGATAATTACCGTCCATTGGGCAGATCTTATGAAGGGTATAAAAACTTAATCATCGGTTCCTAATTCAGTGTACTTGTTGCGGTTTCAAGTATACGTGTAAATTGTGTATTTAGGTTCATATATTTGTTGTGTTGTCCTTGTTGTTGTTTCATGTGCTCTATATGGCCTCAGCACTAGCTTAAGATTTCAATTTTTTAATTCATTGTACGAATACTTTCTAAACATTAACGAGTACGGTACCCTAACATTAAATAGGAGATTTCTATTGGGTATTTAATCAATTGTACATTAATACGAGTGTATGCTTCACATAACGCGTATTAGCTCAATAATTATTTTTTGCTATGTTTTTATGTTTCTTACGTAAAACAACAAATGTTTAATTGATCTACACAAAATGCTAGATAAAATTTTCTATATACTTTTACGGTAAGTAACTAGGCATATCTATATTAAATGGTACGTATACGAATATAGTAAGAAAATTATATATGTATGCTATATATAATTATTATGTAGTATATAATACTTTACAAATCGAATTGAATTATTGAATTTTTATATGTTTTTCTTTTGGCATTTTATTTATTTTATATATATTGTTGATTGTACCTAGTACGAGTACGTGGTCAACTATAATGTCAAAAAAAGTAGCTAATAAAATAGCATGGTCCTAGACCATGTTAGCTAGAGTTATATACGAGTAGGTATAGTTGGTTACATAAGTATATCGGTTAAATATGGAATAGGTATGCATGTAATGTAGCGCAAAGTATAACAAATTGTTTACTTTAGTCTTATACAAATATATATATATAAATTGATATACATATAAGTATATTTAAGATAAGATATTGAATTCAATACGATATATGCGATTTATTGGCGTATATAAAACTTTTGCTTAAGAGCATTAAATACTTTTACTCAAATTTTCATTTGAATTTTGTAGCTTTGTTAGAATTTGGCATTATAGTTTGTACCTCACGTGTTTGCAATTCCCAGAGTGCTTCATTTATTAAAACTTCTTCGGTGATATTCTGTGGTATAGTTGTGTATAGTTTTGATAGTAGTAGTTGTTGTTGTTGTGTGTTATATATATATAACGCATAAAATATTAATATAGTTGTATTACATAGTGAGTATTTATTTAGATTGCAATTTGTTTGTCTGGGTACTGTAATTTTTTTTTTTTTTTTAGTTTTGATAAATATATATTTGTTATTGATAGTTTTGATGGTGAGGGAGCATAATGAACGCAACGTTGTCTGCGGTGCGACGTCAGAATGTCGATTATAAGATTTTCGCTAGGAATTTGGCAGTGCTAACTTTTGATATTTGATTTTGAAAATGTCTCGTGCCCGGGCACGTATGTTTCTATGGAACTGACTTACCGCATTTTCGCGTCGATCGTAAATTGGCATAGATACTGTAGTCATAAATTGATAGACATTCGAGTCTACTGGTTGATTCCAGGTCTATAAAGAAAAACAAATCATATACAATAACTTTTAAAAAAAATATGTATGTTATTAAAAAATTTCAACTGACCTCCTTCATACGTCGATATTCGCGTTTATGCATTTCGCTAGCTTGCAACATGTCGAAATGAACTCGTCTGAATTCAAGGACATCAGCCTTCTGTTCCTCGCATTGTTTGATGTCCCACAAATGATCGGAGAGTTTTGTTTCCTAGATGGCATTATACGATTGTAGACATTTGTTATGGTTATGGTGATCCTAGAGAATTACCCACCTCAAGGTCTGCATAAACCTGTGTCCATATGACCGGATGATGATGCCTACCCAATACCAGTGGTCTAGCCATTACCGGTATATAATTTAATACCATTTCGCGTACCTCAGCTGTATCACTAAGATGCACATAATAGCCCTGATTCTCGCATGCCATCCACCGTATATCATCCCAATTCGCCACCTCTTTGCCAATCAAATAGGTGAACACACGCACCGGCCTATAGGGCGGATCACGCCAATTGTATAACTGGAAGACCTCTTGATTAGTTTCAGGTGCCCCATCACCGATTATCATAATAGCCTGATTGCATTGCGCTCCGCGCGAACTAATCTTCGTCTCTTCCAGCATTTCGAAAGCTCTTGTGAGTGCGGCGGTATAATTGGCAATCGATGTGGGTTTAATCGATTCAATCCCTTCTTTCAGTTCACGTATGTTGCCCAGATTTGCCTGGATGAATTTCGAAGTTGCGTAACGAATTGTTTTCCAATTTGTTTTTTTTTTTTTTTCGATTTTGGGGGATTTTGTGTGTGTTTTTCCGCATTTGTTTTATATATAAATTATTTTTGTTTTGTTTTGTTTTTTTTTGAGGGGGAAAAATTAGAATAATTTTAATTGATGTATTTAATTGAAATGATAATCAAATAATATGGTATATACTTGAATCAGTGTGTCCTCGAAACATCCGACAATCGGCTTGACTTCCTTATCAAAGGTTAAGATGTTCACAAAGTCATTTGTACCTAACGTATCGAGTATGGTATTGACAACATGCTTTGCGATATCTAGCCTCTGTCCCAACATAGAACCAGATGTATCCATTAGGATAACAATATCCTTTGGGCTTGTCGCTGCCTCCATGTACCAAGAGCGTAAACGGCAATCATATAGATCAACCGGCACGTCCTTCTTCCATTTCGATGCAGGGAATTGACGCATAAAGCCTGTCGAACTGCCAAAAAATTGCCACGATAAACTTGGATCGTTTTTGTAATTATCACGAAATATTTGATCCAAATTCTCCGACCATTGAATCGCCTTTATAACATCCGATGCTGTGTATTTTTGTGTTGTTCATGTTTATATTTCGTCGTGTATTGTCAGCAAATCAGTGTTGTTGTCATTGGTCAATATGTCAAAGAAACGGGAAAATTTTTATCTCATTAGTTTTCTCTCTCTCTTTTTGGGGGATGCAAATTAAGACCTAGACTTAAGTGTCACTGAGAAAGGTTTTTGATATTTTGTGAGGCGTTTCAAACAGAGCACAAGGCAGTGCAATTTTTGTGTAAGAGTGTGTGTGCTTCTTAGGCAATGTGGTGGGCGTGTTGATCAAGTGTTAACGTGGCTTAGTTGGGTGTTGTACGGTTTTTGGCAAAGCATTCCGTGTTTTGAAAAAATCATTCACAGGGCTATGCATACATTTCCAGTAATAATTGGCAACGCAGTAACTACGATGTGGCCAAGTAAAATTTATAGATTTTCATAGATTGCACTTAAGGATTTTCGACTATTAAATAAAGATTTTGTTCGCTGAATACTGCGTTGCGTTGCTTAATGGAATATGTATGCGGTTGTAGCAAGCGGTTGAAAATTGCAAAATTAAAATGAAGGCTCAACACACGACAAACGTTAACAATTGTAATATGACAAGTAACTGTAACTCGGTAACTAATTAATATGCAATGATCGATGCAGATTATTAAGACTACTAAGCTAGACAGAGACATATTCTGATAACGCTGTGTGTGCTCGTGTATTGAAGCTTTTACATAGAAGTCACAGATTCGTAGTGTGCTTAACAAAGAGAGAAACAGTTACAGTATACAGAGATATAGAGAGAAAGAGAATGATAAGTAGTTGTTGTATTGAAATCATTTTTCAAACCTCGATCATACACATTCACTGGCACGTGAACTGAACTGACGCTGAAGTTGACCGACGCATTATGAAATTCTGGTCTAGGTTCCAGAACCAACACCTTGGGCGGAACATAAATGAGGGGCTCGCCAATCTGATCATCCATATCCGGTGGTGTTGTGGGAGGTGGTGGTGTCGGTTCACCCGGTTCCGCCATCTCTTTGGCATTGTAGTATGAAAACATCTTATCAGCCATATCATTTTGATGTGTCAGAGCTGTGTTCTCGGCGGTATCCATAATTCGCTGTGTAAAAGATAAGCAATTGATAAATATGGAAATGTAATTGGAGGGTTTGAAGTTTTACTTACACGCACGGCGCTCACTTTGAGGTCCATCATCATTTCTACTTCCTTGGCCATAATTTCGACAAGTGTCCCACCTTGTCGCGTCACCACTTTGGCTTCTTTAAAGCTCTGTAAATATTTATTATTATTATTATCCGCTTACACTTTACAAATAAAATACCGGAATCGAAAAAACAAGGCCAAAAAAACCTATTACCGAAATACTCGTTTCAAAACGTAGAAGAACCGATATTTGTTTAAGTCCCTAATAAAATCATAAAAATTATGACTTCTGCAAGAGTATTAGGTTTTATAATTTTGTATTTTGTTTTTAAGTTCCTAAGGATTATAGATTTAAATATTTTTAGTCGAGTCTATAATTAAATTAAATGCAAGCTTTAAAACATCTGCTTTTACTCTGATGACTAATACTAGCTGAAGAAGAAAGAGACTCATAATAGACCCGAAGATGAAATAAGATTATTTCTTACATACATGTCTCAATACATATTTATGTCTCAATTATCTTGGCGTCTGACTTGTAATTTCATTAAAAATCCAACGCAGCAGCAGCTACTGACCTCATAAAAGAGACAATGACACGATTGACCAGCAGGGGTCTGAGTGAATGGAGATGTTGTGAGCAAAGCCGGGTGCTTCAAACATTCTTCTATATACATATAAAATTGGCTACTCAGTCAGTTTTTAACCCAAATACAACGACGGCTGCTGCTCCTAACGCTATCGCAGTCGGCGTCAACGCTGACGTCGACGTCGACGTCGCGAAACGTCAACAAGAAGCATAGAGAGGGTAGTGGGAAAAATCAATAAGGTAACTTACTTCTTGCACCTCCTTGCGCCTGGTGATAAAATCGCCCAGTGTAAAGAGCTCCAAGCCCAGCTTGTCCGCCCATGAGTGCACGCTGTGATTTGGTTGGGAAAAGATCAAAATTAATGATTCGTTACATCCTGAGTGTGGCACTCACAGATTGTAGTTGATATATCCGCCAGGCAGTAGATTGACGCCAGGCGCACAGTAGATGAACACAAATAGAAGACTCAGGCAGAGACGCCTCCAGGCCCAAACTGGTCTGGCCATAATGCTGTACTGCCAGCGTTGATCTGGACCACGACATAAATATGATCCGGCCTAATTTAATTGTAGACCAATTTTCTGCACAATCACACACTTGGACATATCGTTACCTTATTAGGCTACGACTTTTGCCTGTCGTTCACGCCAAACACACAATCATTTCGCACTTTTACACCAATTTTTTACAGTTTTCTTAGACTCCGAACATTTTCTACGAATTTTTCGAAATTTTTCAAGTTTTAAATGCGTTTCTTTTGAGTGTCGGTACCGTTGCACGTTTCGTTTTGTGTGAAAATTCTGGAGGCCTGGAAAAACTTTTCTCTGTATACTGTTTTTGGCTGATGGCTGGCATCAAGTTTCACTGACGTTTCTGTGTCAGCGATGATTTCACCGCCTGCTCCTTATGCGAGCAATCGAGACAACTACTATGCACACGCATTTGACGTACACTGCACTGTTCTCGCATTGTTCTGCGCCTGCGTTGACATATGAGACGCCCGCGCAGTTGCTTTGTTTACATCCGAGAAAGCTCCACAAGTGTTTGTTTACCTGCTCTGGCAGCTGCGCATTGCCCTTGTTGACGTTTTCCAGATGTGACGGCTGCTTACAGCTGAGCGTCAGCTGTTGTTCTACAGGGAGCATTTGACAGGCGATTGCCTTACAAGGGCTGCAACTCTAGCGACTATAAGCTCTAAATTTAGCTTTATGTGCGTCAAGTTAGCAACGGTTCGCCCGCAGCGAAAATAGGAACTTGGTTCATAGCATAATGTATTTTGAAGCATTGCCGCCATATGTTAATGTGGGCTGCCACCTAGTTTTATATCAAAGCTTATTTGCGAAAGTCATCAGGTTGGCAGCCCACATCAACATATGGCTGCAACGCGCCAAAACACATTATGCTATTTACTTAGAAAATGCCTGCTTAACATAAATATATTGTATTATTAATAACATTGATGTAAAAATTTTGTGGATATTTGGTAATTTTCATTCATAAAAAGTGAAAATACCATGACAATGTGCATCAATCAGGCAGCCTTTATTAACATATGTACATACACAATGCTGCCACGTTGTTTAATGTATGTGATTTCAGCTTAAATGGAAAATATACAAAAATGCATATTTCTCAAAAACTGTCTAATAGAAATTGATGAAAATTACAGCAAAATGTTAGTAAAATTGGTGCCTATCTTCCCACATAACGTGCATCTGGGGCCATGACTTACAAATTAAAAAAAAGTAAAAAGTTAGCAACGAAATTATTTAGCAGTCAGCCTTCTGCTATAGACATACGCATATTATCCGCGCCATATCAGCCAGCTTTCTGTTGCGTAGTAGCTCAGCTCACGTTAATAAGACTTGCTCATGAGCTTTTTGGGGTTAATTTACACTTTATTTATTTTCTATAAAACTGTCTGATAACTTTCTTTAAATTAAATTGAAAAAGCTTCTCCAAACTTGTAGCTATAATTTGTTAGCCGTTCTTCTTGAGAAAAGATATTAAGGTTTGAGAACAAGGCATATATTTTGGCAGTCATTTTGTATGAGCTTTTCACTGAGGTAGCTGCGTTCTTTCCAAAATATTTTAAAAACGTTCTGATAACTTTTTTTTAAATGGTCTCATTAGAAAGGTGACTTTGAAATTAACTTGACGCACATTTTAGCTTTTCAAAATGGTTCATGTGCTCGAACCTGACTGAGCTTTTTGGCTCCATAAAATAGCAGGAATGTAAATTAAAGTGGAAACATCGATGCCGAAGCTCTTTAGCTTTCTAAATCGTCATCGATGTCAAACCTATCGGCTGTTCATAAATATTTGCTAAATCTGCTTTTTTCTTTTCTCCATTTTTATATAATAACCATATTCAGATAAATTATTAAAGCATCAAAAATTTAAAAAACGATTATGCTTTTTATAGCAAATATCGGAAGCAACAGAAGCATCGATTCATCGTATCAAAAATACGTGGATGGTCGATACATCGATATCCTGTAAAACAATCGCTGCGTACCACTAATTAGGGACTTTACATCAAAGAGTAATTGAAAAGTACAAATTTATCAATAATTTTTACTGGTATACCATTAATTTTAGACATTTTAAATGGAATTCACAACAAAAAATGACATCACACATACTCAAAACGCGATGCGAGTATTTATCTTTAGTACTTGTAGCCAGCTGAACCACCGCCGCCACCACCGCGACCTCCAGCAGCGGGTCCTTGTGGGAACTGAGCCTCGCCCTCGTAGCTGACGTCCGCATGGTAGCCAGTCTTCCAGTCGGCCGTGTAGCGTACAACCTGAGTGCGTCCGTCGGGAAGCTGTACACGATACTCGCCGGTTACCACATCGCCATCACTGGACGCCTTGTGTGCATAGTCGTTGGCCGTCTCTGGGTCCTGAACAGCGTACTCAAAGTCGAACGGCATGCCGGGCACATGTACGTGATCCTGTTGGATACAAATAAAAGGTAAGCTGAGACTGGGATCGATCTTAATGGTGTCTCTGGCAAGTACTTACATCACCAGGTTGGCCGGGAATGTTGCGTGGAGGAGATGGTGGGGGGCGAGGACCATTTCCGGGGGTTCTACCTGGTGGGCCGGGTTGCTGTAAGAATAAAAAAACCATAATGTGTAGAATATATACCTAATTTATTATACTAATATCGATTCAATCTGATTGTTATCATTATTCTTTTTTTCTTTTTAAAGATTGAAGTGGGACTAGTTACTTACGAATGGTTTATTAGGTTCCGGATAATCATATCCATTCTTGGTGGGCGGTAAATACGCATTTGAGCCCGGCGCAACCTGGGCGTACACATATGCGGTGATGGCAGCAAGTGATAAACTCTGCAATATATCAAGATACCACAAATATTTAGTACAAGCAAAAACAAACAAAACTTGGCATTTCTAACTTTTAAAATAGACGCGCTAAAAAAGGTTAAATTAATTCAAGAAAAAAAACTAAAGTGAACGGTCGCAAATAGAAATAGAAGCTGAGATAAGATCGCAACTGACATTCAGCAGAAGCGGCGGCAACAACAGCAGCCGTTGCTCTGGGGCAGGTGTACAAAAATAAAGTTGACGATGACTTGCTGCAATTTACTCGTATTTGGAATGGGCCCCAAAACTGAAAGCCACTTGGACTAAAGGGCAAGAAATGGCGGAGGTTAGCTGACAATTAAGGCGGACTTACGGACTTAATATTTATAGCGGCAACTAACTGAAAGTGTCATCGTTATTTTTTTTTTTGTTGGTTTTTTGATTGCTCCAAACATGGCTAATTGACATATGCAACTCAGTCAAATGTCCATCAACTTGACTAAGTTGGTCAGCTAACCGGTGACCAGATGTGAGCTTATACCTGTCAGCAGGCTTCTCATTAGCTGCCTGTCGTTTGTTTTCAATTTGCATTTGATAAATGCAATTTGCGGATTGCGGAAGTGTTCTCATCTGCAACAACGAAAAGTTGTATCTGTACAGTTTTTACATATAACATTCTAATGCAATATAGAAAATAATGTTGTATTATACATAAATTTGAAGCTAATGATCATTAGCTATTGCCAATGGCAGAGTCAGCTACAAAACGCCTCAAATTGATTGCTGATTTGTTAATTGAGCATGCGACGCGTGCTTCTCGAGAGATTCGAGCTTGGGCGCCAGGTGCAAATATTTAACAGAGTCTATCAGCGAATTTTACAGAGCGAAATATGTTTATGCGTTTCAGCATGATTAATTCAATTTAATAAAATAAAAATAAATAAATATTGACCTTAAATTTAACATTTATATTGATTTAAAGCATTTTTTTATTTTCATCAAGATTACAACTGAGTTACTTGACTTATAAATTTAAGTCATTTAACTGTGCGAGTTTCTGTAATTACTTGAACATTAGCCATGAGGGTGGTCCCAACCTTCAAGCGGCCCAAACATCAAGAAAATAGGAAAAACAAACCGAAAACTCGATAAACACCATAAGCATGTCAGCAGCAATTTGGCATGTTAACTAACGCAATTACCGCCAGTCGAAAAGCGGTACCAGAAATTGTCTGCCTTTGCCTAAGCTTAAATAAAATAACAAAAAAAAAGACGAAATAAAATAAATTAATTTGGGTGTAAATTAAATAAAATGCATTGTCAAAGAGCGGCTAACAAATTACCGCACTTCGACGACAGCCAAAAGGTAATGGTGCAACAAACGATAGAGATATACGAGTACATACATACATATTCAGATGGATCAAGCCTTGCTTTAAACTGCATGCCAAAAAACAACAAATTGCATGGAAAATCTCGTAGACTCCGTTATTGTTTGGCTTTAGAGAAATAAGTTAAAGGGGAGAATTGAGTTGTTACTCGACTCGCACTGTGGTACGAGATACTTATTTAAAATATCTTCAATAATTGTGTTTAATATTTATGCATGCAGATCGACGCATGAACATTTCAAAATAATAAATAATTTTAATTAAATTATTACCAGTATAAATTTAATAATTTGTAACTATTGTCTGTATCGAGTTATTAATCATATTTATAAGCAATATGTAAATTATAAAAATAAATTTAATAAAATCAAGAGGTACAGGTATTGTAATAAACATTTCCATTATTAATCAGCCCAATCAGCGGAAGTAAATTTTGTTAGCTTATTTTACATTGTGCGCTTAAGCATAATTATTTAAATGCGTGACGCTGACAACAATTGCAGCAACTCTCGTGTTTCATGTCAGCAGCGCGTCAAGTTGAAGGTTGAGCAGCAAAAAAAAATAAGAGAAACAATCAATGAAAATAGTTAAAAATAATTACAGGTGGGTAGTGGGTGAGACACATTCGGTAGCATTGCCACTTCATGGATTTTAGTTGTGTTTTTTATACCTCCGAATAAAAGTGAAAACAGAAAAATTAAAACTACCAAAAATATATATAATTTTTCCAAAGAAATAAAATTACTTAGATGAAAACATTAATGCGTTTTGCAATCAATTCAGTTTTGAAAAAGTTATGCTACAATTTAAATGTTGTACAACATATTCATAAATACCAAAGTCCAAATTCAATTCCATGTTTGGTTTTTGGATGAAATCTTTATAAGTAAAAAGCATAAAACATTTGAGCTAGTGCTCATCTGAACTAAGTATCTTGCCTGCATCCACTTTTGATCACGACCGAGTTCTAGGCACGATACAAAAACTCTATAATACTCGTACTCGTATATGTTCGTTTAGATGAATAAGAAAAAAAAGACAAAAAGCAAACGTTTATGACAATTGCATATTGAGTGCATCTAAAGCTAAATGTCAAGTTGGCTGGAAAATTGATTTATGCGCGGTTACTCTTAGTATTAACTACTTGGACTTCGAGTATGAATGTGTTTAAGCAGCGGGATTCGGAATTGTTGGAGTTGGCTAGATTTATGTTGACAATTAAATTTTAAGCAATAAAATGTCTTTATAAAAGTGCCTTTTGCCACGTTAGCCGGGAGGGATGTACAGAACGTGCATTTAAAATAATTAATTTAATTGACCAGGTGACTTAAGTGAGTTAAATTCCGGTAGTTAAACAGCGATTGTTTCTCATGACATTTTCCATGAAACTAAGTATATTGTATTTACAATAGTTTTTCATCGATCTCTTATTAGGTACATATTATTAAAATGTAAGCCAGAGCTGAGTTGCAAGTATGTGTCTAGCTCGCTCTTGCCTCATTGCTGAGCGGCACCCAAGACAACATTCTGCAACGCCTACGTTGCCAATGTTGCGCTTAACGAGCTCTAGGCCAGGCCTATCTCTTGGTCTATCTGTTGTTTCTATAAATATGTAGATGCATGCGTTGTTGTTGTTGTTGTCGTTGTCGTTGTTGTATATTTATGGAATTTGCAGCGTTCCCAGCAATTAAGCAAGTTACCAAAGTATGTTTTTGTTTTTGGTGCAAACGCAGAGCAAAACTCCTCTATATTGATGCGAGATAGCGTATAAGCATTGGTACAACCGCTACGTCATACACTTGCAACTTGCAACTTCCAACTTGCAACTTGCAACACACGATGCCGCTCGCTCGATAAAATAACAAACATTTTGCTGACCTTTTCATCGCATGTTGCATGCTGCAGTGTTTTTGTTTCCCCACTTTGGGGCATTGAAATGCAAATTTGCCAAAATAAAAGTTAATGGGCCATGTGAATGGCAACAAAAAAAACCGCAACGGCCTCTCCTTGTGAGTATGTGCAATGGAAAATGACTTAGACTGTCTTATATTGTGTTTTGTTTTTGTAACCTGTGCTCATTGTAAAGGTAATCAAATCTGTAACATCTGTAACAGATAGACGGAGAAGTTATTCTTACCATTTTTGTTGAGCGTCCAGATACTTACTTTAGTTATAATTATTAAATTTTATTTTATATACATTTAGGATATCTTAAATATTATCTGTAGTGTATTTGATTACAGTCTTAAAACTATGAGCGTAATTTTGATCTAGCGTACAGAGTATATTCCAGTCGAGCATTTTGTTTTTTATTCTCTGAAGTTTGCTGTCAAAGTCTTTAGTTTTCATTCAGTTAAGCATATTATCAACAATGGCGTGTTGGTTTCTGTTACAGTTTAATCAAACTGTCATTAAAATTAAATTTTTTACACATTCCAAGTTTTAGTAAAATATTATTATTAGTAGTCTTGAAAATAGAGTATCCCCTAGTCGAGGACTCTGGCCACTTTATATTTCTATTCTTTATTGTATTGTGTCTTTATCATAGCTTAAATTCTCGTATATTTATTATTTAATAATTTATGCACCACATTAACCCTATTTAACCTGAATTTACTGGCCATAAGCCATGTCCGTAAACGCGACATAAAACCGCTCATAAAATTTACGCCGCCAGCGATCTTACACAGATATTAACCTTTTTTCAAATTGCCAAAACAAAAACAATGGAAAAAAAAGTCCAAAATGAGCGGCAGCGCATTCAAATTACTAGTAAGAGGAATAATAAAAAAAATATCTTGCAAATTATATATTATACTCGCATCAGGTGTTGCAAATATCTCAAGTAGTTGCAAGCAGATGGCAATTTGCCAATTATTGGGTTAACAAAACTTGTTCAAACAGCACTGAGATCTCTTTAAGGGGTGCTTAATTCGGATACACCCTGTATCCTGTTCTAAAACAGATTCAAAGGATATTCAACTACAATACTATTTAAGATTGTTGTAAATGGTAAATGCAAAAATATAATTTATAAGTTCTGTGTTTATTATTACGCGCAATTGCATTTGAAACAAGACCATTAAGAAGAATTTCTCTACTTGAATGCTTTTCACATTTTCTGAATATTCTTAGTAAGATTATCCGCACAGCTGTTGGCCAGGCTTAGGGATGCTGCAGAATCAAATACAAAGCAACACTTACGGCCAACTATGCAATTAAAAATGCCTTTTGAGGGAGGTCCTTACTGGGGCGGCCCTCATTGTGCATACGCCCCGTTGAACGTTAGGAAATTAGCCACAACGACCGCCGTTGCCGCTGTCGTTCTGGGTGATGTTCGTAGTGGAACATGTTGCAAGACAGCTTCTATGTTAGGTTTTGCAATCAGCTGATGTTTCGATTTAATTAAATTACCGCACATACCTAGACCCAGATGGTTTCGCTAAAGCTGCTGCATACTCGTAGAAAAAGCCAATACCGCAGAGCCCATTTTGTAGAATTAACTACCATTGTTTTTGTTTTTTGTTTTTTTTTCCTTTTTTTTCTTTATTATAAACATTGCCAAAGACAATGAAACCAGCCAAACAATTGCAGCTGCTATCCTATCGTAGTATCTTGAGAAGACAACGCGAACGTCCGAAATATTTTTGTGCATATTTTCTTATGTCTGCCGTCAAACCGCAGAATGTTTTCATGTCTGCATTTTTGTTATTATTATTATTGTTAGCACATTGTTGGTGGCAATGAGAATGCAACTAATGAAGCAGATAGCGAAATCTAGTTAATTACCTAAATTAAAATCAAACTTGTATTGAAAACGAATTTTGAGTATTTTCTTGATTTTTGTTAGTGTTCAGCTTTGATTGAAAAATCAAGCCAGCCTGTTTGTGAGGGTATTCAAATACCTGACAATCATCAGGCGTACAATTGGGCAATCGTTCACACTTCAATCGTCATCAGCCTGTGGGTTGACTCTGGCCAGAATTCGAATCTGAATCAGTCGTAATCAAAGCCAGCATTGGCCTATGTGTCTGCCGCCTGGCTGCTTTTCATTGCATTGGAAAATTACAGAGATTCTCGGCAGTCAAGCAGCCATTGGCTTTATGGCAACGATGGCGGCTCCATCAACAAAATCATCAGCCAAATATCAAACGATGCATATTTTATCTCTGTC
The DNA here is from genome assembly GCF_004354385.1 of Drosophila innubila. Classification (NCBI taxonomy): domain Eukaryota; kingdom Metazoa; phylum Arthropoda; class Insecta; order Diptera; family Drosophilidae; genus Drosophila; species Drosophila innubila. The sequence goes on from NW_022995374.1 coordinate 9,362,033, forward strand.
ATTTGAAATTCAAAAGCGTGCCGAGCTGCGAGCTTCGAGCTGCGGATGCGTTTGACGTCCATCATTTTCGCGTTTTTCTTCTCGTGCGAAAATGAGCAGCTGAACTGGTAGCTGGGATATTAATTCGAGTATGCCCTCCATTACAAAACTATGGCTGTGGCTTTTTCTGCATCATTGTGTTGCCCATACACCACAGACGACAGACGACAGACGATAGACAAAAATGAACATGTTTAACATGTTCGGCAGGCAATTCAACCATTTGGTTCTCTGCCTGTCTAACGATTGCCTGCCGGCGGGAGACCTGCCATATTGTATGATCTGGTTTTTGCATGCCTTTTTGTTCAAGTCAACTGTAAAGGTTAGTACTCATCGCCGCTCATAGTCTACTTTTGGGCGTGTCGAGCAAGGTTTGAAAAAAAGGCAACCAGAAAAGAGAACAGTAAAAAGTCAAAAAGTTACAAGCGGCAAATTACACGCGTCTGGCAAGCGACTACCTAGACTCCCCCCACTTCAGTCTCCAGTCTCCAGTCTCCACCACCTTTGCTGGTTATCTACTTGGCAGACCAGACATTAAAAAACACACAAACAGAGCAGACAGTCGACGGTATACATAGTATCCGAGTGTCGCACCAACAATTTAGCACGCCCTTTTTATTCCCCTGGCACCTCTGGCAGTTAAGTCTGCTTTATTTGCAACATACTTCCCTGTCTCCAAACCGTATATTCTCTTTTCAATCTTAAAGGGATTATGCTGTGACTTTAAATGGAATAAGTGAAAGTTATAGTGCAATCTGTTTGAACACTGAAAAAACTAATTACAAGAATTATTACTTTAAATAACACTTTTATAATTAAGAAACTATAAAAATAAATACTTCTATCCCACTCTGGTATCATATTCGTTACCAAATACTTGCACACATTCACACATCATATAAAATCAGTCGCAGCTGTCATACGCGCATATAAAATAGGAAATTTGTGTTTGTCTAAACGAGAACTAGTCCAAAAAAAATGATTACATCCTATTTATTTCCTGGATACACTGTGAAGTGACTTAGGTTTTTTTTCTGCTACTGATTTAGGTGTACTTGAAGAGCAGCTGTTGCCAGATGTGGCCATATCTTGTGTGTTTGGGTGGGAGTTTACTTAAGTATGCCTTTTCAACGTACACACTCACTTCTGGATATATTACACACATCTCTTAAGTGTCTTTGATTATTTGCAATTTGTTCGAATTGGAACTTCAGGCATACTGACTGACTGACTGACTAACACGCAGGAAGGTTTTCGATATGAAAGTTATGTAATTGTTTTTGTTACCATTGACGCCAAGTGTTGCCAAATTGTGTATTTGCCAGAGACTCGAGTAGTTTTGGCTGTTGGGTGGTTAAGTGGTTTGTCAACCCTCTTGCTTTTTATACCCTGTACACATAGCATATCGAGTATGTTAAATTTGGACAAATGGTGTCTATAATATATCTGAACTTATAAGGTATATTCTGGATCATCTGTAAATAGTCAAGTACGTCAGTCAGTCGAAGGCTACGTCATGTTTATGAATCTTTCGTTGTATACCATAAGCAGATACAATCTATTTCATGTTTTGAAGCAGCTACAATGTCTGACATGTCATAAACGGCAATTCACCCAAACACACACATACGCATACGAGTATACTCGTACTTACACATACATGCATAACTGGAAAAGGAAAACCGCTTGCTAAAAATTCAGCTAAGCTGCCATTGCCCGGAAGAAAAATGACAGCATAGAGCAAAGTTCACAGAGCGTGTCCATCAGCTCCAGAATTGCCATGGCCAGGACATGTGCTCTATGCATCCTTATAAACAAATTTGACATATAACAAGCTTAACTTGTTGTCCTTTGTGCGGGCTTTTGTTTTACTCGTAATTTGCCTTTGCAAGAGGAGGGTCAGAAAGCTTAAATGATTTGTTTGCTGCTGATTTATGTAGGCTTAGGATTTCTGGTCAAAATCTGAGCGAACATTCGCCAGTTGCAGCATCTATTATAAATCAACTTGAAAATGATAATAATACTCAATAAATGAATTATGCCATTTTTATTCATGCAGAATATTGTAAGTTAACTTTTTACTTTTATATGATTCTGGTTTAAGTTCATATCCTTTATTAGAATACTTTTTTATTTTATTATGATATTGAGTGTTTTTATACTTTTCCTTAATACTTACAAGCAATACAAACGATTTGAACGACATCATTTTGTTGAATTTTTATTTAAATGGCGTTGAATTAGTTCCACTTTGAATTTATTTTATTCGTAGATTGGCGCTAAATTGATAGTAAATAAATTGTGATAATTAGTAAAATAATTCTTATTCTTATATTTTTTGAATTCACTTTCAATTACGAAACTTGTTAATTATAATTTTACTGAATTATTCATATATTATTCTTAATCACTTTTATTACACACATTTGTACGTACACGCACTTGAAGTGTCCTTTTAGAGCACTGAACGCCTCTCACTTTCAATTGAACCAATTGTTTTGACTGTCTATTGTAATGTGCAATTGTTTATTATTATGCCAGAGAGCACAAGTACCGCGCAAAAGTACACGTTTTGAATTAGGTTAGACAATGGAGATGCGCTTGCTTTTTATAATCAACGCGCAGTCGCAGCAGCCAGCGATGCTCTCGTCGACAGCGGCAGCGGCAGTGGCAGTGGCAGAGGCAGAGGCAGAGCGTCAGCAGCGAGATCGCGTTGCCAACTGCATTGAAAAGTAACGAAAGAGCTGTACAACGCCAACAACAACAACAATTGAGGCAGGTTCATAGAGTCGAACTTCTAGATCATCTTCTTAGTGGCAGCAATACCTAAGTATCTCTCTGTCTCTCTCTCGCTCTCTTTGTCTCTCTCTCTCTCTATCCGTCTCTTTAAGAATGACTCAACAGTAATTGAGACTGAGAGCATTAAGCTCTTTGCTGCTCAGCACTGAGAGCAAAGCGATGACTGTTGACGTGAAAAATGTTGCAGATCATCAACAGCAACAGCAACAGCAGCAGAAACAATTGTTGATACTGATGATGATGATGATGATGATGATGATGATGATACTGATGATGATGATAATCAAATGACGAGTTGATAAATGAGCCCACGATGATCATTGGAGCGAGTTGTAGCTTGGCGGATGTATAACAAGTTGCTTGTACATATATATATATATATTATTTTGTTAAATGTTTTTACTTAGATATTAGCTATTGCCGTTGGCTTCATCTGCTGCCGAGACTTGTAAAAACGCCCGCAATGACTTCATTAAATGCACAAAATTTGATATTTAAATTTTATGATGCCTGCCTTTCAATTCTGGCCCTCGAGCGCCCTCTTGCAACTGCAACCGCATCTCTTCCTTCCCTCCCCCTCTCGAAAATGTCATTGTGAATGTCAGATGAGCGCTTGGTCATAGTTTGTTTGTTGTGTTGGGCGGCCTGCCCTTTGAGAAAGCTGCAGATCCCGAGAACATTGAGAGCCCCAACAAGTTTCAACCGAAACGTGACAAAACCTGGTGAGTGAAAATTGCACAATCTGTGGACGTGTGCACGTATAGATTTTCACGTACTCCTCCCCGCATCTGGCATGTGTCCTATGGTTGATGCCAAAATTCAATCTATGACGTGAGGTTCATGCTAAAAATCATAACTTATCTATTGCTTGGAACACAGTTTTCTCGCATCGTCTAGACTCTAGAGGGTTGATGCATCATGTAGCAAACAGTTGTGTTCCGCAATCTTCTCAAAATCAAAGACCTGCGCTTCCTTATGTCAAAAGTTCAGGTGCGTAAGTAAAACATATGTACGTATTCAAAAAAGCAACTTCTTCAAATACCAATTAACCTTGGAATGTTGGGCAAAAAACGAAACCAAAAGATACAAATAAAATAAACCTAAACGAATTTGATGTACCAAAGACAAGCAAAGATTAAATAACAATTAAAAGCAATCTATTTTTGATTACTGATTTTTGTGGCTGTTATAATTTTATTGCCCACTTATGAAGCGAGAGTGTGTGCTTCGCCGAGATTTCAAAATAATTATTAATTAAAGCTGACTTTGCCTAGCCGAAGAGCGTATACCTTCACCATGCTTAGTTATAAAATATATGAACCATTTTCAATAAACTTGATCAGCAATTGTATCATCAGATATCATGCTGAAGACCTGTAATCAGAAATAATTATGTAAAAAAGTAATGCATGTATAATATTTATTTTTTTTATCAATGCATAAAGGGTATAATAAGAAACAAAACATGAAAGCTGGCACATAATATATTTATAGCTTGGGCTTCTTTGATTTCCGTGGTACTTGAGTCTTTTGGTATTGTACATGAAAACTAGCTGACTGTCAAACTGTCATAACAACATAATACCCGTTGGCAAAGTAAATTGTAAATTACACACTCAACCCGACCAGACTCGAACAGTCCTAAGACGATTGCCAATGCCCGAATCCAACCCGTGCCGACCCAAGTGCCTAAGTAACGAAATTTCTTGGAGCATCACTTGAAGTTGGTGGAGTGCATTTTGTGGAAGCTGCGATTACGAAAAGATTATTTAAAATGTAATTAGAGCAAATGGTATTTTATATAAGTGCGGTTAACAATCAACATTTTCGATACAAAACTAAGTACAAACTTGACATCCATTCGCACTTGGGCAACTTTTGTTACCCGAAACTTTGGAAGCGCCGCTGACAACGTTGCGCTGCTGTTGCAGTTTTTCAAATCCCATCATTTGTCAAGTGCCATGATGTTGACGAAGTCAACGCCATTCAAAATTCGAATATGGGTGGTGTGGGAACAATGGCAAAGTCCCAAAAAACTTAGCATCAACTTTAAGTGTACAATACGAACGTCGCGACGTTCCGTAATTAATAACGTGACGTACTTAAGGCTAAAACGGAAGCCAACAAAATAGCTAAAACAGTCCAAACAGAGCAGATGTGCTACGAAAAAAATATTGCTAAAAAAATTGGCAAAAATATGTTGCTGATGACATTTTAAATTTGACGTTCCTTATTGTTGTTGGTGCTGTTGTTATTATTGGTTATTGAATCGTTGCGGTGTTGCACAAATTAACATTTAAAAGAATAGACAAAAATTCTGCATTCGGTCACCAGTCACTGAAGCATTTAAAAATGTTTTATACCCTGTATCAACAATTAATCGAGTAGATTTGTCATAATATTAAAGATATTTATCGTACATTATCTTATATTTAGCTTACTTTTTCTGGCGATAAGGAAAGCTTATTTTTTTTTTAGATTTGTTTATTTATTCAACGTAAAAAACGGTCAAAAAACTAAATAAGCTTAAATTGAATTTTTGAATGAAAAATTTAAAGAAATATAAATAAAATGTTAATCTGAAAGGATAAAATGATATAAATATGTAAGTAGATATTAGTGTTATAGAAATTATCAAATTACTTAAATGTATTCTTATATTGAATGTAAGTTTTGGGTATCTGGTAGTAGAATACTGTAGACATATTTTAATACAGCAACATTTTCGATTTTCCGCGACTTTGTTTTTGCGCATTTCGTGCAACATTTAGGCGAATCACCTGTTGACTGTTGTTGTTGTTGTTGCTGTATTTGTTGCTGGGGATGGAAAAGAAGCCCCGAATAAAATCCACATAGATGCGGGCGCACCTATTTCGGTTAAAAATGAGTGAATTAGAATAGCCAGCTATGTAATTGACGCGTTTATTGCCAAAAGCGATAGTTACTCCTACCATTGTTGTTGCTATAGTCGGTGCTGGTGGTTGCGGCTTTGGTTTTGGGTTTTGGTTAGCTGCTATGGTGTTTGGTGTGAGAAGTGGTTGAAATCAAAGCGGTAGAGGTCGTCGTCCAGATGCGCCAGGTGATTTGCATATTTTCGTGGGGAGTGGCAGATTGCCTTTTACAAATGGGTTAAATGCTGTTTTGGGTCTTATGCTAGAAACAAGTAGCAAAAAGCATTCACTAATACTGGGAAATTCTAATAATGTCTTAACAGTTTAAAGGTAGGAATAGATTCTTATTGATGAGAAGAAGAAGAGAGATGGAGAGTCGTTGTAGATTGTGGGTTTGTTTTACTGACATTAACGACATTAAAGAGATGAGCTCAAAGTCGATAATGTTTCAAGAATTGAGTAGTTGATTTAGCACATCTTATGGAAATTTTCGTTCGCTGTTCTTTTCTTCAGTCAAATTAATCGATTTTTTCACACATTTTTAGCTTGCTTCATTTTTAGCTTCCGTTTTCATTGTCGTCCCTGGCATCGTCTTGAGTCGCTGCACTTCTGTTCATTGCACCCAAAAGTTGTTGAAAAACTTTGCACCTAACATAAATCACATTTTAGCACCGCCCAGTAAGCAGCCACGCCCTGCATCCCTTAGAGTGTCGACTGCATTTGCATTTGCATATTCCAATTTCACATTTAATCAATTTAACGCACATACGCGACTCCGAGAGGACGACCGACTCCAGGATCCGGAGTCTGAAGCTTTGATGCGCGTCTTTCTCAGAGTTTCCCTTCGTCCTGTTGTTCCTGTGATTGCTCTCTGTTTTTTACCACGATGAAGGCGGCGACTGCTGCCTTTCACATCATTTATCCTTGTTTGTTTTTATTTAGCAACCTAAAGCGAATCACGACATTCTCCTGCTGTTACTAAATGCGATTGCGAATAGTCGTACCGGTCTTGAGTGATTGAGCCGTAACCTGCGTTGACTTGTTTACGTTGTTTATTCAGCAGTTGCATAGATACTTTGTGATGCTCCTGTTGATCTTGATGTTGTTGTCAGTGGCACATGAAGTCATCCCATTCTGAATAACAACTTAAAGCGTTTCATGAGAAGGCAATCACTATGCAAATAGAATTTAAACGTATCATAAATAAAAGTTCTATTTTGTGAAGTAATATTACTTCTTTAATTAAAATAGATCTCCATTTGTGTTGTTTTAGCCTAGACTCTCATGTCTAATGACATAACTTAAAAAACGATCATTTAGAAAGGCCCATCTGCACCCATATATCAAAAACAGACAATGACAAGCCTCCAACAAAGTTTTCAAACCAATTGCCATGCCCACATCGCGATGACTCCCAGCGCATCGGCTTATCGATAGCATTTGTGCTCAGGGCCACAGTTAGCTCCATAACTTGGCAAAAGAGCTGGCTAAAATAAGTAAAAGGAAATAGAAAATCTAAAGCATTTAACTTGCAATGACAGCACGCCAAACTCAGTGGCTAATGGTCACAACTTATCGTCAAACTTAAATGTGATTTTATTATCGCAGCCAAAACTTTTTATACCCTCTACCCATCGATTATGCGAGTAAGGGATATTAAAACTTTGCGTAAATATCCGTGGCAGATATACTGAAGAGTCGATCACAGAGACTATACTAGATTTTTCAAGTTTGGCATAAATTAAAGGATCAAACCGAAAAAAATCTAGTTACGGTTGCGGTTCTGGTACGTTCCGAAACAACTATTTCGGTAAAAGGTTATATTTCAGTTTTCTTCTTTCGGTTTCGGTCTCAGTAAAAAAACGCAACGGTAAAACAAATAATAATAATAAATAAATAAATTTTTAAACTTTTTTAGATGTTAAGGTGTCGTTTTATAATATTTGTGACATTAAAGTAAATAGCTTGATCCAGAGGAATAACATTTTTTTTTAAACGAATTCAACAAAATTTTAATGCAGAATAAATTTAGATACCAAACCATGATCAAAATAGCATTCCGCTTGAAAATCGGATCAGTTTTGTTCAAGTTATGACAGTTCGAAACTTCTCAAGCCTCTGACTTAGCAACTTTACAAGTCAAAATACTTCTTAATTTTGACATGATTTTTTTCAAGAAAATGAAAGGTCTCAGAATTAATTTTAAAGTGTTGTTTTATACTAATTACGATATAAGGAGTTGATTAAAAGTGAAAACTTGAGATTTAAAATTTTGAATTTTCGAAATTTCAAAGGGGGGACCCTTAGCATCGAAATCAATATCTAGTAGAATCTAGAAAAAAATATTTTTTTCTAAGAATTTAATGAAATTTGAATGCAAAATGAATTAAGAGGCCAAATCAAGACCAAAATGACATTCCGCTTGAATATCGGTTCAGTTTTGATCAAGTTATGACAGTTTGAAGTTGGTCAGACTGCGGATTTAGCCACTTTACAAGTCCAAATTTTTGTTCAATTTCACATGATTTTTTACAAAAAAATGGAAGGTCTCAGAATCAAGTTTAAAGTGTTGTTTTATACTAATTACGATATAAGGAGTTGATTAAAAGTGACAACTTGAGATTTAAAAATTTGAATTTTCAAAATTTCAAAGGGTCCCCCCTTAGCATCCAAATCGAATCTTGGTCGAAAATAATAAATTTTTCTAAATGAACAAAATTTGAATACAGAATGAATAAAGAGGCCAAACCATGATCAAATTGACATTCCGCTTGAATATCGGTTCAGTTTTGATCAAGTTATGACAGTTTGAAGTTGGTCAGACTGCGGATTTAGCCACTTTACAAGTCCAAATTTTTGTTCAATTTCACATGATTTTTTACAAAAAAATGGAAGGTCTCAGAATTAATTTTAAAGTGTTGTTTTATACTAATTACGATATAAGGAGTTGATTAAAAGTGACAACTTGAGATTTAAAAATTTGAATTTTCAAAATTTCAAAGGGTCCCCCCTTAGCATCCAAATCGAATCTTGGTCAAAAATAATAAATTTTTCTAAATGAACAAAATTTGAATACAGAATGAATATAGAGGCCAAACCATGATCAAATTGACATTCCGCTTGAAAATCGGTAAAGTTTTGCCAAAGTTATGCCAGTTCAAAGTTGTTCAAGCCTCTGACTTAGCAACTTTACAAGTCAAAATACTTCTTAATTTTGACATGATTTTTTACAAGAAAATGAAAGGTCTCAGAATCAAGTTTAAAGTGTTGTTTTATACTAATTACGATATAAGGAGTTGATTAAAAGTGACAACTTGAGATTTAAAAATTTGAATTTTCAAAATTTCAAAGGGTCCCCCCTTAGCATCCAAATCGAATCTTGGTCGAAAATAATAAATTTTTCTAAATGAACAAAATTTGAATACAGAATGAATAAAGAGGCCAAACCATGATCAAATTGACATTCCGCTTGAATATCGGTGCAGTTTTGATCAAGTTATGACAGTTTGAAGTTGGTCAGACTGCGGATTTAGCCCTTTACAAGTCCAAATTTTTGTTCAATTTCACATGATTTTTTACAAAAAAATGAAAGGTCTCAGAATTAATTTTAAAGTGTTGTTTTATACTAATTACGATATAAGGAGTTGATTAAAAGTGACAACTTGAGATTTAAAAATTTGAATTTTCAAAATTTCAAAGGGTCCCCCCTTAGCATCCAAATCGAATCTTGGTCGAAAATAATAAATTTTTCTAAATGAACAAAATTTAAATACAGAATGAATTTAGAAGCCAAACAATGATCAAAATGGCATTCCGCATCAAAATCAGATCAGTTTCAATCAAGTTATGACAGTTGGAAGTTGGTCAACTCTTCGACCTAGCCACTTTATCACAACCATACCGGTACGAGCGTTTCGCTTTTCGGTACTTGTAAGATAATTAATTTCGGTTACGGTTTTAGTTCCGGTACTAAAAATTAAACGGTTAGTTTCGGTTAACGGTTCCGATACCGGTTACGGTGTTATTCCCTGGTATAAATGGTTATGGGCAAACACGTCTCAGATCTGTTCAGAACAAAATGCAGGATATGTTGTTGTCAAGCGAGAATGCTCACAGACTTCAAAGTTCTCACTTCTTATTATTTTCATATGCCACGCCGAAAGCCCATAAAAATTGGCATGGTCTGAGAGTTTTTTTTAAGTACCAGACTTGTAGGCGTTGAATATTTTTTTATTTCCACCGACATTATTTACCACGTCTGATGTGCTGTTTTTATATAAATATAATAACCATACTACCGTGTGTAGTTATAATGCACTGGGTTCTCATGGTTGGTTTTTCTTTTGTTTTTGGATCAACCTTCACAAGTATTTCTGTTGCACTCTTAATAAATATTTAATTAAGCCGAAAATTGCTTAATTATTTATGAAATACCATTGCATAACAATCCGTTGCACTCAAACTTGATTGTTGCAGTTGTTGCGATCTCTGTAATATTTCGATGTTGATTTCAGTTTCAGTCTGACCTGGCAATTAATGTCAATCACTCGGCCGCCATATGAGAAGCGCAGTCATTAGCTCTTCTGAGATAGTAAAAAACGGCAGAGATATCTTTATTTATGAGTTTATCTCGCATTTTTGTTCTAAATCTGTTGAAATGACTTATGCAATTAAATATAAATACAGTCAAATGTATATATAACGAATAACGATGAAATGTAAGATTTAGACAAAAAAAATTCAGCTGAATTTCAGAAAAGCAAGTACTCTTACATTAATGTAAGTTATCATAAAATAAAAACTTGGTAGTGAACCTTTATGAATTCTAAATATTTTTATGTGAATCATAAACATTTTGTTAAGCTTTGCATTTGACCAAAAAATAATTGGTACTGGTCCTCTTAAATAACAATGATGGTTTAGTTGGCCTTTCGACGCGTTTTCATGCTTTACAGTTGCACTGTATGCCACCTAAATTGGCTAATGAGTGCCGCAACTTGAAGCACCATAAAACCTAAAAAATAAATAACTCAAAACATTAAAAAATACAACAAATTAAAAAGCAAAAAAAAAAAAAATGGAAAATAAAAACAAACGAAGAAAAAATGCCAAAGACTCCACATTGGCAATGGCAACGACTTAAAGGTGCGGATGTTGTAGCCGTTGACTTTGAATGCAGTCGTAAAGTAGCAAATTGGCAGCGACAGAAACAAGCCAAGAGAACAGCGAACAGCGAACGACGAGCAAATCTGTTAATACAGGCACACAAATTTGTTTCTACAATTGTTGCCAACATTGAACTTTAAATGGTAGCAACAAAGCCACATGTGATTGTGATTGGGATTCCAATTGCGCGATTCCATGACTATGACTACAATTCTCTAAATATTTTGTATAGATTTTGAGGATATCAAATTTGAAAGCTATGCCAAAGGCTTGGTACCGGAACAGCTAAGCCACCTCAATGATTCGGCATAAAAAACGTTTAATTTTGATTTCGATTCCGATCTGATTTTCAAGCAGAAATTAATTAAAAATCAAACTGAGGCATGCATGTACAATCAAGCGGTAAATGTCGAGTGTCGGATACCTTGACTCTGCCAACCAAGTGCCTCTTTATAGCCTTCATTCACTTCATTCATGATGGATGATGTTCGTCTCGAATGGCAAACCGCTTAGGAATTTGCTTTAAATTGAATTGAAGGTTTTATTTTTCACTTTCTTTCGTAAGTTACTGCACACAGTATTTATTATATTCTTGATTGACAGAATTTATTTTTTTTTTAGAGAATTTAGATTTCTTTCCCACCCTTATCAAATATCAATACAAAGCCTATTGATGATATCTATTTTTTGATTGCCGTTTTTTTAGTATAGTAATTAATGCACGATCATTTAACAGGAATGCTTTCAATAATCGCTTTTATTTTCACAAATGTGTAAAACGACTCTCGTAAAAAATTAATTAAAAACTAAATAAAATCAGACGGAAAACTTTAAGGTCAGTGGCAAGGCTTGCATATTTTTTATACATTTATTTTATATTTTTGACACACGCATTTAACGCACAATAACACTACCAAGAAGGCATTGAGCAATTAAATACGAAACATATAAATTTAATTATGGATGCAATTGAAACGCATCTGCCATTTGAAGGTTTTCCTAGTCTCCTCTCCATTGAAAGTTGTTCGATTTGTCAAATAGCTACCGGATGCAATGATCCCTTCCCTTTGGCCTATCGTTTGCATCGTATTTAAAAAGTGCCGCTTGCAACATTTCGAATATATGTATATTGAATACAGAATGATTAACTATTTCAATGTTTGCTAATAAACTTGTTTACACTCTTTAAAATAATTGTTAATTGATTTATTTATTGCAACAAATAGAACCTTCACAGCATTGTTGGTTTTGTATTAATTGCATCAGTGTGCTTTGTTTTTTCCATATGAGATAATAATTTAATAAAGGAACACAAGTATGGGAAACTGTACGTGCCTCTTCCGTTCTATCAGCTTTTAAATGATAATAATGATGAAACAATGAACGAGTCGAACAAAACGTAATAATCAGATAAATAAAGCAAACATCAAATATAAAAAACATTAACATTTTTATTTTAAATTATAAATAAAGTCTATGTGTATGTGTGTAGAAAACAAAGTGGTCAAAATGTTAATAAAGTAAATGAAAACATGATAAATTAGACAATACAGTGTAATTAAAGCTATATTTAATATATATTGGGAATTAATTATTCTTTACCAGATGCATAAAGGAAAATAATAACCAAACACTTTGCTCTTTCGACTCGACTTAAATAATAGCTTAAACTTACACATACTCGTATTCGTTTTCATTGATTGCACATTACCCGTTGCAGTTGGGATGGTTGCTTTAGAAGTTGATTTCCTGTTCCTGTTCCCTTTTTATTAGTGCCTCGGTTTTCCGGTCTCGAAACTAACGTCCGCATGGAAGCCCGTATCGTCTGCATGATAAATCACGTTCTGGATACGTCCATCTGGCAATAAAATGTGATATTGACCGCGTGTCACGCCGTGCGAGTCCCTATTCTGTTTGTGGCCAAAATCGTTGCCGGTATGGAAATCACGTATGCGATAACCAAAGGCATACTTTGAGGCATACTGCAGCTGTAATGAAGAGGACACCACAAGGCGCGTTAGGTTAGTTGAAGTCAGTTTCATGTTTGGATATATGCAATACATAAGTGTATATATATATTCGACATGGATATTCCATAGACAAATCGTGCGCATGTCGAAAATCGAAAATGTATTATGCACACTGTCGTCTACAGTAAAGACTGGCGACTGATGACAACTACAAAAGCAACAACACTAATAAAATACCCAATGGAAATTTTACTCAATCAGCATTACATAGACTTATAATGACTAGATGTAAACATGATTTTGTTCAATTATGTAGTGCATATTTATTTAGATTACATTTCTAATAAACATTTTTTAAAATTATTTTTAAGATATCCATACATTCCATATCTATTTTTCTACTTTCTAAAATATATGGTTTATATTTATAATTATATATTATAAAATCATTGTCTGGCATTACAAATGTTTCCTTAGGGAATAAACATAGTTGAAAAGACAATAGATATGCAGAGAGCTGTGCTGACTGCCTGGCTGACAGAGAATGACTGTCATTCAGATGGCGCTTTGTAATGCATGTGATTGTAAATTGTATTGAGGCAGGCGAGAGTGTAATGAAATTTGCAACAATATATAAAGCAGCGAGTACTTCCCCCTTCCCCGCCTGCTCTTCTTGCCCATCAGCAACTGTCACTTAGTGTGCTGCACAGATTTGTTTTTGTACACAATATGTTATCCCGAATTTCAGAGTTGCCTTTTTATTGTAAGTATTTCGCTGGTAAGCATTTCAAGATGAAATAAAATATTTTGTGCAAATGCCAACATGTATGTATGTGTGTAAATACATGTATGTGAGCGCGTGTGAGTGTGTGTGTGTGTGTGTGTGGGTGCTGCCATTTCTATTCACTTTGGAGCCTGGAATCTCGATGTTGACTCGACATTGTCACAACTTTCGCTACATGTTTTGGGCTGCTTTTGTGGTTTTTACGGCCTAGGGATGGAGGCGTGGCAAAACTTTGTGATATGTTAATGAGTTGTAAATTAAGTTTAATTTAGTTACATTGTTGTTGCCGGCATTTTTCTTGTCAACGGAGGCAAGTGTACAGGAAGCTCTGAAGGCTCATACAAAGAATTCCGTGCTTTGGCAGATTTATGTGTTTTGAGGTTTTGTGCAGGCTAGGGAACTTGTCAAGTTGTCTTTGGAGTGTTAAAAAACATTTGAATAACTCAGTCAAGTCTAAGCTAGATCACAACTAAGAGATTTTCTAAAGAAAAAAAAAGTCTCCAAGAAATGAAGGCGTCTGATGCTTAAAAGCTTAGCTTAGATTAACCAAAATATTATAAAAGTTGCAGTAAAGTTGCTGCTTAAATATCTTAAACTACTCATAAAATAAGTAAATTATATGTCTGCTTTATTCCTTCTTCCAATTTTTTCAGTTTAAACCCAAGTACAGCCACTTATAATTAGAAGAAATGCTTGCTCCACTAATTGGCCAACATTGTGTTTACATTTTTATCATGATTTTCCTGGAATGCAATGAAAAAAAAAAGATTTCAACATGCTTCGTGGCAAGTCTAGAAAATGGCGAATCTTTCATTAATAACACTGCAAAATGTTAATAGATTTTTGCCATGCAAAGCCGCTGCTCAAACCATTTTGTATATTTAGTACTAACGGAAAAGAATAGTTAGCCGAATACCAAATACACTTGCAAAGCGAATATGTTGTTTACTGGACAAAAACATAACAAATAATAATATATTTATCATTTCATTAAAATTTAGCAAGAAAAATATAATTTATTTTCTTCAAGATCTTAAAAAATATCAAATATTAATAAAAAAATAATATTCGAATCAACTTATTAAGATAAAATCAGGTAGACAATTTCTGATCCGTAATATATTTTAAATATGCTCTCACAGGTTTGGGATTAGATTGTAATACGCTCTCAAAGGGAATTCGATTGCAATAGAGAGTAGACAGAATATGTAAATTTTCTTTGATTTTTTTTGTGATGGATCTGGTTTTAACAGACAAGTAATTTATTACGGGCGCTGTGGTTGCATAATTAAATTGAAAATTTTATTTGATTAAATGTACATAATTACGAAGCAGATAACAATCAATGCTAACTGGTCTATGCACTTTATGAAATTGAAAACTGAACTTGTTTCACGACTTGATCAATCCTTGTCTATCAAAATGTGTTTTGTAGAAAGGTGCAATAGCCAAATCACATCACGTGCCATATTAAAAATAGTTCTAACGTACACATATCTTTTGTGCCAACTGTAAGGCAACATTCCTCTGTTGATGTTCACAGCCAATTCAAATGAAAGCAACAAGCTGCAAGGATGACAATGCAATTTTTCTAGACTGTAAATTGAGTTGCCATTAGATGCAGACAAGCGGGTGTAGAATAAGTAATATTCATGTCGGCAGGACATCGAGCATTAACAGGCACATCCCTAGTCTTACAAAAATATGACAAACAGTTGGTCGAACACGAAATTTGAAAGACATTGCTGGACTTGAACATTTTCAGGCACTTTTGAGCTACACATTTTGCATTTAACACGTTTCTCCGAAAGTGCCAGCGAATTGTGAGCCGAGTCGAGTGCAAAATGCAATTTGAGGCCATAATACGTGAGTTCGTTTAGTTTTGCTCAGTTGAGTGCGGGTGGACAAGTACAGTGGAACTCTGTCATTTCCAGCCCTATGAAATGTTACTATTTATTACGTTGTTCACAAATAATGTGCTGCATACTTTTATGTACTTGAAAAATATGCAGTGTAGTTTTAATTAGAGCTCAAACTGTTATATTTTCTAAACGTTTTTGACTTTCCATTTTAATAAATTAATCTTGTAATTTGTAGTCCTTTGTTCATGTTTGAGCAATATTATCTGTGTCCAATGTAAATATTATTTTGAGTATGTTTTTTTAAGCAAGCTTTTACATTTCACAGCTAGTTGTTTGGCTGGGTCAGCCTAAAAGTATGTGATGCCAATTGCAAATTGTCATGCCAAGCAGCTTCTGTCCGCGTGCCCACAGAGCTCACTATATTTTGGCAAAGTTAGTTGCAAAAATTGCAAATTTTCAAGCGCAAAACTCAATAAAATTTAATAAATTGGATGAAAATTAAAATTTAGAAATTTGACTAAATTAAGGTAAATATTTTAATGAAGGTTCGAAGTTCGTCAGCCCTCGGGTAGAGAAGTTAGATAATTTATTTAAAAAAACCAAGAAATTTCTAAAAAAAAAATAGTGTAAAAATTTAAAAAATTATAGCAAAAAAAAAAGGGAACCGAAAATGGGTACCAAAAATGAAAATACCCAATGTCGGAATCTAATCAAATCAAACCAGATCAACATATTTTACCGGATGGGCAACCCCCGAGATAGTATAATATTTTGCAGTCGAGATTGTTTTCTTCAAATTCCTCAGCAATATTGCCGTCATAGTATAATAAGTTCCACAGCAACTTTTGGTAACTGGACGCGTTTTATTTTGCACGCTTCCACTTGTTTGTGCCAATCTGCACGGAAAGCGCACTTTAAGTGGGCAACGGAAACAGAGGCGATGATTGCTAACGTTTTATTGCTAAAGGGATCGGGAGGTGAGGGTGTTGTTTGTTGCTCTGAGCAATGCCTTTGACGCACTGAAAATTATATGGCACTTGAAGGCGTTTGTGCTTTTATTTCTTTTGTTTTGCATATAATCAGCATTGTTGTTGATTTTCATTATGCGCTCTGGATTTTTCCGTTTCAGAAAGCTGCCTCTTTAGGCCATTAATCTGACCGTTTGTTGGCCACAGCTTCACCCCCTTAAAATCACTTGGCTTTTATTCTGTTGTCGGCTTTTGATGCCGTTCTTCCACCCCGTCTCCTTGTTGTGTGCTGATTGTGGCTAACTGATTGCCGTTGGCCGGAATCTAAAACGCACTCATCGGAACTCGTTCTCATCATTAGACTGATGATTTATGTTGTTCACTAGTTAATCAAATTTGTTGTAATGCTGACGAATATCCTGGCTCCAGGACTTGTAGAGTATCACTCTCCAGCTCTTTAATACAAATTTCTAGAGGTAAACCATGCTTTCAATAGTTTTCACTTTTCCCATTTGTCGGTTATATTAAATTTATTCAATTGGGCTCGTTACTGTCCGTAGGAAAATCGAAAGTGCTTAAACAGTTAGTGCTTAATACTAAGCCATGTTGGTTACTAACGTAATGTGTATTGCAATCCCAGTGCATTTTCTATTATTCACACAATTCGCTTAAGCACAGCAAAACAGTTCAAAACCGATGCCGAAAACCTTGAGGGACAGCTGGAAAAGCACAGGAAAGCACCTGGATTTAGGATGAGAATGAGACATAGGGGGATTCCAGGGGAGGATGGTGGAGAGATTCCATGCCAGATGTGCATCAGTGGCAATTGCTCCAGCACCCAACAGAATGTTCATTTAAAATTGAACAAGTGTTGGCTTGGTTACACACACTACAACCAAACGAACACACACACACACACACACACACACATACACAGCTATTCATAGCCACCGCAGAACACCGGTCGGTGTGGAACTGAAAACAAGCCAAATCGCATTTAAATGGAAATAAATGTTGTGTCCAAACAATTTACAAAAACCAATTTTACAATGTTAAAGTTGGCGAATCAACCCTCGCGAGTGTGTGGGTGTGTGTGTGTGTGTGTGTGTGTGTGTGTGTGTGTCTCTTGTACCTGATCAGACCGTGCTCAAGAGTGGGCATGGTATATTCCGGTGGTATATTCCGGTGTTGCCGTTGACGTTGGCATAATCGTTTGCAACTCTGGGCCTTTTGCCTGCCTCTGTGACTGCCTCTTGCCACATTGCCACACGGCAGTCATTGACACAATTGTCTGCAACGTCACAGTCGAAAAGTTTTACATGCAATTATGAGGCTATGCAAGTACTCGAGCACAGTTCTAGTTCCAGATCTGTCCTCAGAAATGTGTTGCATAATTTCGAGCGAGGCATGAGACAAAAATTTAAAATGCACATTTTCAATGGCAAAAAAAAACAAGGGGGCTCCGCCCCCTGCTCGCTTCGCTCGCCTACCCCCGGCTCGCTTCGCTCGCGGTGAGGTGCGGCTACAGTCGAGCACGCTCGACAGTAGGATACCCTGAGCCCATGTACTCTTTTATAAAAGTTGATTGTTGCCCATTTTCAATGGGCTCAGGGTATCAAAAATTACACACGCGAAACTATGAACAACTTTCGGTTTTCTGAAGTCACTGTGCTTATCACTGCAGACTACGTTATTAATGCCTCACTGAACTAATACATCACTCGATTACGATTACGACTTGCGATTTACCAATTTATCAATTTCTAATTAATTTTAAATAAGTTTAATATAATAAACTTTAATATAGTAAACTTATTTAAAATTAATTAGAAATTGATAAATTAGTAAATCGCAAGTCGTAATCGTAATCGCTTGCAATCGATGTAGCGTGTGTCAAGAGTAGCCACAAACTACAACTTTGCTCAGCCTGCAATCTGGCAGCACCCATTTTCCTCTCTCACTCTCCCTCTTACGCAACAAATTCAAGCCTGCCAAAGGCTGCTGCAGTGCGCGAAATTTGAAATAAAGGCAATGTCTAATTTTATGAGATTCTTAAAGCGGAAATGCTAAGTTTTTTTTACAACGATAATAAGCAGATACTTATTATATAAATGTGTAAGGAATCGAAAATATTAATAATTAAAATTATTATTTTGCAGCTTTCAGTGCTCGGCAAAGATGCAAGAGTAGTGCTGCAAAATGATCGCTATTTCTCTCATGCAATTTCATACATAGCTATTAGCTTCTGCTGATTTTTGCCATGCAAAAATACATATTTATATATTAACACAATTATATTTTAATCAAATTGTATATTTGTATATACATAAATTATACATTAACATTTTCACTACATGATATAGATAATATTTTTGCTTATCGCTTAATTCTTATTTGGTACCCAAAAAAAAATGGGTACTAATTCGTTCTGTCTTTGTGCGCGCCTTGCATACAAACGTGAACATGCTGTCTCGCTCGCACGTTTGATTTGCCATCCAAATGTAATTATTCAACTAAATCTAAATTCCGAAATAACTTCTTTATTTATGGGTCAATCGCTTTGAAATTTTCAGGGTCGTTTAATACGCATACTTCTCAACTGATTGTTCAGTTAGGGAGTGCTATGTCAAAAATTGCGCCTGTAAATCGTTTTTTTTCAATTTGTGGGCGAAGGGGGCGTGGCATCAAAAATTGGAAACAAACTTGACCTGCGTATGGTATTCACAAACCTGCATTCCAAATTTGAAGTCTCTAGCACTTACAGTCTCTGAGATCGACGCGTTCAAACAGACGGACAGACGGACAGACGGACAGACGGACAGACGGACGGACGGACAGACGGACAGACGGACAGACAGACGGACATGGCTCAATCGACTTGGCTGTTGATCCTGATCAAGAATATATATACTTTGGGGGGTCTACCATGCTCCCTTCTGCCTGTTACATACATTCTGCCAAACACATTATACCCTTTTTTGCCCATTTTCAATGGGCTCAGGGTATAAAAAAAATAATTCTCACATCCACACAGTTTTTATGGTTCGCTTGTTAGCAATTTCCGTCAGAATTATGATCAGAAAGAGTATTTCGAGCTTAGAGGTGGAGTGAGCCATGGCCAGAGCTAAGGGAGGGGACATATCTCTAACCAAAATTGAGTTATCAGTTTGTTGGCTTTGCCAGCAATGTGCTTGGGCTGATTGCGTGGCAGCTGCTGCTGCAGACCAAAAAAAAAAACACAAAAAAAACAGATAAAATGCGTCCAAGCAAAGACATGACAGACGAGCAGGCAAAATGACAAACTACGTGATTTTTATGCGAATGTGACTGTCAATACATGATGGGAACAAAGGGGGGAACAGAGGGGGGAACCCAGACCAGCGGGAATGAAAATGCGATGACTTTTTTCATAACGTTTTCTCTGCTTCTGCTAGTCTAAAGTTGAAAGCTAAATTTTAGCAGCGGTTTATTATGTGAGGGAGTGAACTGAAGCTAATTTTAAGTCAATGTTAGACTGGTGTGAACTTTTGGTTCTGCTGAGCCATCGATAAGTTTCTGATTTTGATATCTGAGTTCTTTTTTTATATAATATGACTTTTATTGTAACAAAAGTAAATTCACACTTTTATTATAAAGTTGAAAAATGATTGTGAAACTTGTAATGTTTCTTAACAATAAGATTATTATAACATTATTGACACTGCAGCTTAAATTATAAATATTTCTTTATTTCACTTAGAACTTCAGTTAGTTTATTAGCCATGGATATTATGCACCCATTCTGAAGCTCACATTGGCAACATATGTCGCCAGATTTAAACCTCTATCTTTCTCCCACTTTAGTACAGAAGTAAGGACTCTCATAAAGTAGCTGAACCTTTTTACCAAGTCCCAAGTAACAATCTTTTGTCAAGTACTTTTCAATACCAAATACCAAACCTTCTAAAGCACATATGTTTCCGTTGGCTAGCTTCATTAAATTAAAGTTGTTCCCCCACATTTGGTACTGTACCCAATACTGGACAAGCGCTTTTCAACACTTGCACAGCAAGTTGGCAAATAAAAGCAAGGAAAACAGCAAAAGGGTTCAAATAAAAATGGAATTAAAATATGTGAGTTAGCCCCCAGAAAATATTGCACCTGCAGCTGGTCACAGGAGGCTCCCAACTTCCAGCTCCCAGCTCCAAACTCAAATACACACACACATACACACTGAGAGGCCATTACCAACCATTTCGACCACAATAAAATGACAAATGCCCGAAAAATCTGACCATGTCCGCACGCTTTACAAGCTGGCTAAAGGATGCAGGAGGCAAGTGGAAAGTGGCAAGTGGAAAGTGGCAAATGGCAGGCGGCAGGTTCGTTTCCGTCTCCAGCTTCTGTGGCAGCTGTTGTCAAACAAGTCCCATGACAGGCATTGCAACGGCGTATTTAAGGCAGGTTCGGGGTGAGTTGTAGCCCAAAACTTGAGCCTAACAAGTGTCGTTTGGCTGTCAGTCAGGCATCAACATCAGGAACTGGCAGCTTCCCCTCTTCCACTTCGGATGCCAAAATTCCAGCCGAGCAACGGTGAATGTTTGTCCCAACTTGGACAACAACAGGGAGATGGCTTAAAGCCTATTAAAAATCATGCTAAACGGCAGTAAAACAATGTGTGGACTGTCTTCTGTCCTCAATATGATGGGCAAGTGAGTCATCGGCAACTGTACTTGTTTACGGCATGCTAATGCGCCAAGTTAACAGCAATGTTGTGTAAGTTAGTGCATTGCTTTGAGCTGCAAAATTTAACGAAATCAGCAATTCAAATAGCGACAGCAAAATCAAATAAAACGATGCGCAAAATGTCAATAAGTCTTTGGCTCGAAAACAATTTTAAGTCGATTTGCGAGTGAAGCAACTGAAGCAACTGACAGAAATAAGTTCTATTTGTTGCACTTTCCTCCATTGGTGGCATGTTGGCAACACTCGTAATTCCCTCAATTCCCTTTCTACAAATTGGTCTGCTTAGAATGTCAATCCCATCGGAAATGAAACCTTTACATTCAAAGTCAATTGAAGACTTTATGCTGATAATAAGCACTTTATTATAAAATATGCTGCTATTATTTGTAGTTTTATATATTTAGAATTTTTACAGTAAAAAGAATCTTCTACTTGAACACTCACAGCATACTTGCTTATCATGACAAATTCATTTGAAGTAACTTGATAAAAATGTTCAATCACATCATCCTTGAAAATTCAACAACTTTTCGTACCTTAGGAGCTATGTGGTCTAGGATTCCACAAGTATTTTAGTTGCTAACCTGCACACATCAGAGAGTTTGTATAAAAGTAAAAAAACCCTAAATTTATTTCTGTGAAAATTAAGAAATTTTTATATAGATTTTGATAAAAAAAAAAAAAAATAAAAATAGCCCGGTTATCGTTTGTCCATAGCGTCAAAATTCCAAATTTACTGTTTATATATAAATTAAACTCAAGATGAAGCACATGCGTCGTAATACCATTAATAATGTCCTCGGACTCGGTCGTATGGTTAGATTGATGAATGTGCGGTTTGCCTGCGGCGCTGAAAGCTCTGGAGGCGGTGGCAAGGGTCTGGTCCTGGGCATTTACATGAAGGAGGGCGACAAGGAGCCCAAGTTCACTGCGTCCGCCGAGAAGATCAACGATCGCATCGGCGGCAAACTGAGACAGTTGGTTTGTGAGACACAGATCGATGGGCGTTTGGGACGCGGACGTGTCTTCAATAATGTTGATCCGGACTTTAGCTCTGTGGCTGTTGTGGGCGTGGGAATTGAGGGAATTGGATTCAATGAACTTGAAATGCTGGACGAGGGCATGGAGAATGTGCGTGTCGCAGCCGGTGTTGGTGCGCGATCATTGCAGCTGCAGGGTTGCCACACCGTTTCCGTTGATGCCATGGACTATGCCGAGCAAGCGGCCGAGGGTGCATCTCTAGGCGTCTGGAGATTTACAGATAATGTGGCCAAGAAGAATCGTCTCGTCGTTCCCAGATTGGAATTGTATGATTCAGCTGATATGGATGGCTGGACACGTGGTATTTTCAAAGCGGAATCACAGAATCTGGCCAGGCGTCTCTCGGATGCTCCAGCCAACTGCATGACACCCACAATGTTCGCTCAGGCCACTGTGGATGCCCTTTGCCCCTGCGGCATCACCGTCGAGGTGCGCACCATGGATTGGATCGAAATGCAGCGCATGCATGCGTTCCTCATGATCGCCAAGGGAAGCTGCGAGCCGCCCGTTCTCCTCGAGATTAGCTACTGCGGCACTGCGCCCGAGGACAAGCCGATACTGTTTGTCGGCAAGGGCATCACCTTCAACTCGGGTGGCATCAATCTGCGTCCCTGCGAGGGCATGGACGAGTACCGTGGCAGCATGTCTGCTGCTGCAGCCGTCATCGGGATGATGCGTTGCGTTGCGGCCCTTTCGCTACCCATTAATGTGACTTGTGTGATACCGTTGTGCGAGAATATGCCATCGGGCATGTCGGCGAAGCCGGGCGATGTCGTCACATTGCTGAATGCCAGATCCATGGCAATCCGTGATGTTGACAAGGCCGGCGTGGTGGTAATGGCTGATCCACTGCTCTACGGGCAGACGACATACAAGCCACGCCTGGTGGTGGATGTGGCTACCTTGGGCATCGGAGTGAAGAACGCTTATGGCGGCGGCGCCTCTGGCATCTTCTCCAATTCTCACTACATCTGGAAGCAATTCCAGCGTGCTGGATCCCTCACTGGTGATCGTGTATGGCGCATGCCACTGTGGCAGTACTATAAGAAGCAGGTCACCGACGAGACCGGCTACGATCTGAGCAACGATGGACGTGGTGAGGCCAGCTCCTGCCTAGCTGCCGCCATTCTCCACGAGCTGGTGCCCTGCGCGGATTGGGCTCACATTGATACTCGTGGCACTGGCCTACTGACAACCTACGGAATTGTGCCGTATCTGACCACAGGTTACATGACTGGACGTCCCACTCGCACCTTGGTGCAATTCGTTTACCAGATGGCATGCCCCGAAGTCAAGTAAGAATTTGAGTGTTGTATTGTTTTTTTTTTCGCTGTTACAGAAATGATGTACATAAAAAAATATACGCATAGACGTTCTTGACATTTAACATTCTAATGGCTTATAATTGTGAGGAGCTTTGGGTTTGGTATAAAATTTAATATTTAGATTGCTGCATACAATTTAATTAAAATATGAATTACTACGCTACTATAAATGGAAACACTTTAAATTAGTCGATTTCCTTAAAAGTTTCTTGCCGTTTTGTTTAACCATTGTTAAGCTACCCTTGGCAAAAAAAATCATTTAAATTAAGTGTCATCGTAAAACTCTTGCTTCATTTTAATTTGGCTCAAGACAAAGCAGAATGTGGAAATGTGCACGACTACAAAGATATCCTATGCGCAGCCTCGAAATATTTTGATATCTTTATAATGTGGCATTAAATTAGTTCTTTATATAATATAAAAATGAAATAGATATAATGATAAAATCGATGTATTACCAAACACAATTTAGTGTTGATATGTTGACTCAGTTGCTGCTCAAAAATATACATGCTTTAAGAGATCTAAAAAGTTTTTCCTTTCCAGAGTTTGTGTAGGGTATAATAAAAAAAATAAAATACGAGCAACGTCTGCTCAAATGCTATCAGGTGCAAATAAAGAAGTTGTTTTTCCTTATAAATTTGCTAAAAACGTTTCAAGTGTTTGCGGTGCTTCAAAGGAATATATGCACATAGATATATACTCGTATATCTTTTTCTTTTTTTTATCTATTGGATTCGCTTTGTGAGGCGAGGCAGACAAAGCCACAGTTCGCAGGTTGCAGTTTGAGCAGTTTGAGCAGTCTGAGCGGTCTGAAGTCTGTAGTCTGTAGTCTGCATTTAAACGCATAGTCGAAGTTGTTTGCATTGCTTTGTGGCCTTCCAGTTGCAGGTAGCAGACGGTAAGAGGTTTGAGTTTGGGGGTGGGGTTTGGGCTTGAGGGACCTAGCTAACGACATTGAAAATGCTTGTCGAACTTGAAAATTATTCGATTAAGTGCATTACCGGCGAGACATGGATCGGCAATCAAAATGAATTGCACACAATCCCAATTTCAATTCCAGACCCAACTCCTGCCCCAACTTTATTCGCAGTTTCAGTTGGAGTCATTGGATATCACTCGATGAGAGTATGGTCTAAAGGATGAGGATGAGCATGAGCATGAGAATGAGTTTGAGTTTGAGGTGAGTTTGAGGTGAAGGGAGGTGAGGACCTTGCTGCAGGCGCTTCATTGTTGTGACTGCGACATTGTCGTGTCTGGGGAGTTGTTGCCATTGTTGTTGCCTTCAATTGTTGCCTGGGCATATTTATGTTATGTTGACTGTGTTTCTGCCTAAGCCAATCAATAGACCACACTTTCAGGCGCGCTAAGCCTTTGTGACTCTCCCTCAGGCATGTTGTTGCCAGAACAACTGACGCTCTTGGCAACTCGATTAAAATAATGTAATAATGGAATTAAAATCGATTTACTTAAAGCATTTGTAAAAATACGTTTTCTATTTTTTTAATGATGATGTTTCTTACTTTAAGTCTGATTGAAAAATAACTATTATTTTCGTATTATTGAAAAAACTGACCAAATTTTATCCATGAGAAATTATCAAGAGACAAAAGACTTCTAAAGTGTATTCTTTGTTTTTTTTAAGTACCATAACCATTTAAATTAAAAAGGAATATATTATAATAAACCATCTATTTTATTTGTGCAAAAAATAATAATTATTTTCAAACTCAACACTTTCGTGATGAGCATTTTTGTGGCAACTGTTTTTCTAAAATAAAAATATTTGAAGGTCCTTTTTATCTGTTTTTGTGGCAAGCAAACAGCTTTGAAAATATGTGTTGACTGAGTACTTAAGAGCTGTAAACTTATAATATTATATTTGCATAGAACTCACCGCTTTTTCTCCGTGATTGTGCACATAGTGCAATCCAGTTGTAATCTTATCTGCCTCCAATTGAGCTGGCAAAGGTGCAGCTACCACCTCGTGTTGATGCTCCGCAGTGGGATGATGCACGATGTGCTGCACAGTGGTCAATGGATGCTCATCGCGGACTCCCTCATAGCCATTGGATAGTCCATGGCCGGCTGTGTAATCTATGAAGGAATTGGGTGTGGCCAGCTTTGTTGAAGCACTGCTGGCAACCACCGGCAACTCGGCGACATCGTTGTTGCCCGGCTCCACAATGGGCACATACTGCTTGGTTTTGGCCATGCCAATCAGTCGTCCTGGCTGAACGCCCAACGGGCCATGCTCCTGCATTTCTGGACTATTCAATTTGGCCAACTCGGGTGCCTGCTGTGTGGGATGAAACTGAATGGGCGCCGTGTTGTCCTGGGGACGATCGTGCACCTGGGCAACCAGCAGCTGTTTTGGCTGTCGCTGCAGCTTGGCCTGCATCTCCTTGGCCAGGAGGTAGGTGAGACCATGGATTTGATCATCTGGCGACTTGCCAATCAACGTGGATAGCTCCTGAAATTCGGGCAGCTGTTTGTAGTGATCATTGATGCTATCCAACGGAGCATGGTACTCGATTTTGATCATTTGTGGAGCAACTGAGTGAGTTGGTTCCGATTGAATCTCATAGTTGTATTGCTCTATAGGTCTTCCATAGATGGGACTCGCGTGCACGAGCTCCGTTTGCAAGGGATCCGGCTTAGATGGCCGGAACTGTGGACTGACAATACTTGTGGCCAGATGAGCATGATGATGGGGCACTTCTGCAGCTGCGCCTGCAGCTTGAGGAGCGGCCAATGCGGCACTGTAGGTGTGATGCACCTCCTCGGGTGCTGGTGCCTCCTGCACCACAATTGGCTGGCTGATGGTGGGTGCAACGGGATATACCTTTGCAAAGGTTGGCTTATAGACATAACGCAGCTGTTCCACAACGGGCACGGGTTGTATGTGAACTTGAACTGGTTCGACGGACTTGACTGGCACGTATTTGATAGCTGGCTTGTGGCTGTAGGAGATTGCCTTGGCCTTGAAGTGCTCATAGTTGCTACTCTGAGGTGGCAAATACTTGACATAAGCCTTGCCTCCATGACCGTCCTTGATCAGATGGGTAATGACCTTATGCACCTCATGTGGAAGACCAATTATCGATTTCTTCGACTTGACGTGAGTTGAGGAGGGTGCATCCTTATAGACATACAGGCGCTTAGTCTCTGCTGCACTTTCCCCAGACGATACCAGGTTGTCATCCATGGTGGTTTCTTGTTTGGTTTGGTTTTGATTCACTTTCGCTTGTGTCTCCATGGTCAGCAGACTGGGCATGGACATCTTCTTGCCGGAGCGTTGTAGGCCAGCTGGTAAGGATGTCTTTGCATCTGCCAGCTCAAACTTCATGACATGCAGTGAAGTTGATCGCTTGGATCGCTTGGACTTGCGTCCCCGGGACTTTAGGGGTTGTTTAGCAGCTTGGGGAGCGGTTGAAGCTTGGATTCCTTCCTGAACCAAAGCTGAATGCCTTTGCATATCCAAAGCTCTTGCTCGATTTATCAGCTTGGCTGTGATTGCATCCGGTTCTCGTGCATCCGTTGTCTCGAAGGGAATCATTTGTACCTTAAAGTTGGCTGGCTGGCGATTAACTGTCGACCTTCTAGAGCGACGCGGCTTGTCGGACTTCTTTTTGTTTTCTGTGGCACTCGGCTCAGCTGAGCTGCTCAGCGATCGATCATGATGCTGGCGCAGGAACTGCTTCAACTCTGCACTGGGCTCCACGGCATCACTGAGCTCAAAGCGCAGCATTCGTGGAGCACTCGGCAGTTCCCGAGCTCGCTGCTCTCGCTTGGACCGCGGATGATCAGTCTGGGCAGATTGTGCTGGCTGCTCATTATACTGATTAAAAGCGGCCAAGTAGCTGTCATCGGTGGGATTGTCAATTTGACGCATGCTCTTAAAGTTTCGCTGATCAAAGTAGCGCTGCATGTCCTAATAATATCCCAAAAAGATCAATAGTATTAGTTTTTACGGGTTCAATGAACATTTTTAAAGGGATAATTGGTAAATAGAATGGCATACTTATATAACTTATAGTTAAGGATTCAGTGTTATGCTGATCGGCTCTCAGAAATTCATTGCTATCGGATATAACATAGTCGTAAAAAATATATGTCCTTTTTTATTTTAATATTTTTAAAACTTATATTTTTTGTTATCCTTATTATTATATCTGCTTTATATCAATCTGAAACAGGGAGATCGTTCTGCTATGTAATACTTTAAATACGTTACATCAGATTATAATTAATTTTCGGACCCTAAAGAAACGCACAAAGCCGGGTTACATCTGCATGCAATTTTTTCTTGTACTTATCTAAGGTATACAATTTTTTGTGCCTTACCTCATAGCTTACAAATGTGTCCAACGATGGCAAACGTTGCCAGTTATCCGCGGCATTAGTTAATACCAAAAGATTCAATGAAAACAGGATCAGTATCTTAAAATAGAGAGTTGCTTTATTAACATATTATGGCAATGTACATTGAACTGAAAATTCCAAAAACTTTAGTTCATTTATATGAAACATATATATTTGATTTTAATAAATAAATCAATAGGCTGTCCAACTGCGCCTCCTCTCAGCTACTTTCACTTTTGAACGATCGAAGTACCTGCCACATTTGGTTGTTGCCACCCAACACCTGTTGTTGGATTCAATTCCATAAAACCCGTTAAGCACGCATTGGAGCAGTGCACCTCTTAGCGGATTCCCTCGACTCAATGTACGAGTACTCGTATGTCCGATTGTCTAGCTGTTTATCTGTGTCCACTTTCACGACAACAACGTTGAACTTGTAGCATGGCTTTGCATTAATGGCCATTAAACTTGCGGACCTGTCTGCGGTATTAGCTTATTAGCCACCATTCCAATGTCTCGATTAACACATTGCTTATGTAAGACCAATTATGGTATTGGCTTTATTGCTGCTTATGCAATATCGGCCAAGCTTCCCCTGGGGTTCATTAAGTTGAGTACAATTTTCATGATGGTATATAACTAAGGATACTATTCGTTTGAGTATGTAATGACTTTAATATTTATTATTGTTATAATCTTTAAGATGAAATCTTATCTATTAAATTTTGTGATGTAAATTAAAATTTCGAATAAAGTTTAAATCGGAAAAGAAGAATCGAGTTGTCGATTAATCGGCAAATAATATATCGAGTTGTAAATATTGAGTTTCCCAAATCACTTTTGTTTTAAAAAGTGTAAAGGAGAAGTATGGAAAAACGAACAGCTAAGGAAAAAATTGAATTTCTTAAATTTGATGCAGATTCAAAATAAACGCCAAAAAAATTATAAAATTTGCCCTCCACATGAAAATTGGTTAATATTTGACAAATTTATGAAAATCAAAAATATAGTCGAATTAAAGTAGCTGAAAATCACTTTCGCGAAAATCGTTTTATCGATATTTTACTTATTATAGTAATCCATTTCTGCAGACACTAATTATAAAGAATTAGTTAATTTTTCCTCAGTCGTATGAGCTTCTAAAACCCTAAAATGGCGCTGGAGAGTTGGAAGGAGTATGGCAGCCTACGCTAAAAGGCCATTTAACAAAACCCGTAGATCCAAATCCAAATGAACTGTCAACGGCCGTTAAAAATTCAACCGCGTAAACATTTAACGGTCGTTAAAAGTGCGCCTGAGTGAATTTTTATGAACTTGCCAACTAGCTACACCCTTGCACCTGTGCCTTCCCCTTCCACATGTTGCATGAACCGAGCTCTGCTCTAGTTATCCTTTTAGCTGACGTCAGTGTCCTTCTACCCGCTGCGCCTTGTCATCTTTACTAAATAAAATTTTATGGGTTTTCTATTTAACACTTTTAGAGTCGTGGTAGAAGCTGGAATATGTACTATATACTCAATACATGTATGTATATACGTAATATTTTTGTTATTGTTGCTGGTAGGGCTTGAAAAGTCCTTTGGTTTCATTTGGACACGAGCGTGCATTTTTAAAATTCAATAGAAAACTCCAATAAAAAATTGTTGTTATATGTTGTTGTTTTTGCTATTTCTGGTCATGTTATTGTTGTTCTTACTGTGGGAGTTTTATCGCTTGAAAAGCGCTGCGAAAACTAGTTAAGAATTTTTTATAGCCTCAAGGAACGACATGAGATTGTCGGCATTTTAGTTCACTGCAAACGCTTTATCGACTGTGAGCTCTTGAATTTAAATTCGATTTTTGTCCCTGATGCTTATAAATTTAACATAAGACTATTATCAAATGTCTGAGATTGTCTGTCGGGAAAATCTATCATTGCAAAAACCATTGTTGTTGCCATTTAATGCAAATGTCTCTGGATTTTCTTTAATCATGAATTCCCGAATATCTTTATTTGCTTATTGACTTGACAAGATTTTCCACATAGATTTCAGTGCAATTTTGACAAAGTCCCAAATGGTCAAACATCATGAAATTTAACAAACTAATGTTTTAGACTTTATATCAGAATTCGGTGTAGGGTATTTCGTTAATCAGCATTCTCTTTGCGTTCAACATTTGAAATCTGTGCAACACAGTCAAAGATATAGGGCCAGGCAAAAGGCAGAGCTTGACTAATTGTTGCTGGGCATGCAAGTGTTGGGTCAGTGGCAAATGGCATGTGGCATGTGGCAGAGTTCGACGTTTGGCTTGTTGGCCGGCTGCATTCAAAACCAGTTTTTCTCTTATACGTATTTGTGTTTATATTGCGGTGGCCAGCAGAAAAGCAAAGTCAAGTTCAATGCACATATAGTAAAAGACTTTTGGCGTGGGAGATGCGAGCTTACCAAAGTCTACTACTCCTACTCCTGCCTGGTGCAGGAAGCAGGAACTGCCACAGGGGGAAATGCTTGTGAGAAATTGTTCAAAAGAAATGTGAAAATTGCTGCGAAGTTTTCATCCATTTAAATTGCAAATTTCCAGTTTCGATTGCAATTGGCAAATGTTTTTTGTTTATTTTATTTTTTTTTTTTAATTTTAGTTTTCTTGTTTTGCGGCTGTTTTTTGCTATGGTGTCAAGCCTGGGTTTTTTTTTGGAATTGTGCAGTCTGCGCTTAGATAACGGCGAACGTTTTTATGTTGCGAACCGGGGTCATAAAATCCATCCCAATCGATATGAAGCCTGTTTGCTAAAACTTCCATCTGTTGAAATGAATAAAATTATAAAAATCGAAAACATATTTTAATGTTTGCAATTAAATTTGATGGTCAATCCAAAATGTTGCCAATGAACTTGACTTCCGACTACTTGTAGCTAAGTTTCCTTATCGTGAAAAGTGAGCTTAGAATTCCCGCACTGCAAATATACGAGTTAAGATACCCTATAAAACACTTGAACTGTAAAACTGTAGTATTAGAGCGAACAATGTAGCCTGTAACATTCATTTTATATAGATCATTTGACGTTTACACGCCTGACTCATTAGTGCAACAATGGCTTTCCCCATTTCTCTTCTCAGATATGCAGATTATCAACTTTACTGGGCGTTCCACACTTACCAGCCATATGAGACCGTTGCAGATGCCACTATTAACGTGGCCCGTTGCCATTTTATTTACCACGATTTGTTTGCAACTTTTGTCGCTTGGTTGGTGTCGGAAGTGCCACAAACGAGGCGGCAATTGCAACGTTGTTAAGTTGTCTTCTATGCCTTTTGATGTAATTATTTAAATGATGTCTCAATTTGCATAAAAACTTTAGTTAGCTTATGTCGCTAACTTAAATGCTTTTGTAGATTGTGAATTAAGCCTTTTAAAACAATTAAATATCAAAATTTAAAAATGTGATAAATAAAATGTATTATTATGTCAGATTTTTCCAATTTGTTGTTATTATTTTTAGCGTAAACGTTTTTTATTTTCATTTCAAGCACTTTTCACATTTATTACTCGCATACAATTTTCGAAATATTTTGTTCATATCCATTTGCATAAACAAACTTTGTCTATTTAATTTAACTTTAGCTTTGAGCTTTGTTTAAACTTGGTCCGTGGCTGTTGCTGTTGCTTTTGCCGTTGCTTCGTTCGTTTCTCATTTATTTAATGCGACTTTTAATTTGAGTTGGCTTTTCTTTTGTTTATTTTTGGCGCAGCCTTTTCAAACCGAAGGAAAACCGCACGCTTGCGCGCTGTTGCTGCAACTGTGCCTCAAATTTTCGCGCCACTTCAGTTTTGTGTGTGTTTTGCAGCTTCGCATTTTTCACAAACATCCCAGCCAGTTTTTCCAAAAGTTGTTACTATTGTTGTTGTTGTTGTATTAGTTGTTGATGTTAGTGTTACTATTGTTGTTGTTGTTGTCGGTGAGGTTGTTTTGCTTGTATTCGCTTGTGTGTCTGTTGCATGTTTAATTCCAGAGTCGTTTTTGATCTGCTATCTTCACGAGAGGGTATAATTAATTGATGATGAGGCTCACATGACAAAACATTTCCGAGCTTTTTCATTATAATAAAAACATACGCATAATCTCTTTATAATATTAATTGTAAAAATGGGCAAAATAATCAGTAATAATCAGTATTTTAAAAAAGAGTAGAACTTATAGAATAAGATAATATTCTTCTTATATTTGTAATTATTTAACTGAAAAAATCTGGAGTATATCATACCATAAGGGCATTGCTTTTTCGGATAGATAATATCTCTCTTATCAATATTGTTGCTTACGTTTTATTCAAGCCGTTGTCAATTTGCCGTTGTATTTTTGGACATGGCTTTGGTCAAATGACTGAAAACATTTTCTAATCAAATTGTTACTTATTTCCTTGATGTTGAATGGCAAGATATGAATTATGGATTAAGTAGTTAATTGTTCTTGCGGTGAACAAGTATGGCTTTTGCAAAATAAGCGACGCCCTTTGCGTGTCTAAAATCATATGATTTGTAGGAAGATAATTTAAATTTGCGGGCAGCAGACAATTGGAAAAACAATTGGCACAAGCGCGCGCCATGTGAAAGTTCAACACTTATGCAACAAGAGACAGCCACAAAAATGAGGCACAGTCAACACGTTGCAAGTTTCGCATTCATCGTCGTCGTCGTCGTCGAAGTCACGCACGCGCCTCGGCTGATGAAGTAGCTAGGAGATTATTTTTATTGCAGCAACCGCTGAGAGATTGGATGAGGTTTGGCCTGAGTTATCGTCCCGGTGCATCTGCGGCGATGGCAACGATTAGTGCAAGTTTTGACGCCAAAATAAAGTCAGAGACTGTGGCCATGAGGGGCTAAGAGGGATGACAGAGTGGCACTTTCACATCACTTTTGTGGACAGAGGAGTCGTGGATAGAGGGGTGGCAGTATTCGTTGCATTTGAAATTGAGTTATTAGCATTAGAGTTATGATCGAGACAGTGAAGTAGTTGAGATTAAAAATATTGAATTTTCAAAATTTCAAAGAGGGGACCATTGTCATCAACATAGAACCATGGCTTTAATAGTCAAAAAATAATTTAATTTTCTAGAGGAACAAATTTTTAATACAGTATGAATATGGAGGCCAAACCATGATCAAAATGACATTCCGCTTGAAAATCGGTTGGGTATTAACAAAGTTATGACAGTTCAAAGTTGCTCAAGCATCTGACCTAGCAACTTTACAAGTCAAAATATTTCCTAATTTTGACATGATTTTTTACAAGAAAATGAAAGGCCTCAGAATCAAATTTTAAGTGTTGTTTTATACTAATTACGTTATTAGGAGTTGATTAAAAGTGAAAACTTGAGATTTAAAATTTTGAATTTTCAAAATTTCAAAGGGTCCCCCCTTACCATCCAAATCGAATCTTGGTCGAAAATAATTAATTTTTCTAAATGAACAAAATTTGAATACAGAATGAATATAGAGACCAAATCATGATCAAAATGACATTCCGCTTGAAAATCGGTAAAGTTTTGACAAAGTTATGACAGTTCGAAGTTGCTCAAGCCTCTGACCTAGCTACTTTACAAGTCAAAATATTTCTGAATTTTGACATGATTTTTTACAAAAAAATGAAAGGTGTCAGAATCAAATTTTAAGTGTTGTTTTATACTAATTACGATATAAGGAGTTGATTAAAAGTGAAAACTTGAGATTTAAAATTTTGAATTTTCAAAATTTCAAAGGGTCCCCCCTTACCATCCAAATCGAATCTTGGTCGAAAATAATTAATTTTTCTAAATGAAAAAAATTTGAATACAGAATGAATGTAGAGACCAAATCATGATCAAAATGACATTCCGCTTGAAAATCGGTAAAGTTTGGACAAAGTTATGACAGTTTGAAGTTGCTCAAGCCTCTGACCTAGCAACTTTACAAGTCAAAATATTTCTTAATTTTGACATGATTTTTTACAGGAAAATGAAAGGTCTCAAAATCAAATTTTAAGTGTTGTTTTATACTAATTGAGATATAAGGAGTTGATTAAAAGTGAAAACTTGAGTTTTAAAATTTTGAATTTTTAAAATTTCAAAGGGTCCCCCCTTAGCATCCAAATCGAATCTTGGTCGAAAATAATTAATTTTTCTAAATGAACAAAATTTGAATGCAGAATGAATAAAGAGGCCAAACCATGATCAAAGTGACATTCCGCTTGAAAATCGGTAAAGTTTTGACAAAGTTATGACAGTTCGAAGTTGCTCAAGCCTCTGACCTAGCAACTTTACAAGTCAAAATATTTCTTAATTTTGACATGATTTTTTACAGGAAAATGAAAGGTCTCAAAATCAAATTTTAAGTGTTGTTTTATACTAATTGAGATATAAGGAGTTGATTAAAAGTGAAAACTTGAGTTTTAAAATTTTGAATTTTAAAATTTCAAAGGTCCCCTTAGCATCCAAATCGAATCTTGGTCGAAAATAATTAATTTTTCTAAATGAACAAAATTTGAATGCAGAATGAATAAAGAGGCCAAACCATGATCAAAGTGACATTCCGCTTGAAAATCGGTTGGGTTTTGACAAAGTTATGACAGTTCGAAGTT
Source organism: Drosophila innubila (assembly GCF_004354385.1). Lineage (NCBI taxonomy): Eukaryota > Metazoa > Arthropoda > Insecta > Diptera > Drosophilidae > Drosophila > Drosophila innubila. The sequence continues at coordinate 9,396,563 of NW_022995374.1, forward strand.
GCTCAAGCCTCTGACCTAGCTACTTTACAAGTCAAAATATATCTTAATTTGACATGATTTTTTACAAGAAAATGAAAGGTCTCAGAATTAATTTTAAAGTGTTGTTTTATACTAATTACGTTATTAGGAGTTGATTAAAAGTGAAAACTTGAGATTTAAAATTTTGAATTTTCAAAATTTCAAAGGGTCCCCCCTTACCATCCAAATCGAATCTTGGTCGAAAATAATTAATTTTTCTAAATGAACAAAATTTGAATACAGAATGAATATAGAGGCCAAACCATGATCAAAATGACATTCCGCTTGGGTTTTAACAAAGTTATGACAGTTCGAAGTTGCTCATGCCTCTGACCTAGCTACTTTACAAGTCATAATATTTCTCATTTTTGACATGATTTTTTACAAAAAAAATTAAATTCCTCAGAATCAAGTTTAAAGTGTCGTTTTATACATTTGAGAGTGAGGGTTTTGTTAATCATCCCACTTGTACCATTGTGATTTTTATCAGTTCAGGGAATATCTTTCCATAAATTTTAGCCCTGACACTGTCTGCTCGGCTTTGGGCCTAATTGCAGCAGTCGTGGTAGATGTATAATCTCGTAATAAATTCGCACTCAGAGATGCGCATTAGTGGCAAAGGAGCTGTATACAGAGCTCTGTGCCACTGGAGTCGCCCCCCACCGCCGTGCCCCTTGCCTAGGCGGTTGCAGCTGCAATAGGCGGAAATCTCATACAGAAAGTTGCATGCGGATGCAGTCGTTGTCATCGTCGTCTTCATTCGTGGTGCGGAAGTTTGGCCAACTAACAAACTGAGGATGAGATGACAACGGAGGCGCAGACCAAGCACTTGGATACTTCCCTTCCTCCCCCCTTTCTATCAAAGTCTTGTGCCATGATATCAACAACAACAACAACAATCAACAATCTATGAGGAACCGGCTACGACATTTTGTGGCCAAATGTGTTGCTGTTGACGCTCGGGTTTAGTGCGTGCGATTTAATTGTTGGACATCTGTTTGATGAATGGTCATGGTCCAGTTTTGACAATGGCACCAGAGCCAGCAAACACTTAATGGTCGCTAAATTGTTTGCCTGTTTTTGGTATTTTTTGTTGTTATTTTTTTTGTATACTTGGACAGTTGGTCATTCAGCTAGGAGGAAATGGCTGTGGTTTTGTGTCGATGCTGATGCGATCAGTTTGTAAATTTTAATTGAGCCGTCCTATGCTTCCTTCATTGCAGGCTTGAATACTGTTGCTCTACTGGCAATCGGCAACTGGCAATTGGCAACTGGCTACTGCCTGTTGGCCACTGGATGTTTGGCTGCTGCCTTAATTGTCTGCCACTTCCCGTTTGCGTGGTCACCCGAGCAGCCCAAAATCTAATTACGCCAATGCCATCGCCATCGCCATAGCCATCGCCAGTGTGACCAACGCAGCAAATTGACCACACAATAAACGTGCGCCTTGCTCCATGGATGTCAAGTGATGGGAACTGATGGCAAGTGAGGATTGCACGAGGGTTACGATGCACACATTGGTTTTGGGGTGTCACACATGTGCGACAGTTTCTGATTTATGAACACAATTTCCAGTTTGACAATGAGTCGTGTACTCCTACTAGATGGCCCCGTTGCTCTCCTGCTTCCATCTGATACGGCATTCATACCGTATACCGAATACCGAATGCCGTGCCATCGGAAGTTGCCGTAGTCCCTTGCTATCTGGCCTCCAATGCCGACAAGTTAGTTTATCGCATCGCACATTGGCCATTGGTGAGGTGAGTTATGTTAATTGAGATTTTCGAACCGATATAATAAGAAATGGCAGCTGCTGACTTGACCAATGTTTTAAGAACCTTACTAAGCAGCTGCTGCATTTGGCTCAAAGGTGCCTACTAAAGGCCATAAAAAACATTAAGCAAGGAACAGAAATTTAGATCTTAAATTGGTAGCGAATTCTTTTTTTTTTTGCTTTAAATATACAGCCTTAGACTTAAACGATATGCTTTGAGAGAATTTTCCACAAATCTCTTATTGTTTTTACAGCTGTGTCCAGGCTTAAACCTTAACTTTTTTAGTATTAGTTGAATTAATGATTTTTCTTCATAGCTTTTAAAATTTGTTTATGCTGTGTACCAAAAACCCTAAGTATATTATTTTATACAATACATTTCACTGCATTTTTGTTTTATTTCTATGCCATCATTTTCTTAATTCCGTTGTAAAGACAATTAAAGGGTTTTCAATCAAAACTCAGACGAAACCCGAAAACGAACAGAACGCTGCCTGATAAATGGGATTGCGAGAGGGGTAAAGAGTGGAAGAAAAAGTGGAGCGAAGTCAACTGAAAACTCATTTAAGGCTCCATTTCACAATGCGAAATATCAACAACTGAGGAAGGCAGCAGGCAATGAAGGTGCAAGAGAGGGAAGAGGGAAAGGGAAGAGAGAAGAGAGAAGAGAAAAGAGAGGAGAAGGTTCAATCGTCCAGTCAAAGTCCGTGTACGATAATGGCGATGAGAATGTATGTATATATTATGTGCTTGGTGCTTTTGTGTGTGTGTGTGTCGATAGTCAAGTCAAAATAATAGAGTTCAAAGAGAGCAAGAGAGATAGAGAGAGAAAGAGAGAGAGAGAGAGAGATAAAGAGAGATAGAGAAACAAAAACCTTGCAAAACTGAACGTTGCCTCTTCGAGACAATTTGCCACTTTAATTGCCGTAATTTTTTGCCCATTTTTAAGTCAAATTCACTTGATGGCTCTTGAAACATTTTGTTGTTGTTTTCAGCTCTGTTCGATGCGATTCGGTTTGGTTTGGTTCGGTTTGTTTGATTTTACTTTATTGTTGCTCTGTGTTTTTCCAATGCCGTTTGCCCCCAACAAAGGGTGCGATTGTGAATTTATCTCTGACCCTGTCTCATATGTCGCTGCATTGCTGAATGTCTGTGCCCCTTGCCCCTCCCATCTCTCAGTCCAAGTTAGCAGTGCTCTAAAATGCTTTGTAATTGCAAACAATTTGATATTAAGTACGATTTCTAATTGTGCGAATGATTGCTTTTCGTTGAAGCATTGTCTGTGGCAATTGTGGCAAATGAAGGCGACAGTTGAGTCATGTGAGTGCCTAGCTGTGTTGACCTGTGCTTTTCAATAATAAAAGACCACAACAATTTACGAAAAAACTCAAGCTTCTTTTATTTACGAATAGATTCATTTATATCTTGATTTTTTTGTGTAATTCAGTTCAAATTTAACTGGAATGTGAAAATATATTGACCTAATCAAAGACTAAATTTAAAAGACCAGTAGTATTATTATTTAAGCGGTTTATCTGTGGATAACTAAAAGCCATAATGACAGATAAATCTGCCTCAAAGTTTGTGTAAATTAATTCAGCAAATAAAGCAGCATCACAGTGTCCATTTAATTAATTAAACTTTTATCGCTTTTGCTAATGTATCCAATCTTTCAGTTCCAACTGCCAAACTATCAAGGGGTGGTATTTAATTTGCTTTAATAATAAATCCTTTATATGCGTGCTCAACGGAAGCAACCGAAAATCCGAAATCTTTTAATGCCACAAACGACATCCGCAAACGACAAACTAAAATATCACTCATACGCCAAGTGGTCCCATGCTCTTTGGGCTTCTGAACCGCCCCGAATATATGTATATATATGCGCGTGTTGGCAGCGCCACTAAATTTTGGTAGCAACGCTTTTGGCAATTGCTAGAGATGTCCTTCGCTTCGCTCTTAATCTAAATCTGCATGTCAACTCGAAGACCGCATAAATCACAAAATAATCCTAAAGTAAAATAGCAATGGCAACCGCATGGCCAGCAGCTGTCCCCAATGGGACAATGGGCGTGCCCGGAGTGTGGGCGCATTGCGCCCTGGGCGCGCATTAACTTCAATTGTCTTTGTCTGTGGCCACGCCCCCGCCCCCGCCCACAGACGAACACTGATTACACTCCCATTCCGACTCGACGACTCCTTTTAAATTTCGCCTTGTCTATTTCGTGTCGTGTCGTGGGGGAGTGGTGCGGAAGGGGTGACAACTGTCATTTAGCTTGTTAGTCAAGCCCCCGTAGAATATTTGGATCTGAATTGAGCCGTCGCTGCTACGAATACTCACATGCCGCCCTTTTTCAGGGGCTTTACCTCGTCTGGGCCGAAGCCACTTCATTTTTATGGAGACAATGCGACCCCGGCCGCAAATGTAATTCTTCGTAATCGCATTCAATTTTATTTAAAATTGTTAAATGGTTTTCAAAGCAAATGGTCCATTTGGCGAAGCAGACCTTTTCTTTTTTTATCTCACACACTGCCTCAGTAGAAGACTCTTGAATATAGCTTCATCTATGTGACAAAACGTTTTGAAAAAATGTAGTTTCCCAAGTAATTAAAAATTAAATTTGTTATGCAGGCTCAGTTATAAAGCTCTGAGCGAGAATGAGAAGAAAAAAGAAATATAATACATATTTATAAAAAATTTAATTGTAATCAATTTCTTTTTAAAATAATATTCAGTAAGTTATTATAAGCAATTACCACCAATCGCCAGTGTCTTCTCTCTTCCAGCTGCTCTCTTAACAGTTGCTGCTCTCTCTCTCTCTCTCTCTCAGTTGATCTTAAACAATTGTTAATTTTCTTGATTATCCCTCTGCCATATGTGCAAAACCTCTTGACTTCGAGCAACTCTCAACATGCTCGTATTAAGTTCTTGCCTCTTGGATTTTCCAATTTGAATAATTTACCACACTAACAAGCAAACAGTCAAGGATCAGATATTTCTTATACCCTCCCCCGCAATATGCAAACAAACACTCACTTGAAATACACGCAAAATAAACACTTGGTTGCTACCGCAGCTAGCATACAAACAACTTTTAGCCATGAGCTGAGCCACGATGGCACACTTGAAAGTCGAACATGAAAAGTTTGCCAATATACTCGTGCTGGATGCTGGATGCAGTTCCAGCTTCAGTGCTCTCATCGTTCGGAGGCCATCCCAATTCCCATCCCAAGTCTATTGTCGACCTGCTGACCGCGCTGCTGAAAACCACACGCATGATAAAAGTGTGGCCAACGCTGGTTTTCTGATGGAGTTGCGGCTGCGGTTGCTAACTTGATGTTGAGCTTAAAGTGCCGCAAAGTGGTTGTTGTTTTTGACAGAAAACTGTTGGCAAACGGTGAGCGAAGAAGCTCAGTTCAATGCACACAAAGAATGCTTGCCCGCTGACGGGAAATGGAGCTGCTACCTGTGTATCTGGAGTGCAGCTGCACCACCCGCTGGGGCAGACAACGGCAACGCAGGCCGCAGCACAGTTATGCAATCACAAAGTTGGCCCGACCAAGTCTTATGGCCACTGATTGAAATTCTTAGCCTGGTCACAGCATCTTAATAGTCATTTTCATCATCATTTCCGGCTTGAGCTGACGGCAAAGCCAGTTTTCATTATACAAGAAGTTGTTATTATTATTATTATTATTATTAAAATCATCTATATCGATGCCCTACCTGCTAGCCGATAACTCCTTACCGCTTTTCATCATCCGCCTTTATTGTCTGTTGCCAGTTGCAAGTTGCCTTTCTGTGCAAAGTATTCATCATCATTTTTTCAGCTTCTGTAATATTGTTGCTTATTTTTGTTGTTGTTAAAATACAATAAGATTGGTTTTGCTGCAATTTCATATTGGCTTGCTAATATTTTCATTTTTGTTCGTTCTTGCTTTATTCCCATTTTCACTTTTTTTTGTACATTGCTGTTGAGAACTTTGATTAGTTTTCAATAGAAAGGTATCTCAACATGAGCCATTTTGATTGCAGATTTCAAAGAAATTTAATTTTAAGTCATTGAATTCATTATTAACATTTACTGGCTGTAAATTAACATAGCTGTAAGCCTGTAAAAATATGCAATGCTTTTCCGATCTGGTTTGATTTTTTGTATTTAATAAAATAAGTACATTTTTGAGCATCGGTATTCTAAATTTTTGTACCCATTTTCGGATTTCTATTTTTTGCTATAATTTTTTAAATTTTTGCATTATTTTTTTAGTATTTTCTTGATTTTTTGAATTAAATGTTTTAGCTTCTCTTTCCGAGGGCTGACGAACTTCAAATCTTAATTAATATGTTTGCCTTAATTTTGCCTAATTTCGAATTTTAAATTTTCAACCAATTATTAATTTATTGAACTTATTTAAGTTTTTGCACAATTTATTATTCATAGCATACTTTTAGGCACTTATTTGAAATGGAAGTTTGAGCAGCACTGCATTAACAGATGTTTATTGGCTGTTAACATCTCTGAAGTCTGTTGAATTCTGTTAAAGGCTGTTAGAGTCTGTTAACACAACTCGCCCCTGTTCACCTTGCTGTCATCGTCATCCTCATCAGCTTGAGCGAGTTTCTCGATATGCAAATGTTTGCCTAATCGTTGGCCATTAAACGAATCATCTTTTGACGGTGCGCAGTATTGACTTGATATACGAGTATGGACACTTTCTAGGAGAGATGTTTCCATTAGCAAACATATTACATATATTATGCATTAGCCATCGTTGTAGTAGTAACAATATATTTCTATAATAGTATTTTAGCTTTTCATTGCATATGAAGATTTTTAACGTGAGTAAATAGTGAAATCAAGCTTTGGTTTTATCCATATAGTAGAAGAGTTTCTAAGATTGCATTGTAAGTGACATTCTCCACTGGATTCGTGCACTTTGTGTGTGCTTTTGACATTTTTGCGTTCATTTTGCGTGACAAGTTTTTTGTGGTTCACTGAGGCCACTTTACGGCATGTCAGGACCTCTTTGGCTTTGGCAGACAGCCGGCCTATTTCACACTTTATAGAAAATTTTTGCCAATTGTCTGGCGACGTGGCGGCTCGTGCAATGCACTCGTGCCTAGATTTTTTTTTTTTTGTGCGGAAGTTTGCGCAATTTTCAAAGCGGAAATGCAATTTTCGGTTCAGCTGCATTTGTCTCGCAGTCGCTAACCCAACCCAACCCAACTATCCTACAACCCGATCACTCGAGCGCCTGACCGAACCACCTCCCGCCCGCCGGACAACTGGGCGGTTTGCCAACACATCCAAATCGTATATCAAACGCAGAGTTGGCAGTCCCTGACAAAGACATGCAGCGGCGGCAGCCAAACCGAAAAGGCCGACGAGAGCGACAAGGACGGAGACGGAGACAGCGAGAGGAACGAGTGCAGAGGATGCCGCCATATACCCGAAAAATGAGAAGAAAAAGTTGAAACCGTCAGCGTCGCCAATAACACCAGGAGCTATTTACTATGGTTCTTGTTGTTGTTGTTGCTGTTGTTGCTGTTGTTGCTGTTATTGCTGTTGTAGTGTGTGTTATGCCTTTTGTGGCATGGTCTGCAAATATATTTCACACGCTTTTTTATGCAACGAGCGAATTTCTCGACAACTTGGAGAATTTGTGGTGTGGTGTGTGCTTTTGCATTGCTTTTGCATACACAACGAATCGTTGAAATACTTTTATTTATTTGCATATAAATTATTCAATTGTTCCTTGCCTTATCTTTCTTGCTGGCTACTTCCAATCCAAGGCTCAACCCACAACCGAACAGCTCCCTGCGGTGTCTATTAAAACTGCCGAATGCAGTTGATTTCTGATATCTTATATCTGACTCTAAAAATAGCACTGTGATAAATTTTTGATTTATGTTTGCATATTTACCATAACTTGAATAAAATTGCATTTGCCCGCAAGAAGAATTGCAACACTACACCACCCACTAAAAAATAGAAATATCCCTATTATAAATGTAAATTATTTTATATCAGATTTAACTCTTAAAGTCAATTTACACTGAGGCCGGTAAGCAAAAAGCCTAAGCTTACGGCGAAAGTCGTTTACACTGATGAAAAGGCCGATATTTTGAAGTCTAATTGTCAAATTGTAAATTGCGCATTGCTAAATTTATAATAAATTGTACATAAAGTTTGTATTTAAATGTATATATCGGATCCATCATGTATGTTCGACGACTAGTTGAATGCATAGTTGAATTAATAAGGAATTGACGGTTTACAAGGAATATTTCAAATATTAACTGGCCTTTTTTTTGTGGTGGTAAATCGATTTTTAATCAATTTTTAGCCAGGGCTGCCAACTTTTGTCAGAAAAAACGTCGCTAATGACGCCGTTTATGATACGGGCTCGCCTAAAAGACTTTATATTTGAATCAAACTGTCAAATTTTTGTATGGTAAAGGCCTACTTAAGGGCCGGCTTTTTTTTGTTACGGCGTCATACCGGTCTCAGTGTAAAAAGACTATGAACCCTTTTTAAGTATTACGCCAACAAATGTGGAATTATAAATAAATGTATACAAACTCAGATACACTTTTGTGGCGCATATGACTACAATGATTCAAGGATACTTTAGGTTCATTGTCATAACTTCACAAACATCACAGCATCACAGCAACATCATGTCGCCTTGCTCTTTTCGCCTGTCTAGTTGCCACTTGGCCACTTGACGTGTTGCCGCAGTGCTTCCGTTTTCACCAACACGTGTGCTAAACGGTTTGTATGTGTTTGCCTCTCCTACTGCTCCTCCTCATCCTCGGGCCCCTCAACTATCGACACTTTCTGCCGTCAGATGTCAACTACAGCCCTTGGCAGACGTGCCTTTCGAGGCGTTGTACAAATTTTGCGAGTTTGTTTTTATTTTGTAGCAGACTTCAATAACATGCAACATTTAGAACTTGTCGCAAGCGAGGAGAGAACGTTTGTACCTAAATATTTCTAATATCTTGAGATACATGTGTTGGAAATTTATTAGCTGTCATATAAATCTTTGCACGCTGCCAGCCTTGGCCAAGTGTTGCCTCTTCAGTCTTCAGATGTGTCGCAATTTTAAACTAGGTTGGGGTATGTCTCTTTTCTGGCATATAAAGATAAGATATTGGGGCAGCGCAACCCTTCTTCAGCTTAATGTGCAGAATTTTTATTTACATAAATGCTACTCAAGAAAATTAATACACTGAAAAAAAAGACCACCAAATGATGGCACCGTGGCGCTCTGGTTAGAGAGGCCGCTTCAGATGTGAAGCAGTAGGCGGCGGTTCGAATCCCCCTAGTAACAAATTAAAATAACATTTATAAAATTACTTAAACAGAATAAAATATAAATAAATCAAAATTTAAAAATAAAAAAATATAATTATAAAAAATAATTTTAATTTATTTTATTTTTTGATTTTAGTTTTAAGAACATTAATTCTTAAAATAAGAACTTGGTCTTATTTTAAATGTTCTTAAAATCAAGATGTGTTCTTTTAATTCAAGAATTTGTTGTTTTCGACGCATTTTTTAGACCGAAAATCTTAGTTCTGAGACCAAAATCTTGATTTTAGAACATTTTTTTTATCAGTGGACTTCTTTGCCTTTCTGCAGAGTCCGCATCTGGGCTTACCGTTAATTGGACCTGCAACACACAAAACACATGAGGCAGACACTTGAGCTTGCCTCTCGTGTCAGTGTCATTTGTTTAATTAAAATTATGCCTATTTGTTGTTTCCTATTTAAACAAAGTACTTGTCACTCACAAATGAGGAAGAAAAGAAAGTAAGGTAGACATAAGTATATAACGAGAGAGAGTTACAATATTGTTTTATAAATTTATTAAATGTGCTTTGTAATATTTTACATAAATAATAAAAACTATAACTGTATATTTTGGCACGCTTTTCATTTCCACTTTGCAACATCATTGTACTTCCGTCTCCGGCTGTTTTAGCGGCATTCCCTTGTCGTCGATCTCGACCGATGGCACCAGAGGCGGCTTAAATCCGTATTCCATGTGCAGATTACGGCCAAAGTCGGGACTACGCTTCAGGGAGTGACCACTGCGCCAGCGTTGAAACTCGTCAAAGTCGTTGCCGTTGTTCTCATTGCTCGTGCTGGTCGTCGGCACCGGGCCAATGTAGGACTTGACCATGTGCACAGGTGCCGAGGCAGCTGCTGTGGACAAGTCCTCCGGCAGCGTGTTGTAAATGTAGCGGGCACCTTGCAGCCAAGCGGAGCCCTGAGGTGGAGGCGGCGGTCGCAGATCGAACCGCATGTCGGCCAGACTAAAGGTGGCCACCTTGGGCGCCTCACCATGAACAGGTTTGGTTGGGGGCTTCAGGTGCGTTGCCTTCGCTGGTGTTTTGTGAGCCATGATTTGGGGCAACAACTTCTTCAACATGCGCGTGTAATAATTCTGCAGCACCTTGGGCGGAATGTGGGCAATGGAGGCATGCGACCAGGGATTCAAGGCATTGGGATGGGATGCAAAGTTGAAGCCGGGGGAATGATTTGGTGGCATTGGCATGTGAATAGCGACGGGCACATGAATCGGTATGGCCATTGGACGATCCACATACTTCTCCACAATCTTCTCAACCTCCACGGGCTTCTCCACGATGCGTTCCACTTCGACAGGCACTCGCTTCTCGACAATCTTCTCCACAATTGTTTCGACGGGATAGGGAACGGGCTGCTCGACAATGGTTTCTACGGGATAGGGACGATCCACGTAGTGCTCCACATGAACTGGCACAGCAACCGGTTGGGGAACAGCATAAGGTACATGAATGTGCTTCTCCACAACTTCCTTAACCGGTCGATCGATGATTTTCTCAATATTAAGAGTATAAGGTTGAGGTGAATGCTGTTCTCCAACTGCAACTGGCGGGGAATGAGGAACGGCATGCTGTGAAACTGTAGAAGCTGGAGCAGCATCATGATTGATTGTTCCATGGTGTGAATTCTCATATTCAACCTGCTCAACATGAATGGGATTTGTGGCCAGGGAAACATAGTTTTCAGAAGGTGAGTGAGACGATGTTGATGACGATGTCGATCCGTGTCCCACTTCTGGTGATGCAGCAGCTACATAATCCTTGGGACTGTAACCCAGAGAAAAGTGATTCTGTTGATAGGGCGGCGGATGGTAAATGGTCTCATGCATTTCCACCAAACGGCCGTCCTTTTCAGTAATGAGTTTATTGTGAATGTTCACCGATTTCTGAACCTCCACAAAGGTATAGCCATTGGGCTTAACCAAGAGTTGAGTCTCGGGCTGAGAGTATGAGCCAAGATTTTCTTTAGGTGAGGGAACGTGCTGTACATGATGCTGGGAGGGCTCAGCAGCCGCCTCTGAGACGTAGTCATGAGGACTGGGCAGCAGAGGTTTCTCTGCCTCGTGGCTGGCAGGAGAGGATGTCGGCGGGTTGGGTGAGTTGATTGTAACGTAGAGCAGGCTGTTGGGTGTGGGACCAGCATAGCTGGAGTCATCTTTAGATGGAGAAGCAATTGCCTGGGTATTTAACTTGGAACTTGTACTCTGCTTTAGCTCCCGTTGATAAGCCAATTGGGCAGCAGGTCTTTCAAAGGAATTGGCATAGTCAGCTTCCTTTGGGGGCTTCCAGTTTTGTCGCTGCGGTGGACTGTTGGACTCGTAATGAAAGACACCCTTGGGTATGGGTCCTTCGGCACTACCGGACACCATGGGCTTAAAGGTTTTCAGGAACTGTCTTGAAGGTGCCTCCTGACCTTGATGATTACTAATTTCCTGGAATTGCCGTTCGTTCTGATCTTGATATTGATCAAAAGCCTGCTGTGGCTGTGTCCCTTGCTTATCCTCCGCTTTATCCGGTAACTCATTATGGGCAATACGCACATTGATGTGTTGATTCTCGGCAGGTCCGTGTTGCTGACTATAGCTCTCGATTTGTGGGGAGGAAGGCTCTGACCCGGGCATCGGTGCTGGCAATCGTTGCTGGTACAGGTGCTGTTCCATATGACGTGTCTCTGCTATCTGATTGTCCTCAATGCTTTGTCCATCGTCCAGGTCGATTTCCTGCTCGCCCAGAATGACAATGGGTGCACTCTCGGCAGCGACGAGAGTCTCATTGTCCTCATTCTCTGGTTGCAGCAGCAAACTTGGCAGCACTGGTGATGCCACTGCGGCGCGATTGATGCGCAGCAGCTCATCCCTGGATATGTGATTGCTGCCCTCCCTGACCGGCTTCCTCTCCGCACTGCTAATCCGCTCAACCACAATTTGTGTATGTCCTGGTCGCACCTCTCGGCGATACTCCTTGGTGACTGTGGTTTGGTAGGTGTAATAGGTGTCATTTTTGGGGGAGTTTGTTGTGGTGCTCGGTGTCTCGACGGTTGTGGCACGCACCACAGCTTTATTGGTAGTGGTTGATGTGGTTGGTGTGGTTGGTGTGGTTGGTGTGGTTGTGGGCGCTTCCGAGGATGTTTCTATGTTTGGCTCGCTGCCACTGAAGCGAAAGATGTTCGAGAAACCATCGGGAAAGAGACTAGAGAGCACCTCATTCACTGTATTCTTCTTGGCATTGGCTTCCTCTGCCTGAGGCAAGAGGACATGCTCTCTGGGCGTTTCTTCATCGATTTGGAATTGTATATAACCATGACCATTCGTAGGCACATCGGTAATACTACTCGCTTCTTCAATGGGCAATGCTGTCGGCAAAAATCCAGGTTTCCTGTGAGGTATATGAGAAGGGAAGGAAATAAATTGTAAAGTGCCTGAGCTTTGCTTTAATTCTTATGACAATTAGTACTTGAGCAATTAAGGCCTTTAACAACTTACCCCAGCTGTTCGCCTTCGATGTCATAGAGTTGATCATCGTTGACCTCCGACTGCCTGGTTGCCTGCTTATTAACCTGTCAAAAACCACTCTCATTACCCGTCAAAACCATTCACTAAACTTGGACTTGGACTCACCTCCTTGCCGCTGTCACTCAAGATGTCATCATCGTCATTGCTGTCATTGCTCTGGGCCGTTGCCGCATTCTGTGGCACTGTGGCCACATCGGTAGTAGTGCTGGCTGCTTCGGATGCGTTGGCAACTTCTGCTGTAACTGTTACCAACAGGCAGACGGCAATGACAGTGACAGACGCTGCTAGCAGTTGTACTTTGGGCCACATAGCAGCGGCGCTGTGCGGAAATAGCCAAAACAGCATTAGCTTTCAGTGTGAATAACCCCAAGCAATTTATTCAAAAGAAAATAAAAACTACTAATAAGAAATACACAAACATTAAATGATTGTTGGCATTTACGAAGCTGGCAAGCCAATGAGCTAAGAGGCTAAGAGACTGAGTGCAGTGGACACATTTGGCGGGTCTGTTTGATTTAAGCGATAAGTTTGATGATGTATTTTCCCCTCACTCCCATCGTTCGTTTTAAACAGTTTGGCGGTTTTCTTTCTCTTTCGCTTTTCCCTAAAGATTCATCGCTTGCCGTTTGCCGCTTTCATTGCAACTTGTTCAACTTGCTTTCGTTTGCTTTGGACTTATGTCATTGACAATTGCCACAACGTAATGAATTATTAATTATCCTCAGTTGCTAGCCGCAGTCTCTGACTCTGTCTCCATCTCCATCTCCGTCTTAGCCTTGGCATTGGCCGTTAAATATGAAATATTGAATTTGATGGCATTTAAAGTGGTTCATTTGGGTTTTCACTCTCAAAATTGTTATCACTTGTCATATTCATGTTTGATAACCAATAAATTAAATATATTTTATTGCAAATTCACTAAGTAAATACTCAATCTCAAAACGATATATGTTATGTTATATAAATGAATATAAATGCATTTATTTATATGCATAAATTTCTTAAATATGTATTTTTCATGCATTTTGCGCTTAAATAATACATTAAAATAGCACTTCTATAATTTAATATTTGCGGATACGTTTTTATAATAATTGTGAACAGATAATCAAATAGCATTTTTATTAAATTTCCCACGCATAAATTGCATTTAAAATGCTGCACTTGAATATTAATTTACCTGCATCCATTAAATATTAGGAGCGATTGGCAAATGGGGAAGCCGTGAAATTTAAACACTCAAATATTAATATTAAACGCCGCACAATTAAAACGCACTTTTAATCACTTAACAAATACTTTAAAATAACAACAATTTATGTTTATGTTTCTCTGCAAAATATGAACGCTTTAAGTATTATATTAAACCGATTAATAGAGTCCACCGAATTTATAGCTAGTCTTTAGCACTGTAGTCTCCTGAATTGGGCTTTATATCCAGCCACTTTCTACGAGTTCATGCTGGGGGAGGACTCAACGTTTGGCGACCCTGTCAGCTCCGCGTGCACGTTGCGAATGAAAGTGAAACCGCTGTGGATGCCGCATTTCGTTTTCTTTTCGATCGGCGTCAGCTTTGGACCTGAAGTCGTTGTTGTCGTTGAAGTTGTCGTAGTCGTTGTCGTTGTCGATGTTGCTGTTTCAGTTGTTGTTGTTGCCGCTGTCGATCCTTAAACTGTAGCACCAAACTTGTCCATCCAGCGATTGCGCAAGCGCAACTTGCAACCTCTCTCTCACTCTCGCACTCGCTCTCTCGCACTCGCTCTGTTGCACTGATGCAGTGACATTTTTTTTATGGCTTTCTACGGCAGCATTGACCCTGCCAAAAACATATGCGGGAAAACTCTGCAACTGGTTTTGAAGTTTTTTTTTCATTTTTTTTTTTTGGCCAAGACGCCGTTTTTAGCCAATTGTGTGCAAAACAAAAACCTCACAGAGCCCGCTCCAAGTGAAAGCCCTTGTCATTACCATTCGTTACCTTGATTGCCCTTGACTACTGTGATGTTATATTTATAGTTTTCTGTTGTTGCTGTTGTTGCTGTTACTACAGGTACTAACGATTATCGCATAAATATATTACACCTGTGCTGGGGGCATTGTTGACGCGGTTGTCTTCGATCGCAGATCGTTTTTCTGCTCTTATTGTATTTGAATGGGGTTTCATAGTTGGTTTTAGCATTGTAAATTTCATTTTAACGAGCGACACTCTGTCAGGCATTTGACAGCTGTAGTTGATTGATTCATGAGCATGCATTGAAACTGGATGTTAACGGTTGTCAATAACCCATTAATATATACACAATTTGTTCAGATAGATTTTGGAATTCATTTATTTATATTAATATTTTGTTGGATCATTTATAATTTTTGCTTACCTCAGATCTAACTTTAATTTTTTTTTTCTTTTCAGTTCAAAAATTATTTTTAATTGTATTTGTATTTTTAATCTTTAACTTAATTTTTATACTTGGTAATTTTTTTTTCTTTGCCGACTGCTTTTAGTTGTGCATAAATAAATAAATGAATAAATATTTTAATTTATATATTAATTTATAATTACTTAATATTACTTAATTTATAAGATTTTCCTTGCAATTTAATTTAATTCGCAGATAAATAATCCACCATTCAATTTAGATAGTATTAATTGATTAAAGACTGAGCGTAAGATTTAATTTTTATGGAGATCTGGAGTTGACATCTCATAAAAGTCCGCTGTAAGTCTAAGATAAGATTGTTGGTAGCAGTCATTATAATTATCAGCCATGGTATTTGGTCAATATGGCTTTCACTAAGCCCCTCTGCTGATGGCATTTCCTTTGCTTTTCCGCAAAACCCAAATTCGTAGAGCTTAAAACATTCAAAGAGTGTAGACAATTATGATTAAAGAGTGAGAGTCTGGCATTATGTAACTGGCATAACTAAGCCAAGCCCGTCCGACAACCGGCCAAGTTTCGAATGATTTTGTCAAAGGAAGTGTAATTCATAAATTGCCCTGGTCACTTTCTGCTTCACTTACTCGTATTCACTTATTGGCCAGCTTTCCTATTGATGGCTAATTTACGCAGTCTCAGTATTTGGAAAGACTGTAAACAAAGTCAGCGTTGTATTATATTTTCACTTCCTTGCGCTTAGTTTAACTTGTTGCTGGAAAACAAAAAACCGAAATCTATTAAAATTGCCAAATGAATCGTTGAAGCTCCTTGAAATAATGTGAAGCCCCAACGATAAGTCTGGAAAATGTATTAAAAGAAATTATTATTTAATTGCATTTTCGTAATTTATTTATTATATAATATATATTTCCAAAAAGCTCATTGAATTGGAATAGTCGATCAACCCCCAGGGTAAATGAGTCCCACAATGTCTGCCCAATGTCTACCAATAACCTCCCCCGCCCCTACAACGTGCTAATTAAGTGCGCAGTGCAAATAAAATGAGTCAAAAGGTAATTACAATGAATGGGCGGTGGCCAGACTCAAACCAAAAGCCAATTTCATGCAACAATCAATCAAAAACCATTTTTAATTTTGCGTTAACAATTATTGTATTCGCATTTTATTGCCGTTGCGTTTTACTTTTTATATTTTCAATTTTTCTTTTTTTTTTTTCTCATTGCAGCGTTGTTGGTGACTTTGCGCGTCGCTCGTTAAAGTGTGTGAAGTAAATTGGAAAATAAAGTTAAAATTAAAATGCATTAATTGAACTGTGAAATTTCATAAAAGTGTATGAAAAATTATTTAAGCGTGCGCCAATGAGCACAACGTCAACGGACAAGAAGAAGAACAAGACCAATGAATTAATTGTCAGCGATTTAAACGCGTTTTAAGTCGCCAGTGCGAGTTTCAGGTTGAATTTAATAACATGTACATTTTACATTCAAAAATAAAAAAACGATTACTCAATGAAGTTGGGATGCTCTGATTGAGTGTAACCATAAATGATATTGACAGGAAATATTTTCAAAAGGTGGTTATAATAATTATTTCCTTATAATTATATCTTTTTCATTTTTGTATTTCATTATCAACAATATTCTGTAATTGAAATGAAAAATTTTTCCCTATTAATAGAAATAGATACACATATTCTTTTCTCATTCTCTACTTGATTTTAATTTTGTACTTACATTTTGATTAGATTTACGATCAAGCAAAAATTAATATTTATGTGTACTTCAATTTTAATTTATTTTGAATATATGTATGATAAAAGATGCGCTGTCTTTTTGTAACTCTGTGTATACTTACATGTGAGTAACTAACTGGTTATCTCGTAGTCGAGCACGCTCAACTGCAACGATCTCTGTCGATAATGAAAAAATGCAACCACACACGGCGTAAATGTACTGACTAATTCAAAAGACTTCAGCAACCACTTCCCCTATGTCCAAATTGGCAATTTCACCAGAAACCAACTAATTTCGATAACTTCATCATGATAAGCCACCACAAAATCTGACCGGCAAGTGTGTATGTTGCAATCTCCCGCTTTGGCGAGGCAACAGCCCCGCCCAAAAGTGGCAAACTACAATACACGTATGTTCAAATCCATTCATAAGTCCATGTATAAAGCAATCAGTTGATTTACTCGCAGCTCGCAATTGTTGCTGTCGTTTGTTGTTTGTTGTTTGCTGTTTTTGCATTTGTTTTGGAGTATTTGTTCCTCAAAAGACCTCAAACCGAGACGATAATCAATTGAAATATTTGATCAGAGGGGGACACAATTGGACAGCCGGTTTCTGGCTTTGGTCGTGACAACAATTAAAAAGAAATGCGCACAGCAATTGCAATTGCAATTGCAATTGCGGATGCTTGTGGCTCCCAATCCCCAGATCCCCTTTCCATTGCTGCAGTGCACCTTTCGCTGCGTCATTCGCGTCATTGTCGCGTGCGTCGGCATTCACAAAAGTTGGTTTCTTGTCGGCTCGGCTCGGCTCGGTGTTGCCAGGGCCATTAGGAGTTTGTTACTCTCGAAAAGGAATTTCGATTAGTTGTTGCCAAGAGAGTTGATGAACTGTTCATGTAATATGGACAAGAGGGGGCCAATACGCCCCCGCTGCAATGGCTCTTGGACAAGTCGTGTAATGTGGCGCCTTAACTATTTGGTCGTCATTAGCGCCACAAAGTGGCAAACCGGCTGCCGCCTCCTAACTTTCCAGGCGTTGTTATCATCGACGTTGATGTTGATTTTGTCAGCAAACAGGTTGCTTGGCCAACTCTTCAGGCCAAAATATGTAGCAGAAGTCGCAGTACCCGATGCTTCACAGCCATGTTTAGATTGTTATTGAGGAGTCGTTGTACTCTCGATTTCCATCTAATACACTTGATCACAGCGCTGGCAGGCAGTGAGGCAAAAACCGAAGTGAGCATCGCATTGGGCCAATGTACGAAATTCAAACCGGAATCTTTTGCATTGCCCAGAGCCTGCTCAATGTTTGTAAACTGCATTGACCGACCGTCTGCTTCATCAGACTATTTAGCGGCCTTTCCCTTTCATTGGCCACGTCGATTGGAGCAATCTTCTTATTGATATCCATGTAATCTGGATATTGCTTGCTGAACTTATGCTTATGCAATCTTTGACTGAATTTCTTCAATTAGTAAAATTATATACATACATTTCTACATGCAGAGGTGATCGAAAGTATTTATACAGTGTGCATTCCGTCACATATTTTCAAAATATTTAAATTGTTGTTACAATATACTTATTGAAAATAACAAAAACATTTGCTTATTTCGACCAACTCTGTGTTTAATTTTCACATAATTTTATATTGATATTTTAATCGAAATGCATTAACTTGATTACCTGTTGATCCGCTTAACCGCTGAACCCACTTATAAAACATTTAAAATTTTTTGTATTTTGCAATTTTATTTTTAAGTTTTATTTCATGTTCATTTTGTCGTTTGTTGTTAGTTTGTTTTGCTTCACTTTATGCTAAATTGGCTATTTTGTCTGTTGCTTTGTCTCTTAAACTTTTACATTTGTTCTGGCCTTTTTGCAGATTTTCCTGTCTTAAATTTAACAGTTTTGGTTTTGTTGCTTGCCCAAATGTTGAACTTATCAATGCTATTAATTAATTGGGCAGGCTTTGAGTTTTATTATTGTTTTCTTGCTGGTGCGCCTTTTGATTCTATTTTCTGCTCTTTTTGGGTAAGTTGTCGCCCAATTACATTTTATAGCTACAAATTTGTTGGTGGTTGTTACATTTTATTGGGCCTATGACTTAAACCTTTGCTTATTGTATTCTCGTAATCTTGTCTGTATATAATTTTTGTTTTGCTCAAAACAGTTTTGCACTTTGCGCTACAAATGAATCGAGGGACTTCGTTTCATAATATGTACGTTTAAAAATTAATTTGCCACATTTTCTTTCGGGTTTTAGTTTTGTCTTATGTACTAAGAATTATGGTATTATTCGTATGTATGTTTTATTTTCTTGCTTTAATTATAAATAATATTTTTTAAATATTATCATAATAATTATTCATATAATAAATACAATATGCATTTGACCACCCTTTGTAATGTTTTTAATGTATATATACATAAATATATAATACCATAATATGTTAATAATTAATTTTGTTAGTTAACATGACGACGTGTTTGTTTTTGCTTTGTTAATACAATTTGCAATTTTTTTTATAATAATTAAAAACGAAAAACTCTTAAATCAACTTTACATTGCACACACACAGTTAGGCTATTCATAAATCCATACTTAGTAAATGCTTATTGGCATATTTAATTCAATTAAAATTATAATGTCACAATGCTTCAAAAAACTTTTTTTTGTCTTGTTTTTTGATTTTTATTGTGCTGCTGAATTCTTGGAATTCTGCGTAAACCTCCTGCATATGCATTTTGAATTTTGTTTAAATTGGCGTTTCATTCTTCTAAGTAATTTGTGTTGATTTTTACATTTATGACTTATACTCCTAAATACTGTCTTATTTCGTATGTAATTATATGGCGCGTACATGTACGATACATATTACTATTTCCTAAGCTAAGATGCTCTATGAAATAAATTACAAAAGCTTTGGTTTTATACATGAAAACATCGCGCACACGTTCTTTTAGCTCTACTTGGAGTTTATTTTAATTATTTTACAATAGCGCATAATAAAAGTTTATTGGTTTGGATTATTCTTCATTATTTATGTTGTTTTTTAATGACATTTAAATTTGGCTTGCCTTTGTAGAGTTATTAGATCTGACATATTTGTTGGTCTTCCCCTTTTTTTTAAAGAACGTTTAACACTTGATATATATATAATATTGTTGTGACTTTCTTTTACTTCAAAAACATTTATGTACATTTTGTATGTGTGGAGGGTTTTTTTTTGGAGCTAATAGTATGCAATGTTATGTTCACGTTAGTTCGTTATTTCATTTTTCGATATATCAAATGTTTTTTTTTTTCAATTTGTTGCAAAAAATCCAGTAATAATTATTTCAAGTTTTTTTGGTCATTAGAAATAATGTTAAATTAATTATTGACAAATAATAAAAGTTAAAACATTTAATTTGACTTTTCCTCATTAAATTAAAAGAAATAAATTTATTTTAATTTTACAAAATACATATAATTTAATCTTTCATATATTAATCGTTATCAATTATGTACTTACAGCTTGTTCTATTTTTGCCTGTTCAAGTGCGCAAAAATCGAAATGGAAGGAATTTGTTCGTACCTGGTAGGTTTTTTTTTTTGCCTTTCATTTACAATATAGTATATTTCAACTCTCTCTTTATCTCTTTAACTCTAATTGCCTCAAAATATTTAACAAAATCAGTCACTTTGCTTATTTTTCAAAAAGGAACTTAAAGTACAATAATTATGGCTCAACATTTAACAATATGTAAACGCATTTTAAAATTTCCTTTCATTTTAAATTTGGCATTTTAGTTAAGCACTTTGACTAGTACTACAAGTACATACACACACACTGATACAGTCACAATTACACTTACGGGTACATGCTACAGTATAAACATTGAGTATTCTTTATAAAGGGTTAGTGGTGTGGGTATTTGGGTAGGGGGGGGTTATGAGCATACATGTTTTGGTTTTCAATAAGAGGGCTTAGGTGACAACTTAGACGCCTACAAAGTGTGTGCAGTGTCGTTAGTGGATCTTAGCTTAGGGATTCAAGTTGCTAATTTCATTTTGATACTTTTGCTAATCGGTTACACATACACATACAAATAGCTTTTGAATAATAGTAGTTGTGGGTAGCAGCATATAGTAATACAGTAATACAGTAATACATATGTTAGATATAGTAGATACATGTATACGAGTATGTGCTTAGACATAGTGGGTAATTAATAGTAGATAGCTTTATGAATGGCATGCAATAGTCCGCATTTTCTCGCACTCTCTCTCTTTCTGATTCACTCTTTCTCTCTTACACACGCACACACACACACACACACACACACTCGTGTAAATAGACTCAGACATACAATATCATTGGCTATGTTTTCCTCTATCACACTAAAAAGCTTAAAGCTAATGGCATTGCAGCAGCGTAATACCAAAAAGAGTTAACACTAGGGCCAACTCGAGTCCCTGCTCGCTCGCAGTATTATTGCTGAAGACTGGGAAATGTATTTGTTCGGGTCGATTGAGCTCCTCTTCCTCGTCGTCATCAATTGCGTTCGACATTTGCCGATGGCGTTTCGTGAAGTTCACATTGAAGACGGCCTCAGCAACGCCACCTGGAGTCGAAACGATAAAGTAGAAAGTTCGAGGTACACGCTCGTGCATGCTGACATATGTCAGACGAGCCTCCTTACAGTAGGGTGTAGGTAGATCCTAAAAGAAAATAAAATTGAATTAATGACAATGAAATAATCATAAGTATTTTTATAATTCGACATACCTTAACCGAGTAGGCCAATACAGTGCTGCCATATTGATTTCCCGGCGTGAATACGCGATCGCCGTGTAACCAACGTGCCGCATGTGCTGGAGGATTTGCACAGAACTCCACATTAAGGTGCAGGGGTGAGCCTGGATAAGCTACGGGTGTGGCATTCAACGCCACAACTGTGGGTGCACCTGCAAAATAGCAAAGTTTAAGATTATACATTGCACATTTATAATTCTTGGGTCATTATCTCGTTAGCAACTTCTTGGATTTATCTTAAGTCTTCAGCTTGTTTGTAGTTTGTAGATCGACAAAGTTTGCGATTCACTGAGCAAACTAACAGCCGCTAATAGATGACATACATCGCAGTTGCTAAGTCAACTTGTACACAACTGTACTTGAGCTAAGCCACCGTGAGACACATCTGTATCCTCGCATCAGTTGCAATTAAAAGTGCTGCGAAAAGTTTAGTGCCAACACTATCGCCACTAATTAAAAACGTATCATCAACAAAATGGGCCGCAAGACGCCCAGCCCAGCCAGAGTAGGGCCAGTGTTGTACAATATGCAGAGAAATCAAAATAAATAGTGAACAACATGTCGTCGAGCAAAAAGTTTTTAAGAACGCCGAAACTTCATTAAAAAGTTTTTGGCAGAAGCAAACGAACGAAATTGTGTAACTTTTGTGGGTCACATGCTAAGGCCTTGGTTTCTCTTCGGATAACGTTGTGACGTTAGCCAACACTGTGACAATCCAATTAGACACATGTGCGCCCCCGACGCTTTCGCTAAGCATATTTAATTATCGAGAGGCACGAGAATTTGGCGATTTTCCTCATCAGTCTGGGGGTCTTGGGAGCCGGGAATTCACCAAATAAACTCCAGGAGTGGGCCACAATGGCGGCTCGAAAAACAAAATGGCTGTAAGTGTTAAGTAGAAATCAGTGTACGTTAGGGCTGTCGCAGTTAAATCTCATGCACAAATAAAAACAATTCGAAGCACCCATCGACGTTTCGCAAATTGATAACTCCCAGACCTAAACGACAAGCTGTAAAATCAATTAAAGCAAGTGAGTTCTCGGGGCTACGGTTGTGTTTATTCCGTGTGTGTGTGTGTGTGTGCGCATGCTAAATAATGCGTTCGTCGCCATTTTCGAGATATTCGGGGACAACTGGCCAATCCACCCACAAAAATCAACAAATGCAATTTATTTCACAGCTTAAACTGATTTCAGTGAAGTCCTAAACACACCCATCACTCAAAGAGGGTTAACACGAGTACTTCATACTGATTCGCAGTCCCTGAACTGCGTTTTAGCATTTTACCCTCCGCCCAGGTAACATCTTCATTATGGTTGTGAGCATAGCCCAAGGGTCAGCGCCTGGTCATTGGTGCGATTTTTAATTTGATTTAAGCATCAGGCTCTAAATTAAACGAGTTTTGAATTTTCTAATCGAATTACCAGCTATCTAACGGATGGAAGCGAGTATCACAATGTTCAAAGGAACATACATTTCATTTGTTATGAGATTTAAAAATAATAAAGAGACGATAAAGTCAAAATATGAATATGAGTATGAATTCTGTTTATATATTTTTGCTCAAAACCCTTCATTCGTTTCTGATAGTTATATTTAATTCGCAAGTATTTAAGATATTAAATAGTAAACTTAACTTAACTTATGTAAAACACATATAAATAATTAAAAGCCTCCTTTAGTAACTCTCTAGCATACAATCTGCGTTGCTTTCGTTTTCACAAATTCAATTTGCATGTTTAGCCGACTTTTAAGGAGTGCAAAGGTTTCTTGGCCCTCAGTTACATTAAAATATAAAGTAAAATTAACATTTAAACAATAACACCAAAATTGCATGTACTACAATTGTTGCAACTTGCAACAATAACAGTGAGCGGCAACCCTGGCCGAAAATAATAAAGTTTTACAGCTGAAAATTACTCAATTCCCGTTGCTCAGAAAAGTTAACTTAATTTTTGTAGTTGCCTTTTGTCAGCAAAGTTTCCAAAGAAGTGCAACGGCAACATCAACAACAACAAGAACAGAAACAGAAACAGAAACGTTTTGAAACACTTTGGCGGACCGTCGCCCAAGTGGGCAGACAAGGGACAATACGAGTACAGCGCAAAATGACAGGGTTGCAAATATTTCCCGAGGATGGGCACTGGCGAGTGGAGGGGCAGGCGGATGTTGGCAAACTGCGCGCCCCATTGATTGCACGTTACTGAAAGTCTTTTTTACTTTTTTTATACCCTGTACCCACTGGGGTAGGGTATTATAAGTTTGCGAAAGTTCAAAGTAAATTTCTTTTGCAGTAGGATGCGCCTCTGGGAAATATCTCGAATATAATATCTTTATTTGCACACAGTTTAAGTTTATTCCAAGTATTTAAATACAATGCAAAAGAAAAACTTTCGCACTCACAATAAACAAATTGTATTTCCCTACAAATAAAATTGTAAAAATAGAGCAGCATTTTAATGCAGCTATTGAAATCTGACTATAGGGTATCTCTTAGTTGAACAGTATTCCAATGTTAATATTGAAGACGCATTGGAGTCGGTTGGGTGTAGAAAAAACAATAATGACCGAAAATAATTGAATTTTCGCATTCATTCGCGTGTTGCAATTACTTTGTTAGCCGCGCCCGCATTCCAACTTCTCTGTATCTGTCTCTTTCTCTTTCTCTCTTTCTCTCTCATTGTCTTGGTCCCCACTGTCACTTCGTTGATTTGTTGTTTTTCCATCTTATTGCATCACTGTTGTCCTGTTATTGCGTTTTCTCAACGTTTATTGCGCTTTATGTGCAACATTTTATATTAAAATAAATCTGTATATCCATGTACTATTTATGAAATAAACAGTTGATATTGTTTTTAATTGTTACAACGAAAATATGGAAATAATAATATTTAGAATAACAAGCTTATTAGACTTAATAATTTATTTTATATTAAGTGCATACCCATTATTTAGTAAACCAAGTTTACTTCAAAAAGTGCTAAAAATAATACGTGTTTTGATTAAAAATGTGTATTGCTTAGACATACAAATCAAACTTGAACCAGGTAAGTTAACCATATTAATTTTTAAGTACTTGGGGCTTAGAGGGCGAAAAGTTTGTAAACTTCAAATAAATCTGAAACGCTTTGAAAGCCGTTAACTGTTTTGGGTGCTTGTCAACAAAATAATCTAAAATTCAATGCCAACGACAAATACGAATAATTCAATTAAAAGCGCCCTAAGGTAGGCAATACTAATGAAAATTCGCTAAGTGGCAAACCCAAGTTTCTTCTTTAGTTGCCAAAGCACGTTTATGCATACCCTGTACCAATTGAATACGGAAAAATTGACATCAATATTATTATGCGAGCTCATATTACTTTAATTAAAATATTTACAAATATACTTTTAAAGGTAAAATCTTAAATTTTATAAAGAACTATTAAACTTTTTCCAATGACCATTTTCCTTCGGAAAGTTCGGAAATTCGTTTCTTCTAATGTGAATATTTAGTTTTTATTCAGGTATTTTTTAATGAGCAGAATACAGGATATCATTTAGTCGAGTGGTTTTACTTCTATATTTGCAATTAGAGACCAATGAAAGTGGATTTTTGTTTATTACGAGCTGCCAGCATTGTTGGTAATTTTATTTGCTGCTTTGGTATTAAGTGCACACAATGTTTATTAATTATTCAAGGGCCAACATTGAGAAAGGGGACTGAGGCACACAGCGGGGTGTAGGACAAATGCCTCTGGTCAGCCAGTTGCCTTAGATGCTAACCAGGCAAATAAAGCATTGTAGTTGAACATTATGATTGTTATTTTCATTTGCTGCCTGTTGGATTGCTTGTTATTTTAGTATTTTGCTATATTTATATACATACGTACAAAATATGTATAAATATATGTACTTTACATTCCGGACGTATCTAAGGATAAGCAATTTAGACTTTCATGATTCTGACCGTTGCCCCAGGAGCATGTTTGTTTGTGTCTTTAAGTCAGGTTAGCACCTGTAAATGTCTGATTTATTTTGATTACTCTTCAGGGACCTTAATCTTCTATTCCATAGCAGATGCAATTTATTGTGTCCGAGTTGATTTCCCACAGTCACTGAAGCTGAGCAGTTTCTGCTGAATGTTGTAATTTTCATAGAATATTCTGAGTCTGTGTTAATAAATCGATCATTGAGATCAATCCTTTAAAGTATTATTAATTTTCAATTCAATTCGACACATATAACTCAATAACTTATCTTTAACCTGCTTTTCAGCATGTATTGATTACAAAGAGTGTCTGTTTATTTTGATTTACTTTGCTTACTAAATTTTAGTATTCAGCTTAACATCACTTAAAAGTTTTGAGGTCTCACTTTCGTGTTATTAGAAGGAAATAAATAAATAAAATGATAGAAGGGAATTTATTAAATTTTCAAGTGATAGCAGGGAGGAAACTTGCAACTTGTAAATTACACGACACACAACACAGCCAACAAAACTTTAAGTGGCACATGTGAAGCGATTTTTGGCAACTTGTGCAATTTGTATTGCCTGAATTGTAGGGGAGGATGGAGATGTTGGGGCTTGTGTTAGGGTTGATTCATTCAAAGTTTCATCTTGCTGCAAGATGCAAACACAAACTTTGTGGTACGACAAGACAAGAGAAGCTCGACTAGAGATGGGCACATGTGTATTTGCTAGACGACACGAGCACGCGTGACTTTTATTGAAAAAAAAAAAAAATTATTAAAATTTTGATTGAGTTTGAGATAAAGACAAGACAAGTTGTTTGTTAAAAACTGATACTTTTACTCCGGTTCAACAAATATTTTATATTGATATTTTGAGATGAAAAAACACGATACACGACCTACTCTAAAAACATAGATGAACATGTACAATCTCCACAATATCTACAAGAAGAAATCTTGACTGCTCGCTGCCAGGCAAAAGTTGCTGGCAACTCATTTGATATTGAAAGTGAAAGAGCATAGTTAAATATACTTATGCTACTGAATGCCAACGACTAACTGTTACTATTCACTATTACATGCTGGCTTAATTTGTGTTGACAACGCCAAATGAGGCCAGTGATGGTTGCCGCACGGGTTGAAGCAATGTGCGGGGTGCGGGATGAACTGTTGGTTCAGCACTTGATTCTGTACAGAAATACGCTTTGTAAATTTTTAAGATATGGGTTAGAGATATTTGCAGAAATAAACACAAACATACATCGAGTTGAAAAGTATAACATGTTCTTAGTTGCTTTTCAGTATTGCCACTTACTGCACTTCACCTTTGAAATAACCCTCTTATTCTCTGGGCTCTTTTTTGGATCTGCTGTTTTTAAGGTCGCTGCAATTGATTGCAATATTAAATAATTTGCTTCATGCTTTAAGTCTTATCAATTTCCATTAAACATCTTTTATAACTCATCCCGTAATGCAATGATAAAGCCAGGTTTGTTGACCAAATTGGCTGCAAAGTAAATATAAACAAAAGCTACAGTTTTCCCAGTAAAAGCGTGTCAGCATCGTGCTATCAACTGACCACAGGAACGCCCACTGCTGGAAAGTGGGGATTGTATCTCTAAAATGCACTATATGGCGCCTCATAAAATTTGTTGTGAATGAATGAGGGTGTGAACTTTGCGGCTGCCTGGCTACCAGTCAGTCACACACACACACACACACACACACACACACACACATATACAGCTCTTGGTGTGTATGTCAGGCCTATACTTTATAGTCTGACTTTTGACATTTTTATTAGCTTTGTGGCGGCGACGTTTAATTACTTTACGCGCTGCGTGCAACGGCAACAACAAGAACAGCAACGGCATTTTAATGCATTATCTGCAGCGGGGTCGTTGTGCCTGTCATGGCAATAGCAGTGACAATAACGACGGCACTTCACTGCACTGAAATACAATTAAAATTTGCATTTGAATTTTATTGCATAGCCTTAGGCGCACTGAAAATTGCAAATTTTATGCGTGAGCAGCTTATTAAACGGCAATGTCAAACGGATTGTGGGTTAACGGGCTGTAAACGAATTCTCTAGTAAAGTATATAAATATTGTGGATATTCCAAATACATGTATATTTATTTATAGCTTAACATCCTGAAGAACATTTTGAATTTGTTATTGCCTTATCAAATTTAATTAAAATATGCAATAGATTCAATTTTATTTAAAAAATGGTTTTCTGTACTATTTTTATATATTTTAATTTTTTTCTAATTAATCAATTAATAAATTGTTTAAATTAATAAGTTTGTATGCACAAAACAAGCGCAAAGAGAATAATGTGTACTATATATTAACTTATCTTATTTTCTACAATTGCAGACTATAAACTTTATTCGCTTTACAATCGCCGATAATCATGCAATCTTCATAGTCATCATCAGTGTCGTTAGGCGACAAAGTAATAATTAAATTAATAAGGTTTTCTGTATTTTTTTATATATTTTAATTTTTATCTAATTAATCAATTAATAAATTGTTAAAATTAATAAGTTTGTAGGCACGAAACAAGCGCAAAGAGAATAATGTGTACTATATATTAACTTATCTTATTTTCTACAATTGCAGACTATTAACTTTATTCGCTTTACAATCGCCGATAATCATGCAATCTTTATAGTCATCATCAGTGTCGTCAGGCAACAAATTGCATTATTAATGCGCTTCACTTACCCCTTTGCCCTATCTCCACGGTGCACTGTGGACCACCCGTCAGACATTTTTATTCGGCGAAAAAAATAGCTTTAGCAATTTCACATAATCCACTTGAGACTGCTGGTGGGGGGTTCCTGCTGTTCCCGCTGTGGAACAGTGGTCGTCATCATTATAAAGCGATTCAGTTGAAGTAGTGCCGCTTATTAGTTGGTGCAACCAGCGCATGTGGCAGCCGCGGGGCACAATTCGTGGCCTGACTCGAAATGGGACTCGAAAATAGCCAATAGCTTGAAGCTGCTCAAAGCTCACAACCCTTGAGCGAAAGCTCAGCCCAACAGCGATATCTTGTGGTGCAAATTTGCATGCTCGAGTGTCAATTTCAGCTGCATGGCTATTGCTTTGTTAGGGCATTCAATAAGTTATACGCTTTTGCCCTTTAAGCTCAGCTAACGACACAATTGAAGCATAAAGTGTGGAAGAGGATGGCTTTGGGGGTTGGCACTTGGTACTCGGGAATTAGTTTTCATATGTTTACGCATACAACTGCGACCAAGTGACAGACGCTGCTCGAGGGCGAGTTGAACTGTCAGCTTGTTTTACTGCTTATATCCGGTCACGAAGATGTCCTGAGATGAGTTGGGAGTTGGTAGTTGGTAGTTGGGTGAGGTATTATATGAAGGCGACTGGGCTTGATGTTGCTTTCGGCGACATTGCGACGTCTCTTGGCGTCTATTTGCGCAACTTTTGCAACTCATTTCCGCTGCAGTTGCAGACAGACACCCACATAGTCAGCAGCACAATATGACTATTTGACTAGATATACATACATATACACGTACATATATATCTGTCTCGCTCCCTTACGCAACATGGCTATCCCTCAAAATGATTTCTGTAACTGTCTGAAAAGTTTTTACATAGGGCATTTTGGGTCGGACGGCTATTTGCCTCTCAGATGACAGTTTCTCTGTTCAGATTTTAACTAACGACTGGCGACTTTCACGACACACACACACACACACACACACACACACACACACACACAGCATCTCCGCGGCACATATGGAATATTATAATTTAGTCAACTTGGCAAGATGCCTTTTTTAGTTGCCATCTCTCTGCTATTCTCTTCTTCACTCTCTCTTATTCTCTGTCACTTTCTCGCTTGCATGTTTTGTTTGAAAATTGAAGCGTAAAAATGAATGCTTGGCTGAACTTGTGAAAACGACAACATACACTCACACACACACATACACAAAACTAACATCAACAAGAGCTAAAGAACAAAACTGTAGAATAGTATATAGAATAATTGAGAATAAAGCAAAATTATTCTGACAATTTTTCAATAAATTTAAAAAATGTATTAAAAATTATTATATGTAATTTCGTTGCATTTAACAAATACAAATACCTAGTCTTGTAGAAACGGAAATTGGTTGCAAATAGGAAATTAAGCTGTTTAGTATAACAAGTTTGAGGGCAGTAAAATTTTCTGAATACTAATCTAAGGGACTATTCGAGTTTTAAGCACCAAATTCAACTATTTTTGTATGCTCTTCATAATTAAATATTTGGGTAGTTTACAGTTGAAAGAGAACTGTTTGAGTTATTTATTTTGCAATTGCAAGCAATTGATTTTCATTTCCAAAATACAACTTTAAATTCCTTTCGAACTATTGAAAATATATGGAAAATTCCCTAGGGCTCGAATTTTTTCATTATATTTTTTTTATTACTTGGGGGTTTTGATGAAAAATTGTGCTTTGAAGTTTCAGCGGCTTTCAGTTTAATTTTCATTTCGTTTGTGGCGCAGCAACCCTCGCCAAAATCCATTCAGAAAACGTTTATCTAATGCTTAAGATCGCGGCTAAGGGATAGAAATGAGGTGGTGTGCTGGGATGAGAGGTGCGGGGTATATGCCGTAAACATTTAACATGCAATTTGGCGCAGCTGCTGTAAAAATTGGAAAGAACTCATAAATTGCTATTTAAATGAGGCACAAATGAAAAACGCCAAAGGAGAAAACGAGCATACACTCATACATACATACATACTCGTCAATATGCACACACACACACACACATTTGTGTAGGAGTACTCTCTGCTTTTAGCCATGTTAGTATCCCCAGCAGAGCATTACCTAATGAGTAGAAACAATGCAATATTTGCCAGCAATGCGCCAAATTTCACAGCAAAAATTTGACAAGAAGAAAAATAACGCGTGGAAAATGAAAAAAAAAAAGAAAACGGCAATGAAAATATTTACGAGCTGCTTTGGGGTAGGAGATTGTTCCGGCCTCATACGTTGTATGTATGCACACATACATATGTACGTTGATATATATGTTGATCAAAAGGCATGCGGCAAAAAGGAACTTGCACATAACAAATTAGCATGCATAAAACAATGCCACCACTTTTCCGCGCTCCCCTTTCTCAGATTGGGGGCGTGTCAGCATACGTATGTGTGTGTGTGTGTGTGCGAGCATAAAGCAATATTTATGCTCATGCACGCATATTTTTGGAGAAGGAAAACCGTCCATCTCATAACTTAGCCTCCTCTCTAAATTAAGCATTGAATATGCGTGGCGCTTTTATTAGAAATAAGTCAAGAATCAGTAAAGACAGAGAAAGAAAAGAGAACAGAGAGGCATAATGGGAATTGTTGTTTAATATTGGACATGGCAGAAAGAATGAGGCTTTACTCGTTGCGCTCTCTTTGTAATAAAAATTCCATAATAAATTATTAGGACGCAGCCTAACAGATGTCATAGTCAAAAGCTAACAATCAAAGATTCAAATTATCAAATGAAATTTATTAAATCTTTCCTTTTTTTCCACGAGTAAATGATCAGTAAATCAGTATAAATATTATTAATTAACTAAATACTTCCTCATTGTAATCAAAATTAATAAATATTCAAAAGTTTTGCCTATTAGGGAGACTTAGATAAGTTTCTTTAGTTGTTGAAGAGCTACTCATCTCTAAGACGAGTAATATTTACATTATACGAGAAAGAGAATATTTATTAATTAAGTAATATTATATTGTTATTCAAATCAATAAATATTAAATAGCATAGCCTATTAAGGGGACTTGGATAGGTTTCTTTAGTAGTTGAAGAGCTCCTCATTGTTACGACTTATTAAAAGACGAAACTACTTTGCAATTTTGATTCCGATTGCCTACTGAGATAACAATCAAAGAGATAATCCGCAGGAACGCTGCAGTTAATTACAAAATGCCGACCTAAAAATTCTGACAACAAAAGTAAGCCAGGTAGGAGTAAATGAATTGCCGACTCAATGATTTTGTTCAGTTCTGGCTTTTAATTAGTTGGCTGAAAAATGTGCAGTCGAAACACTAAGAAAGCAAAGATTCACATAGACTTTCAATACATACATACAATATAAATATGAAAGTTGTGGCTTTTTTTTTGGGTGGGCGTGGCATGCTAAAGCGCTTTGCTTATGCGCCTCGATTTATGCAACAAATACGTAAGCATCAACTACTTGTATATACAGTACGTTTAAGTAAAAAAGAGAAGAGTTTCCGGTTGGGAGCGAAGGGGAATAAAATAAATGTGCATATGAATTTTGAAGAAACGGCAAAGTCTTGGCGGCTGCTGCCAATGCAAAAGTGCACTTACTTACCAACACACATGCTCACACAGACACACACACGCACACACTCACACAGATCTGCTAGCTAAATTTATGCTTGTGTTAAAGTTTCTAGTGCGTGTGTTGGCCAAAAAGTTTGCGAGCAAAAACTTGAGCAACAGCAGCTGCAAAAATTTTCAGCACTCACACAAATTAAATAACAATTTTCTCTCACAATTTCGCAACGTTTTCGCTTCGGCTTCAGCTTCAGCTTCAGCCTTGGCTTTCGTTGAGTTTTCTTTACTTTTCTTTTTGCCCACTTTTTTTTGTTTCGCCAAACGCTGTCGTTAACTTTATGTGGGCGTCCTTGTTGACAATGTATATGAGAAAGGGTGCGGGGCCGAGTTGGAGATGGAGGCGTGGCTAAGTCTGCATATGTTAAGTGGCTGCTTGCAAAGTGTCTCAGTAGACTTTTTCGCTACTTTTTGGCCCACAATTGGCCCAGAGTTGGCTCCCAGTTGGCCGCCATGTGGTTAGTGTTTTGATTACAATTTGTTTTAAGTAATTTAAATACAATTCAGAAATATTTTGTTTTTGTTTTATGCATTTTTCAGAAAAAGCGTAATTTTTTATTAGTTTTTAAGTGCACTTTAATGAAGATATTTCCGACTACTCCCAGAATAATTTATGAAAAAATTATTCGAAAGGAATGAGGCTCTGTTGGAATATTGACATTTAGTTTTAATTGAAAACATGAAGATAAGATGGATGAGATTATAAATACAACTATAGTAAATTATATTCAACTTATGCCTCTATTATTTGATTTGTATTTGTTTTATTAAGCAGTTACCGTTATAGCCTTATGTAAATGTACTTTTTTTTAGGAGAGATTGAAATTCTGCTCAACTTTAGTTTCTTTTCGCTGCAGTTAACTCTCGGGACAATTTACTGTTTATCACTTGGGTAAATTTATAAATGTTATTATCCATTCTCCCTTGAACTACAACTCTTAACAATTACTCTAGAGCTTCTTGCTTGTGATGCTCCTTGAAATAGAATATTATGAAAGAACCGGAAACTTTGTAGACTGAGAAACTTGCTCACTTTTTACTCTGTAGTTTTCGAGTTTGTGCCATTTTCCTTTTGAATTCTGTTTAATTTTAGAAGTAAACACAAATACGGAACGGACCCGAGTACAAAAACAGTGAAGCCATTTTTCCCAAGGGGTTAACATACTCAACTTCTGACTTGTCTGACTATCTCTTTCTATCGCTCTGTCTTCGTTTAAGCGTGTAGTAAATTTAATCTCTTGTGAGCCAGTTGTATATGTATCTATTAGAGTGTGCGTGCCTGTGTGTGTGTGTGTGTGTGTGTGTGTTTCACGTTTACAGCATTTTCATGCAGTTGTTGTTTCGTATCTTTTCACCTGCTATCTCCCTATATCACATATCCTGTCGTCTTTGACTCCTCTCATCTTGTTACCAGGCAATCCTTTCTAGCTCCCACTTGATAAATATGACTATTTTACGCTGCCAGAGAGCAACTTACCAGCTCACCCTCTGCACTGTTTCCTTGTAACTTGTTTATTCGCGTTAAGCGTTACCTGCAACGCCTCAGTCATATTTTACTTGCTCTCCATGTCGGTCTACTCCATGTCCTGTCTGCTGTCTCCTGACCGTGGCCCTGGCCCTGGCCCTGGATCTGTCCCCGACTGTGTATTTTGTTTATACAGCACTCAATTTCGCAGTTTTAATGACAAAATGTCTTACCTTCAAACTGTATGCGAATGAACACTATATGTATGTTCATGTTCATGTCTATGTCGGTATATGTGTCTGTATATGTCGTTGCATATGTTGTTCAGTTGTTCAATTGTCTCCTCCATCCGTTTGGCGCTCAACTTCAGCGACTTTGTTTGATTGCTTTGGCCACAGCTTGGAAGCAACTGTGAGCTGACATGTTTGTATTGCACTCGAGGGCTCTAAGTCAGGCTGGACTGACTGTCAGCTGGCATTCGCTTAACCCACCAGGAAGACAGCAGAAGCACTTGCCAAGTTTTATTGTCTCAGTGTCCACTTAGATTTCGCCTCAAGACAACTTAATGCTCCCCGCGTTTTGATGAGAGAATGGACGGCAAACACAATGGAGACAACCGAGTATAAGAGAGTTGAAAGTGTCAATATGAAATCAAAGCTTTGGGTATTTTCTCTAATTTCCGGTCGCATGATTTTCCATTTTTCTTTAAAATTCGAACACGTTGACATTGTCAGCTGAACGTTTTATTCATGGCGTATGCGTAATTTTTCCATGCCTGAGCGAGAACTGATTGGAATTGGCTCTGACTTCGCCGAGTCATCAATCATGCTTCGGTTTTACACACACACACACACACACAGGCAAAGATTTGACAAGTGTCAATGTGACAAGTCAGATAGAGTAAGAGAAAGGAAGACAGAGAAGTCCTTGGGCAAGTCCCGACAGTCAAATGCTAAGTAAATGTTCAAGTTTTGACAGCCAACGTAGGGAACAAATTATCAAAAGCTAAGACGCAAAAACTTTTCCTTTGTTTTGCAATGTGCTGAAAACTGCTGTCAAAGTTTTTAATGTTTTTAACTTGGTTCTGTCACCTGCCAAACCCGAAAAGTAGGCTACATAAACTGTGCAAAATACTTGAAGCTGTAACAGTTGTGTTGGAAAGCACTTGACGAACTACTTCCAATAGAATGTAATATTTCTTTAGATTTTTGCATATTTTCTATTTTCAAATCAAATCAATTTCATCTTAAAGCACCAAAAAATACTAACAGTCAGAATGATTTCAAAAATTGATAGTCAATAAAAAAAAAATTGGAAATTTCACTTACCTTTAACTGCAACGATGACACTTTGAAGCACTTCGAGCTTCTTCTTATTGGCCAGAGATTGGCCCACGCACTTGTAGGTGCCCGCATCCTGATACATGACATCTTTGAGCGAGAATTGACCCGTTGGTTGGGAACTGCCATAGCCAAGGCCACGGAGCCTAGCCGAAACAGGATCCAAGTGCGACCAACATCCCAGGGAGCCTATGGAACAGGGAGATAGCAGACAGACAGAGCAGAGAGAACATTAAAGTCATGGCATAAATCGAGAGGGCGCCATTTCTAATTTAATTAATTGACTATGGCTGGTACACAAGTTCTAATTTCTTTAATTGATGCGTTCCGAGTCGTAAACAACAAAACGCTTCCACTTCCATTTGTAAAGGAAGCCAACCCCCCTCCCGCCCTTGTGGTAGCCACCCAACTGCTCTTCCAGGCCGTTTGTCTTCGAGTATTTGTCGACGGCCTAAAAGTGAGCAAAGTAAATTGCACGCATAATTAATTTTCAATTGTGCTAATTAATGAATGGGCCTCCATTCTTTTACTCTTGGACTCTTCGATCTCTGCCTCAATTAGTATAGGAAAATGTAAAATTTAATTAGATACAGCGCTCATTTCCCTTAATTCACTGTAGACTTTCCATTGCTTTGATCTATTTATTTGATGCCGGCAGCATTTCAAGTTTTTCAAGTCTTTCAAATTTGCTTACCTTGCGGACATTGCAGCGTTACAGCTCCGCCAAGTTGCACCTCCAGCTGCCCCTTGTTGGGATTATGCGAGGCAGCTGCCACAGAGACATCCTGATCATCAGGCTCCGATGTGACATCCACTGAGTCATCTGAAATGGAAAGAAAATGTGTGAAAATTTATGAATATCTGTGTTATACTCTGCAGTCACATCTGTGAGAGCATAAAATATGATAAGCTTTTCAGCAATTGTCAATTGTGACAATATTTCAATGGCAAAACTGAGCTCAAAGGTCGACAGTTCCTCACCAGCCAGCTTAAAGCAATACAAATTGCGCTGCCTTGACGGGATGCGGGTGACACTTTGGATGCTGGAAAGCACCTGAGTCGTTCCCGGGCGTACTTGAAAGCTACACAATGAGTTGGCACTTCCGATTTGCGTGATTTGACTGGCTATTGAAGTTGAACGGGAACTTAAAGTGAACATCGCTGCTCAGGCAGCTGGAAAATTGAAAATTGACATAACTTTTACTCATCAATTTATGCTTAACATCATAAGTATGTTTAAGGGTAGCAACATATCTCTGATCCTAGACCTCAGCAGGAGTAGTAACGATCCAAGTTCACACTTGTCTACAATATTGGATAAATCCTCCTCATTTGCATCTGTTAAAGTACATAGAAACAGGGTATCTCTCCTAGCGACTAGAAGACTCTTTCTTCTTTAATAAGAATGAGAATGAAAGGCAAAGACATTACGATGCTTCATTCCAATTTCGTGGCCTGAAGAAAATGACATCAAATTTATGCGACATATTCATGCTGAACAGGGGGAAACTCGTAACTGGTAAATGTATACTGTGTGTGTATGTTTGTGTAATGTGCTGTGCTTTAAATTTCAAGCTGCTTTTGTGCCACATACTTTATAGCGCTGTTCATATTACGTATAAATTACAATTAACGTTGACATACGCCTAAAAGTATGCAATGTGCGGCTTTTGTTTGAGACCGGATATCATAACAATATGTTGCCAAGTGGATGCTTGGGCAAAAATCATGACAAAGGACTCCCGCAATTTGTCTCAATGTGGTTGGGTCTTCGAGGCAAGAACTTGGGTCACATACATCTACAGACCCTGAACAATTTTAAAAGTCCACCAATTTGTGGTTGCACCTCAAAACGCTCATAAAATTAGCCTCGCAACTCAAAGGTGAACCGCTTTTCAGTTAATAGAAACCGGTAAAAGAAATATATATGTATCCGGTGTCGTTCAAGTATTCTCCGAGATTGAGGTGTTCTTATAGATAACAAATGGGACAGTTCCATCCATGAATTGGAAAAAGGTTGTTCCCGTTGAGGGGAAAATAAATTAATTGTGGGCTGAACACTTGTAAGTACCAAAGTAAAAATTAATTGTGTGCTCATTTCGAAACAGAAACATTTGAAGAAAGTAGCTTGACATTGGTGATAAAAACAACCCCTAATCGTGTTTAGCAACCCTTGCGAATCTTATTGCTGACAATAGCGAGATATATTGTAAGCAGGTTGTCTTTAAAAAAAATCACGATGTTATAAACATTTTTTATTGTTGGAACATAAAAAGACAAAACAGCGCTGCTTAAATTGGCAAATTGAGGGATTCTAGGTATGTTACTCTTGCTATCTTTTTCTCCTTATACTGTTAAAAAATATTTGGGTTCTCGTCACAATTTTTAGTTGAAAATTCTTAGCTACAAAAATATGTCTAAAATAAAATTTTTAAGAAATAAAGAAAAAATCTGAAATAAATTACCGTAAATATTGTGGTATCTAAATATTTGTATATATATAATATTATATATAATATTATGTTTCAAACACCATTAAACAATTTTATAAGAAATAAACAACGAACTCATCAATTGCGACTAAAAATTGACCGCTTGGATTACTTCCAATAAATTAACTTGTATCTCGTTGTCCAGCACATTTCTTTGGTATTTTTGGCATAAGTTACTGCAATCACTTGTACTTATAATTATTCCAGACAAATTTATTGAACGATATCTCTTCTTAACTCCCTTCCCTTACGCAGCACAGAGCATAACATAATTCCCAGCACTCACTTCATGCATATGTATATATTCTGTTGAATAGCCACTCATAAGTACGAACTATCCTCCCCTAACAACCAACAAATAGAAAAAGATATAAAGACAACAAATAACTTCAAGTAACGCTCATATGTTGTTGGAGAAAGACAGAAGGAGGATGAAAGATGGGGAGATGGAGATTCCTCTTGGAAAGCAAAACAACAACGGAAACAAATATGAAGAGCAAACAATAAACACTAATGCAAACAGGAGAAATCAATATGCCACTCACGCAGGGTAAAAGAGAGTGGGAGAGAGACATAGCCAGAGGAATTGATAGATAGACAAAGGCTGCAAATTCTCGACAAGAGACTGTTACAAGGGCGGAGTGTATATTAAGTCTCACTATTTTCTCGCCGACAATAATTAATCATAAAGCATCAACATCAGCATGTTGACGTTGGCTTTAAGTAGAGCCTGCACTCCATGAATGCTTAAAGGACTGTTAAGTGTCCTGGATTGAGCTGAGATTGGGTTGACTTGGGTCTGTGCCTGCCAACTGCAGCTCAGTCACAGAATTCACACCCTGTTTGGGCAGTCGGAAAATATTCACACAACCCTTCAGTCTTTGTGCTCACAAGTTATTGAATATGGCATAATGTCGCCGTGCAGAGATTAAAAACTCTTTAACACGCTTTAATTTATATACCCATTTTTATTGATGGACCACAAGTATCTACAATATTTACTTATATAGTAATTAACTAGTTTTCAGTTTTCATTACCCACAAGTCTTATTTTTTATGCGCGAGTGCTCAAAAATGCATCAGCATATTTATTCATGAAGCTCCATCTTCAGCATCAGCATCAGCATCAGAAGAGGCAACAATCAGCTCAACTTACAAGCTTCATAAACAGCTAGCGGAAGCAACATAGCTGCATGCAACGAACTGGCGAAAGGGGCAAAGAAGAGTGGGAAAGCTGGAGACAGTTACTTGCCTCGTCAAGTGAAACTGTGTGGGTGCATTTGATTGCGTTTGTGTCTTGGTTATACATTTTAATTTTTTGTGCTGTCTCAACTTGTGTTGAACGTACCAGTATAGTATTTTTAGCACAATTTTTCGCATTTGCCTGCTACTATTTTTGTTGCCTTTGGAGCAGAGCTTATGACAGGGCTAAAAGCAATGGGATTGGTAGTGAGTTGGTTGGTTGGATGGTTTTCGTATTCAGTATACGATTAATTTGCAATGAACTGAAATTGAAGATGATTGCAATGTGCAGCATTATGCACACAAGAACAAGTAAGAAGATGAACTTTGGATTCCAAGGTAATGTTATACTTGAAAGAAACGTACAGAGCTTACTTTTCGGAAAACTCTGGAATCTTAAATAAAAATTAATTTTCATCTTAAGCCTAAGATTACAAATTGTGTTAATTCCAAAAAAAAAAATTAATATAAACATTATAAAAACATCATTTAAGAACATATAAAATGCATAATGGGTTTTTAATATATATTTAAGCGGCCAAGAAAACAGCATGAGGAAGAAAGGAAAATAAACGAAATGAGCTTTTTGTTTTATTTGAAGTAAAAGAAAAAACAAGTCAAATAAAATTTTATTGCAAATCTTCCTGTGCTGCCTTCAGAACCAATTTCTTGGTCACTCCTGCCCCAATCTGTAAGAGACCAAGCTGAAGGACAAACACATAGTGAAATGTAATCGCCGGCTATAAAAACAAAAGCAGCAAACAAAAAACTAATAATCATGCGCTCCGATAAACACAAAATTTCCAGAGGGCACGAAAATTCCAGTATAGGGGTAATGGGACAGAAGGGATGAACGGGGAAGAGTAGCCAGAAAAATGCTTCATATCGCATTGAATGAGGCGAACTTAACGATAAAGCTAAACCGCGATAACCAGTATGACTAACGACAACATATGTATGTATTTCTAAGGACATTACCGATTAGCCGTTGTCGACTGTTAAGTCGTAAGAAATAAGAATAAAGTCCCTGAAACGCAATAATTTGAGACAAAATACTCACGATAAAGTGTCAAATAAAATTTTATTGTAATTTTAAATCACAGAAAGCGAAACAAATATTTGTTATAAGAATTTTTTTTTTTGGTTATCTTATGACTTTATATAAATTTAACTCTACTTAAAAATCTGCAAATAATCTATTCGATTCAAGAAAGTATAAATTATGTCTCCTCTTATTTCCAAACGAATCGATATTTCTTAAGGCTTTATTTTACTTCATTTCTTGTAAGTCAAGGCTTTTACTAATTGCACTTTATTAGAAGAACAGCACAAACATGGT
Source organism: Drosophila innubila (assembly GCF_004354385.1). NCBI lineage: Eukaryota > Metazoa > Arthropoda > Insecta > Diptera > Drosophilidae > Drosophila > Drosophila innubila. The sequence goes on from NW_022995374.1 coordinate 9,436,401, forward strand.
AGAAACCACTCAACATTCATTAGCCTCAAACTGAACTTTAACTCATTAATGAGGATGGCAAACAAACTGGTCTTCGTATACTTGGGATTAAGTCTAGCTACATATCGATAACTTTAGCCAATTACAGATGCGTCTCGTTCACTGTCACTTTTTACTTCTCAGTCTCTCTTCACGTACGTGTCAAATTAGCGACGTTTTAACAAGCTCACTGCGTCCGTTAACCGTTAGTTTCTCCCCCGTCCTTCGCGCAGCATCCCACATAGCTGGCAAATCAATCACGTCAAAGTGGCTAGCGAAAAAGTTAGAGAAACTACCTCAAATTGCCTACTTTTGTAACAAACGACAGGACGACGGGACGACAGGACGACACGACGACCATCGCATCGCATCGCGCTGTTGACTTTAGCCTTTAGTCCGCCGTATCCCTGAGCATGTCTTGTAGTTTTTGGGCGATGTTCCGTATAGGACACTGATTGCTTTTTCATTGCATTTCATCAGGCCCCGTCTAGGACACAGTCAGCCCGACTGTTGTGGAAATCAAAGTTTTCTTTTGCTACCTGCGCGGATTTTGCAGCTGAATGGCTGAAAGATTTTAGAACCGAGCTAGAAAACATATCGTCAGCAATTAAACGCGCATTCAAACGTCTGACTGGTTTTCAGTTTTTTTTTTGTGAGCCTAAGCTTTGGCTTTTTCTTTTATTCGTTGCCGCCGGTTGTTGAAATCAATATACTTTTTTTCAGTCCCCTTGTAGTTTCTTTTCTTTCTGATTTTTATGGTTGTGATGCCTTTTTTCCGGTTTGAGGGATTATATTTTATATCTTTTTCCAGTCTTATGTGATGCACAATTTATCAAATCTCTGCAGCTGTTTGCTAGTTTATGACAGCTAATTCTCGCATAGTAAATCTTATAGATATTGTTTTAAACTCTATCTGCACTCGCACACACAAAAATCTATATGGACTGTCATAAATTGACTGGATCCACGAGGTACTTTTATGGTACTATACTTGCCGACTGTTGCCAGAGTTTGATTTGCCATTTGGCAGTTTCGTAAACGTTTTACAAATTGATTTACGTGCTTAACATGTTGCCAGTTTCGTTGGCAGCCCCTCCAAACATTTCTTACAATTAGATTTCACTGCAAAATCAACAGCAAAAGTTTTTACAGAGCCTCCGCCCTCAAAACGAGAGGAAGAACGGAATCCAAGCCGTGGCTGACACATCAATCATCGATAAATGCCGATATGTCGGGCCATCAGTCGTCGCGAGGGTTGATGCGTACTTTCCTATGTGCTGACTTCACTTCTTGGCCTCTTTGGGCGATTTTATTTTTATTAATAAAGCATTTGTTTTCCCATAATGAGCAACGACAGCCGCCTGTCAGGATTCTTTTTGGTTTCTCGCCATTTTTTTTTTTTTTGCTAAAAAAAATACAATAAAATCTTGAAAATGGACGAAAAATCTCTCCCCTGGGTCTGCTTGGGCTGGAATTGTGGGTGTGCCATTGGCTTAAACAGTGGATGTGGCGGCTTCCTCGATGGGATTCACGTAAAAAGTGGAAACACTTTGTCAAGTTGTTATTACCAATAATATTTTTTGTGCTTTTCTTTCTTTGCCTAGTCGAAACTGCTGCCATTTGCTTTTGTTGGTGCCACTTCTGCCTCGGGAGGCGTCTGCCAGTCATTTTCTGTTTTTCGTGATTGATGAGCGCTTATTTTACGAGCTTTATAAGTTGCTTTTGGTAGGGCGCATTAAATGGCATATTTTTGTAGGTGCAAAGAGTAGCTCATCTTTGTATTCAAACTGTTTTTACCTAGGTCATGCTAAAAGCACCTTTAGTAAATACACTTTTCTTTGAAAATTAAAAAATTTAAATATATTTGTGTATATTTTAAATATATTTGTGTAATTCATGATGATCAAGAATATAACTATGATATATATTTATTGGATGATAAATGGCTTCGGTTCGAAAAAATTTCAAATTTTCTAGATGATAAAAATTTAAATGCAGAATCAATTAAGAGGCCAAATAATGATCAAAATGACATTGACGAAGTTATGAGAGATCAAAGTTTTTGAAAAAATGTCAAGGGGTAGGTATGGAAAATAGAATAATAAATGGCTTAGGTTCGAAAAAATATCAAATTTTCTAGATGATAAAAATTTAAATGCAGAATCAATTTAAAGGCCAAATAATGATCAAAATGACATTCCGCTTCAAAATCGGTTGATTTTTAATGAAGTTATGAGAGATCAAAGTTTTTGAAAAAATGTCAAGGGGTAGGTATGAAAAATTGGATGAAAAATGGCTTAGGTTCGATAAAATATCAAAATTTCTACATGTTCAAAATTTAAATGCAGAATCAATTTAGAGGCCAAATAATGATCAAAATGACATTCCGCTTCAAAATCGGTTGATTTTTAATGAAGTTATGAGATATCAAAGTTTTTGAAAAAATGTCAAGGGGTAGGTATGAAAAATTGGATGATAAATGGCTTAGGTTCGAAAAAATATCAAATTTTCTAGATGATTAAAATTTAAATGCAGAATCAATTTAGAGGCCAAATAATGATCAAAATGACATTCCGCTTCAAAATCGGTTGATTTTTAATGAAGTTATGAGCGATCAAAATTTTTGAAAAAATGTCAAGGGGTAGGTATGAAAAATTGGATGATAAATGGCTTAGGTTCGATAAAATATCAAAATTTCTACATGTTCAAAATTTAAATGCAGAATCAATTTAGAGGCCAAATAATGATCAAAATGACATTCCGCTTGAAAATCGGTTGATTTGTAATGAAGTTATGAGATATCAAAGTTTTTGAAAAAATGTCAAGGGGTAGGTATGGAAAGTTGGATGATAAATGGCTTAGGTTCGAAAAAATATCAAATTTTCTACATGATAAAAATTTAAATGCAGAATCAATTTAGAGGCCAAATAATGATCAAAATGACATTCCGCTTGAAAATCGGTTGATTTTTAATGAAGTTATGAGAGATCAAATTTTTTGAAAAAATGTCAAGGGGTAGGTATGGAAAGTTGGATAATAAATGGCTTAGGCTCGAAAAAATATCAAATTTTCTAGATGATAAAAATTTAAATGCAGAATCAATTAAGAGGCCAAATAATGATCAAAATGACATTCCGCTTGAAAATCGGTTGATTTTTAATGAAGTTATGAGAGATCAAAGTTTTTGAAAAAATGTCAAGGGGTAGGTATAAAAAATTGGATGAAAAATGGCTTAGGTTCGATAAAATATCAAAATTTCTACATGTTCAAAATTTAAATGCAGAATCAATTTAGAGGCCAAATAATGATCAAAATGACATTCCGCTTCAAAATCGGTTGATTTTTAATGAAGTTATGAGAGATCAAAGTTTTTGAAAAAATGTCAAGGGGTAGGTATGAAAAATTGGATGATAAATGGCTTAGGTTCGATAAAATATCAAAATTTCTACATGTTCAAAATTTAAATGCAGAATCAATTTAGAGTCCAAATAATGATCAAAATGACATTCCGCTTGAAAATCGGTTGATTTTTAATGAAGTTATGAGAGATCAAAGTTTTTGAAAAAATGTCAAGGGGTAGGTATGGAAAATTGGATGATAAATGGCTTAGGTTAGAAAAAAAATATCAAATTTTCTAGATGATAAAAAATTAAATGCAGAATCAATTTAGAGGCCAAATAATGATCAAAATGACATTCCGCTTCAAAATCGGTTGATTTTTAATAAAGTTATGAGAGATCAAATTTTTTGAAAAAATGTCAAGGGGTAGGTATGGAAAATTGGATGATTAATGGCTTAGTTTCGAAAAAATATCAAATTTTCTACATGATCAAAATTTAAATGCAGAATCAATTTAGTGGCCAAATTATGATCAAAATGACATTCCGCTTCAAAATCGGTTGATTTTTAATGAAGTTATGAGAGATCAAAGTTTTTGAAAAAATGTCAAGGGGTAGGTATGGAAAATTGAATGATAAATGGCTTAGGTTAGAAAAAATATCAAATTTTCTAGATGATAAAAATTTAAATGCAGAATCAATTTAAAGGCCAAATAATGATCAAAATGACATTCCGCTTCAAAATCGGTTGATTTTTAATGAAGTTATGAGAGATCAAATTTTTTGAAAAAATGTCAATGGGTAGGTATGGAAAATTGGATGATAAATGGCTTAGGTTAGAAAAAAAATATCAAATTTTCTAGATGATACAAATTTAAATGCAGAATCAATTTAGAGGCCAAATAATGATCAAAATGACATTCCGCTTCAAAATCGGTTGATTTTTAATAAAGTTATGAGAGATCAAATTTTTTGAAAAAATGTCAAGGGGTAGGTATGGAAAATTGGATGATAAATGGCTTAGTTTCGAAAAAATATCAAATTTTCTACATGATCAAAATTTAAATGCAGAATCAATTTAGTGGCCAAATTATGATCAAAATGACATTCCGCTTCAAAATCGGTTGATTTTTAATGAAGTTATGAGAGATCAAAGTTTTTGAAAAAATGTCAAGGGGTAGGTATGAAAAATTGAATGATAAATGGCTTAGGTTAGAAAAAATATCAAATTTTCTAGATGATAAAAATTTAAATGCAGAATCAATAAAGAGGCCAAATAATGATCAAAATGACATTCCGCTTCAAAATCGGTTGATTTTTAATGAAGTTATGAGAGATCAAATTTTTTGAAAAAATGTCAAGGGGTAGGTATGGAAAATTGAATGATAAATGAATCATATATAATACCTTATGAATTTATTTGCTTATGGTTTCAATACTTTGCTAATGTCAAATTCTTATATTTCTCAAGTTTCTCATTTTCTAAGCATGCACAAATTCAGAACCATGTAATGAGGCTGAAAATCACCTTTAGACCACATACACACACGCATGCACAATTTGCGTTTGCCGTGGAGAAATAAATAGAAAGGGAAACAATTTCAGCAGCCTGTTTTTAGGCAAAATAGCAACAATATTTGCAAACAAAGTGGCGTCTGTCAGCGACATAAATTCAATAAAAATATTTACAATCATTAACACGCGTTCAGCGCATAAAATGTGTATTAAACTCAGAGCACACTTCTCAAACTCAAATCTTCACCCGCAAAAAAAGGAAGAGAGAATATTGACAGCAAAATGGCGCGTAAGCATAAATAGTGTGTTTTGGTGGGAAATGGGAAAATGACGATATCTGAGGATGCGAAGATGTTGGGACAGAGGGTTGACAGTGTCGCTGCCTTTCAGCACCCACTCAATGCCAATGCCAATGAAATTTGCCACATTTTGCATATGGAGGGTAACGAAATGGCTCAAAGTACGCGGCATCATCATCACTGCAACCCTCAGCAAGGACAAAATCAAAAACGAGACCGAGACCGAGACCGAGACCGAGACCGAGAACGAGAACAGACATTGAGACTAGGATGAGGACACTCACATTAACGATGGGACGCACCATGTGCGACTGTCGTAAAACCCACTTAGAGTTTTTGGCAATTTTTTGACAGGGCCACCATTTTTATTAGATGAGAACTAATGGCGAAAATATTATCACGCGCCATTTTAAAGGCAATTTCACGCATACGAGGTCTAATTTATTTCAAGTACGAGTACTCATACTTACATCGCACACTGAGGTAATAACCAATCGACGAGTATTGAAAGTTCAGATGCCGTGATGTGCACTTGTACCAACCGGAATGCTCTCGTCTAATGGATGTAAAGTTGAGAAACCCGTCGCCAGTTTGAGGTACCTGTAAATAGCACAGATGATGAAAAGAGATAGAAATACAGAGAAATTAAAAAGAGTGAGAGAAATACGTTAAATTCATTTGGAGTAGAGCAAATTAGTTTCGGACTTTTGCGTAAACAATTTTTGGTAATTAAGGCAAGGCAAATAGTTGGTCCAAGCACTTTTTCGCGATAACTACACGAAAATCCATTTAAAACTTGCTCCTTGCCGAAAAATCACAAAGCGACCAAGAGCATTCAGAGCTGCAGTTTGAGTCAGAGCCAAAATCTGAGCCAAGAATGGGCTTACGTATGCATAAGTTTTATAAGACTCACCGGTGTGTCACCGTCGTCCTTCTGCCACCGCGGAGTGCTCGGAGGATTCGAGTCGACGTCGCACTTCAGGCTAACTTCGATGCCTTCGCGCAGGGGATAACCGAAGCCAGGTGTGCGCGAGATTGCAAACGAGGGTGTATCTGCAAAGGGAGAAGAAGAGTGAATAAGGATGGAATAACACACAGATACGATGAGATTTTCGGTTAGTAATTTTTCGGATTTCTGTCTGCGGTCGCCTGTCTGCTGTCTACTGTTGTCTGGCGACCGGAGACCGGAGACCGGCGACTGTGGAAACATCTACAAAATAGTTTTTTAATTAAAAAATTACGACACAAAAATAAACGCAAGACGAAAGAAACTTTTATAATTAAACTGAATGCAAATGAGTGTTGGCTATTTGATGTTCATCAGTACCGCAAAACTAACGACCATAGACACATTTCTCTGTTCGCATACATCTTTGAAAATTTCGTGTGCAACAAAAAAATGTGAATAATAAAAAGAAAAGATTTTAACAAAAGTCTTTATAAAATGTGTATCAGGGATATTAAAACATACACTACTTAATACTAAAATTAAATGCATTCTTATGAATTAGCAAATATTTGGAATATGCATAAGTACTATATTTACGTCAGTATAGTAGACAATGATCATTAATCCTGCAAAATTGTAAAGTTCTTAATTTATATTTTATTGATATTTTATACCATGATTTACACAGTCAATACTTGTTGGATTCTGTGATTTTACACCCTATTACTAAAATTTTCGTTCTATTTCGCAGCATACGAATATTCAACATATTTGTTAGATTTCATATATTATTAAATGTGAATAAATTTCAATATCAAATACAATTTTGGGAATATATCACAAAAAGCGCTTCGCAAAATGTAAATGTAAATAGTATAAATGAATGGCCCAAGCAGCTAGTTGCATTCAGTGCATATTTATAGCCATAAATAAAATGTTTTTAATCAGAGTTAGCCAAATGTGGAAAAATATGCAATAAAAAAATCAGAGTGCATTGAATTTAAATATTTTCAATTGGCAATGCACATTAAATTTGTTTGTCGGCTGTTTGTATATGTAGTATCTACAAAGGTCGCAGGTCTGAGGACAGTCAATAGACGGGGACAGACAGGAACTTGTCTGCACGCCATTTTGTTTGGCTTCATCAATTTGGGATATAGATAGCTATTCAAAGGAACACAAAAATTGTTGTAGTTTTTCAATCACGAACTGCTAAAGACTTGTGAAAATCAATTCATGATTGATTCTGATATAAAATGTGAATAAATCTATAGACTGTAATAATTTAAACAAAATCTGTATGTGTAAAATTTGCATGTGAAACCTATTTAGTTTGCATTAAAGCATATTTCTGAACGATTGTTGCCCTTGATTTGTCTGTCAACTGTCGGGATACAGTTGTAAAATGAAAAGCAGTAACAACGGGAACTATGAACACAATTCTCTGACTGTCCGAGCAAGTGCTTTCATGTATGTGCATTTTAATTTATACAACCCCAACAAACAATAACAATAAATGGAATGGGAATTTGAATCGAATGGAAACCAGAAACTCGTCTCTCTTCTCAGTTGTTCTTTGTTGTAAAACGTTGTGGTTGGGCAACAGTTGTTGTTGTTGTTTGTGTTGTTGTTATTGTTTCAGCTGGCGTTTTTGTTATTGTTGCAGGTCTTTGGCTGTTGTTCTTGCGGTTTTTGCAATTTTCATGCCTGGATAAAGCTCTCACATAGCCATCGGATGGATATAGTCACAGTCACAGTCGCATTCAGAATCCGCATTCCACAATCCACATTCCCATTTCAGGTCTTAGTCATGCATATCCCGCATGGCTTTTCTATATTTGCACATCAATTTCATGGGCCTCGATATGGTTTTCTACCTTGGCATTTGTCATGGCATTATGCGGCCTGACGTGCATTAATAAAGCCAATAGCTATGGCACTTTTGTTCTCTGCCCTGATCCTGGCCAGCCTCTGCTACCAATTCCAGCACGTGTCTGCGGCTTTGTTACTGCCAATTAGTGCGAGCCCTTCTAATTGCCGTTGGGTACCTGCCATTGATTTTGATTTGCAGCTGCCCGTTGCCGCCAATCTGAGTTGCTAGTGACATTTTTGTTTCAATTTTTTTGTGGCCTGGATAAAGTCACGTGAATGCTGAGGAATGAACAATTAGTGCAGTCAGCTCTGCTCTCTGTATGCTGACTTCTTAAGCGTTGTGTAAGCATCAACTATAATCCATCAAAAGGATTTCACGTCTGCTGAATAATTCTTTGCTCAGCTTGATAGTAGACAACTGTGTCTAGGAAAATTCACTTGAAGTTACGGAAAATTAATTCCAATTCTTTTGATGAAATAAATAAATACACAATTTCTTAAAATAATATAACATTTATGTTACATTTCATCAAAGCTCAGTTTATTATTTTTATTAATTGGAATGCCGTTTTGTAGTTACTCTAATTAGAATTAATAAGAACTCAAAGTGATGAACTCAAAGTATATGCTAATTTTTTCTTTTGAAACTGTCGTACTTATTACTTTGTGGCTGTTACTTTTTTCTTACATTCTCATAAAACGATTACATTTCTTTATGCATCCATCGACTTTTTAAATCCAATATACGCAATCTCAATCGTGTATGAAACTTTAAATATATAAAGAATACATACTAAATAGTATTATATTATATTAGCGAACAATCAATTAAAAATTGATCAATCCTCTGCTTCTTGAATGTCAATTATAGGGTATCTTACATTCGTACAGTCTCAACTGGAGCACTCTCACTTGTTGTTTCTGTTTTGTTTTGCTGCTGCACTTTCCATTTATAGAATATAACCCCGTTTTCCTTTTATTTCTGCAGCTGCATAATAATTATAAATTTTCCCTTGCCCACTGCCCCTCAGCATCCTCTTTGGTTCCGCCCAGGCCGCTGTGTGCCTCGTAGCGTGTGTTAACTTTTGCAATTTAACTTTTTAATCAACATTTGCCTTTTGGTTTTCACTTTTACTTGCTGCTCACTCTTACTTACCCCACCTGCACCACTCTCGCCTTCACCTTTGCCTTTTGCTCAGTCTATTAATTAAGCCAGGTGCGATTTACGTCGTGTTTGGCTTTTATTACAAACTTTTCTACATTTAAATATGATGTCAAATGAGTGAATGACTTAAGAGACTGCCTAATTGACTGTTTAACTACGTAAAATGCGAAATTTACATTTGAATACTGATATTTTTAGAAAATAATAAGAGATTTCATATAAATATAATTATTTTAGAAATAATAAATTATATTTTGTTATATAGAAGTGAAAAAATAATGAAATATTTTAGATTTTATTTTTAAAATAATGATAATGATGTCGTACTCACATTGCACATCCAGAAGCAAGGAGGCATTCTGCCGGATCTTCAGCGTGGGATGCTCCATGACACATAATATTCGGGCATTGTGATGGGCCCTGTAGACGGCGGCCAGACGAGACTCGCTCTTGGCACCACTGTTGATTTTGTAGCCGTTCTTATCCTGTAGATAGATAGAGTGAAAGTGGAGGCGATAAAAATTCCATTTCAATTTAAGTCTTAGCCAGGACAAATTGGGCGAAATGACGGGCAATTAGTCGGGCTTGTTATCAACGCGACATCATTAATTTAAATTAAAGCACAAGAGTAGGAGCAAGAGCCATTGGCAATGGCAATGGAAATGCCTACGCTTCTTTCACCACCACCACCACCTTCACCTTAACCTCCAGACACCAGACGCCACCATCCACCCACCTTGACATGCAAATTTGTTGGCACAGTTTTCAATCAATCATCCGGCGTGGTTGTAGATGGAGTGAACCAGACCAAGCACGCAAATTTGTGGCATTTAGGGTCTACGACAAACAAACACTCACACACCCACACACACACACACACACTAAGAGACACATAAACTAAACACTCAAGTGGACAACTTCGATGTGTTTGACAGGTCGTTGCATGTGGTTGGGTGGTTCGGTGCTTCGGTGCTTTGGTGCTTCGGTGGTTGGGTGGTTTATACAAAGCTTGACCAAAATGTCTGCTTTTCATTATGCTCGAGTGCAAGACAAACAAATTTGGCGCAACCGCAACTGTTCGCCCACTCTATCGTCCCGTCCCGTGTCGTCTTTTGGGCATTTTCCCGAAAAGCCTCTGTTATCCACACTTAATGTGTTTGCTGTCTGTCTCCTTGTTTGTCCATCTCTCTCTGTCTCTCTGTATGTCTCCCACTCCCACCCTCTCTCTGTACTGCTTGTGGTTTTTCAAAGTTTTCATTAAGATGACAATACACTATGTCAAAGTGTCAGCTATTCTCTACGCTCGCCTCGATGACTTAGAAAATCAGTTTCAAACTGACCTTCTCGTTCTTGATCTCCTCCAGTTCCAGCACCTCAGCGGATACCTTCTGCGCATGCCGATCCACTCCTGGACTAAGCAACACTTCCCAGGTGAGCGTGGGTCGTGGATTGCCGCCCTCGCTGACACATGCCAGGTTCAGCTCCGAGTTCTCCTTGACAGGCACAAAGATATTACCAGCATCCAGACGACGTGAGTCAATCAGCAGATATGGAGGCTTTGGACGATCTATGGAAGGTAAATATTAGTTTTAGTTGCTATTCAAAATTTATTAACTTCATTTATTATAAGGGTTGCTTAGTGTTGACAAGTTTTCGTTTAATTTGAGAAAACTGTGTACAGGGGTGTTAAGTTCAGTTAACATTAGTGTTGCTTAATGCTTAGTGTTGACAAGTTTTTTTAATTTGAGAAAACTGTGTACAGGGGTGTTAACCAAGCAAAAATCAGCCAAAGTGCCATACGCTTTTGGCGGGTTTTCGGTTGGTTTTTTAGCACATTAAAATTTTCTGTTATTTTTCTTGATATGTATTTTCTTATATATAGTTTATTTTAACTATCAAAATTCTGGAAACACTGTTTATAAAGCTGTTAAAATGTTACATACCAAAGGAAAATTCATTTGGAGTTACGACTCGAATTTTTAATAAAAACTCTAAAGTACAAGAAGTAAACTTGTAAATCAAAATTTTTCATTTGCAGCTAGCTTAACGCATACTCAACTGTACCATTGAAAGTCTAATAAAAAAGTTTGATGACTCTTGGCCTGCTGCTTTAGCCGTTGCAAAACTAATTTCGCCAATCTAAAAACCTCTTTAATATTTGTCAAAACTTTTATTTTTGCATTATCTATTGTTGTGGCTGTTTGTTGTTGCTGTTTGTTGTTGTTGTTACTTTGGTACTCACCAAGCACGACCAACTTGACGGGTCGAGCATTCTCGGTATAACGTCGTGTATTCTCCGCCTCGCACTGCCATTTGCCATCATCCTCGAGCATTACATTGGTGATAGTTAGCGCCCCATTAGCCTCCTTGATGAAGCGATAGTCGGTGACTCGCGACGTGCGGTCCATGGCATGCACCACCTGAGGGCAAAGAGAGAAGGAGGAGAAGGGTTATTGCAAAGGCATCTCACATTAGCCGTCTGCCAACTTGCAGCTTTAAATATAATGCCACTTGAGTTGGTGGCGACACCAGCGTTGCCGAAGTTATTATGCAAACGCTGCCTCCTTAACTTTTAATGTCATGCATTAAATGCTCGTAAATTCCATGGTAAATGCAATGAACCCTGCATTACCTGTTACAACATTCATCGCATGAAACAATTGCATTTATTCGCTTATTTTAATATACAGACATTTATTTACACTATCCATTTTCCTTTATTCACTTGCCACACACTTTATTGAAACAATTAAATGTGTTATAAATTTACCATTGAAACCCTGTCTGTCAATAACTTTACAACTTTACATAAGTATATTTTTCAAGGCATATTTATAACATTAAGCCAAGTAGTAAATTAAAAAAACATTACTTGAATCTCAAGTTTAAATTTTTATAAAGGTTACAGATTAAGATTGAGTATTTCTTCTTCAACGCGTTACACATTTGTGATCAATGGTTCTTTCCCAGCTTTCTGGATTGCAGCTGTTGGTCTTGTTCAAGGTTTAATGCGTTCTGAAATTTATGTGTACATTCAAATGCTGCATAAAATAATGAAATTATTCGTAAATAACTGAAAATATGCCACGTATTTAATGGTGGTCAAGGCAGCCTCTACTTATATAAATCATTAATAATTACATCATGTGCAAATTTATCAGGCAGCAAGAAATATTTCATTCGCTACGAAATAAAATACTGGGAAAAAGATCTTCATAATTACTGGACTATAAAACGTACTTGGAATATGATTAATGATCCATCAACTTTTGATAATAATAACATTTAACTATTTTCTTAATATCTATATTCTTTGCAGGTTTAAGGCAATAAATTCAATTTAATAAATGAGTATTGTTTATTGTCTAAAATATTCCTAAAAGTGAACAGAAACTGTGTAAACAATATTATAGTATGCTACTTCCGTTTCCGTTGCGTGCTAGTTCCCTGTTTTTGTTAGCCCCGTTTATGATTGTCGTTCCAATACATTTTTGAAATGCAACGCAAATATTTATGCGTGTTTGAAGTTTTATAATTTTTTTTTTTTTTTTGTTGACTCGTGCATGTATCTTTACTTCCGTTGAGAATTTGCCACATTTGCCGAAACGGCTATTGCAGAAATTTATTAACCTGCGGCGAACGGTGGACAATACATGGACGCATTGCAACTGGCAACTGGCGACCGACAACTGGCGACCGGCGACTGGATTTTGAGGCTGTGCAACGGCGCATTCAGTTGGAAATTTATGAGGTAACATGACACTGGGAGGTTTGCAACTGCAGCACACCTGCTGCTCTGTATGTGTATCTGTGTGCTGTGTGAATCTGTGTGTGTGTTTGTGATTTTGGTTTGGCAACATGGTTGCTAGACAAAAGCGTTAAATGAGCGTGGCAAATCCTTGTTTACAACGTCGAGCGGCCAGCGGATTACACGCTCTATTGTTTTGGGGAGCAGTTTTATGGAATGAAAATGGCATTCTGAAAGCCAGTTGTTGTGTTCCAAGCTGGCCAGCCATCGTTGGGCATTAAATCTCACGCATGCTTCATCCCGACTGCGATCTGTTGTCTGGTAATAATGATTTTTCGCCTTTTTGCCTCTGCCTCTGCCAGTGCTTTTGTTTTTGTTTTTTATATCCCTGTTCATTTTCCTTTTTGTCCTACAGCTGCGTCAATTCGCATAAATTGTTGCATATTTGAAGGCACATTTGAGTTTTACATGCGCATAACTTTGCATAATTTGTGGCGCCGTTATCTGGCACTGCTATTTGGGATTGGATACGTGTATCCTGGACATGGACGTGACATGGACACTACTATGTATTTTCCGTGTTATTATGGAAATGTATTTTCTAATTGCATTGTTTTAATTTTTACATTTAATTCGACCCTCGAAGAAGCCCATTTCATATGCACATTTGTTCTCTAATAGTATGTATTTATTTATGTGAATATAATATACATACATATATACATTATCGGATAGGTAGGTAGACAATTTAATTATTTTGCGGGAGGCCTGAAAAATATTTAACTTGACAAATGTTGTTGGTAAATTATGAAAATGCGGTTGAAATAATATTAGTTGAAAATTGTAGTTATTCGCTTGAATTACAAAACAGTAATAGAAATTGAAAATTTGAAAATTGTTTTTAATAATTATTCGACTATTTTTTTATTCTGAGACCAGAGAAAATTAAAATAATGGTGTGACGACTTTGACAAAAATAATAATAATAGATTTAAGTGTTGTAAGAAATTCTTTAAATTATAAGAGAAAAGTTTACATATTTTTTTTAGTTAATCGACTTTATTTTTATTCTGAGACCAGAGAAAATTAAAATAATGGTTTGACGACCTTGACAAAAATAGTAATAATAGATTTTAGTGCTGTAAAAAATCCTTATATTATAAGAGTTAAGTTTACATATTTTTATTTAGATAACGAGTAGTTTAAAGTTGCAGGCATGTTTTTCTTAAAATAGAAAGCGACTGAAAGAATTACTCACTGCCTGCCGTTGCTCCTTGTGTCGTAACTTTCGGGTTGTTGTTGGCCCAAAGCTACTAACTTCAAATTGCTTTCGGCAAATATATTAGCCTCTTGATAATTTTCAACAATAAATTCTTTGGCACACACACACACACACACACATATATACAGAGTGCGGGGGCTTGGCAGCTACTCAAAGAAGCTGGAGCTGGAGCTGGAGCTGTCTTCATGGCTGGGGACTCGAATGCATTGTGCAGCACTTCAGAAAGTACAACAAAAGTCGCTCATGTTGCAAGCTGTCACTGGAACACTTGTCGCTTGTCATTGCGCAGTTGCAGTTGCAGTTGCAATGAGCAGACGGCAGAGAAAAGAGTAGAGAAGATAGCGCTTAAGGCAAGAGCGAACAGCGAACATAAGCTCAAATGCAATTGCAAATTAAGTTTGTGGCAAATAGCAAAGGGGTGAGGGAACATCAGAGATAACGATATTATATGGGTTATGGTGAAACCCAAGAAAAGAAATTCAAATCCTCTATATAATATGACTGACATATCGATTGAGAAACTAACTTGATTTCTTAGAAAACTTATAATGTCAATTTCCAAATAAAAATATATTAAACTAAACTTGCAGAATCTTAAATTCAACTGCAATCTTCAGGAAGAGTATTTTAATAGCGGTGCTCTACTTGATGTTTTGTCTTAGATTGCAGCTGGCACCGTCTCCTCTCGCATTTATTTAGACATCGCCTCACATTGTTGCCGCATCATTGTTGTAATTGCCATGGTGCAACTTCCCTTCCCCGCCTTAATCTGTGCCATAAGCTCTGTGCATGTCTTCGCTTTCACATGGCTGGCTTTTGTTTTAACACAACTAATACAATTGCACCATGGGGAAATGCTGCTGACGCTGCGATGTTGCCAACGTCAGCGGCGTTGATTTTATTTGCCAGAGAAGGCATCCGACGCAACCATCAGATGCAGCAGGCAGCAGAGCAGGAGAGCCATTCTCCAGCAGTGCCACATTGCTCCTAACTTAATAAAGTCGTCAAAGGTACAAAGTGAGCGGCGTGTTAGCAACTTCCTATGTTACTCTTGTCTAGGGACAGACGATCTGACGTCGCATTGTTGATGATTTTCATTTGGGAATTTGCCCGCTTCTAATCTGAGTGATTAATTTCTTGGCTTGATGTGATTTACTTGCAACTGCAGCAACATCTACAGCTGTCGTGTACAGCACCACTCAGCCACCAAAACCCACAGCAGCAGCACCACTCTGCTAATGTCGTCTATTAAGTTGCTCCTATTTGACTAATGGAGGCTTGTCGCGACTTTTGACAGGCAAATCCCTGTGAGATTTATATGAATTGTGCGGATTGTGGGCAAATATAAAATAAAAGATGCTCTTGATAAGATCTGTTGGCCTTAAGCTCAAGCCATCACAATAGAAGAAATAAAAAGCGTATTAACAACAGGCCAATAAATATGTTGCAGTCTATGACAACAAACTATCCACTAACAATGGGACCATAAATATGTTGCAGACTACTTGTGTCAAGAGCCACAAAGTATGCAACAATGACCAACGACCAGGAATACAACAATGAAAAGTGCATATTCCTACTACGAATATACACACCTTCTAAAGCAAGTTGTAAAAGACTTGATGTTACTAATTTTGTACAGCATTTGAGATTTACTTTTATGACATAAGAATTTCAGTATGTGACAGCTCTCAATTTTACAAACGGCTTACCTAGACTGTAGTGATTTTAATTATTAAATAATTATTATATTGAAATTTCAATTCGGAAAAAGAAAAATTAAAACATTCAGTGAATTTCTCATACCTTTCTTTTAAACATAAAATTTAAACATAAATTGTCTTAATCTTAAATTATGAATATTTTTTTTGAATTTCTCATACTTTTCTTTTAAACATAAATATAAACATAAATCGTCTTAAACCTACATTACGAATATTTTATTTAAATAATTATTTTTAAAATTATATGTATAAATTTCATTTCAAATGTTTAAACCCAAATGAAAACTCGTAAGGATGTCTAAGCTTTTTGTCTCGAAATTGTCACCTCATAAAACATTGTCCAATAAAGTCAACAAAGTTTAAGAGAAGAATTTGATAGCCTGCAACAACATTTGCAACGTATGGCAACAACATCGGAGTGCGACAAATTTTGATGGTAAATAACAGCAATCTCAATCGATAGATGTGAATAGACGCAAAGATTGCAAGTAGTGTGATTTGATGGCCCAAACAAGTGCAGCAATCAGACGGCAGATAGAAGACAATACACAACACGCACACACACACACAACACACACAATACAACAGACAACATACATATAGGAGACGTGTCTGGTATTCGGGATTCGCTTCATGGCAGCTGTTGACAGCCAATTTGGGTGATTTTTTGGTGGCATTTCTTGCTTACACGTTTCGACATGGCGCGATATTGAATTTAATTTTCGTATAGAATAAACACTATACACGGAAAACACAAAACAACCGCAGCAACAACAAGAACAACATGATGGCAACTTTGTTTGCTTGTGCCACCCACAAACATGCAACGCTTTTTGCCAAAGCTACGCATACAAACATACATATATATATAAAGGTATGTATATATGTATGAAAGTAGATACTCTGACACTTACACCTGGGCCAGGTGCTCTTCGAAGCGTCAGTTAACATGCCAGCAAAGCGAAGCCAAGCCAAGCCGCAGACCAACAGTCGAGGCACGTAGTCAGAGTGTTGTTGTTATTGTTGTTGTTGCTGCTGCTGTTGTTGTTGTTGTATTAGTTTCAACTATTATTTGCCCATCAACAACTTGGCCTGTCCACTCATTGCTTTTGTTGCTCCTGTTGTAATTTACACAGACCAACAACAGCAACTGTTAAATAAACAACTAGAGGAGCAAAGTACAACGAGTTGAACACCGCACAGATGTTGAGTTGTTTATGTAGAACTTGTGTATAATGACTTTGTGATGAAGTTTTTGTGGTGCAGAAGAGGCATTGCAGAAGTCTATACAATTATGAAAGATATTTTTATAACGTTAATTATACACAAATCAAATTATTATTTTTTTTTTTATATTTTTAAGTTAATAAATTTATTGAAACACAAACTGATGAAATGTTGTCAGAATCAATCTTTACTTAAAGTATATGTTTTTTTTATGACTTTGTGGCGCAGAAGAGGCATTGCAGATGTCTATACAATTATGAAAGATATTTTTAAAACGTTAATTATACACAAATCAAATTGTTTGTTTTTTTATATCTTTTTAAGTAAATAAATTTATTTAAACACAAAGTGATGAAATGTTGTCAGAATCAATCATTACTTAAAGTACATGTTTTTTATTATATTTTCCAGAATACACTTAACATATGTATAAAGCAGCATTTCTATCTGCAAATGGTGTAAAATTCCGAATTCTCTCTTTGCATGTGTTGAGGGTTTTTTTCCTGCATTTATTCAAACAGTTGGCAAACTGTAAAAAAAAAATCTACTTTTTGGCTGTCTGAAAACTCCTGCATGTATGCCGGCAGGAAAGTTGTTATAATTGCATTACACGAAAAGGTAGAGTACGCTTTTTACCCAACGCATCGTCGACTGGTTGCACTTGCAATTACAACTCAATAACTTTTGCCGGATGGTAGTTAACTTTTTCGCCTTGTTTGTTTAATTTGTTGCCAGCTTTTTGGCGCTTCTACCGCCAGTTGCGTTTTTCTGCGTTTTCAATTTAACTTGTTAGTTAAAGCACGGCAGCAGGCCAAAATATAAAAAAAATACATGCACTTTAATCCAACACTAGTTTAAATTTGTGTGGTTGTAGCACAAAGTTGTAATTAGAAGATGCACGCAAAACATGAAACATTAAAAAATAAATAGAAAAAAAGCGCAAAGTTGGCGTTGGCGGACACAGAAGGTCGTTTGACAGATGAACTTTTAAAAGCTTTTGAGCATCACAAACTATCAAATAATAACGATTATCCTATTTGCATAATGCGGCATTTAAGCGACAAATAAGCAAGCAGCACAAAAGCCAGACGCGAAATGGGAATGAGAATAAAAGAACAGAAGAAATAAAGGACTGGCACTCGAGACGTCTGTCAGGAAGACAGGAGACGGAAGACAGAAGACAGAGGACAGCGTCCAAGGGGAGAAGCAGGCACAAAGGACAAACGCAGTGCAGGCGACAATAAAAAGCAACTAACTAACTTATACATGCTTACAATGACATACCCTATAAAAGTGAATATTAAATAATTCAAAATACAAATTAAATGTTCCGAGTTGTTAAAGACTTTTAATTTTGACTATATTTCGAGTATTGATACTTTATCTTAATACATTTATTAAAATACCCTATCCTTACTTGCTACAGGGTACAAATATTAAAATGCGAAACTGGCGAGACAGCTTAGGAGACGCAACGGAAGCAACAGAGGCTAACGGGTCGCACAAGAATGCAATTAAAGTCAAGAGCTGTGAGCAAGTTGGCAGCTCGGACAGCTGAAGTTATACTGGGATAACATTCAGATAAAGTACTATTCCAATTGATGTCACTTACCTGACCATTCTTGTACCACATGCTGGTGGAAATGTCGAGATCCACCTCGCACATCAGCCTAATCTCCGAATGCTGCTCCGCATAGACGACAGACATCTCCTCGTCCTCATAGGGATTAGGTGGCACTGGTCGCAAGGGCAGGACACGCGGTTCCAGTGGACCATCCTCGTCCAAAAGATCCCCATCATCGCCGCTCTTGGCAAACAAATCGCGCGTTGAGGTCCCACTATCAAACTCCTCCACATCGTCAATGATAATCACGGGCTCCTTCGGCTTGGGCTTCATATCCTCTGGCGCCAGATGCACCGTGGAGCGTGCTCGCTTCGCCTTCACCGTGCTCACCAGACCAGACAGTGACTTATTTGCATAAGCAGTGACTGCGGCACTGGTGGCCAATGTGCTGGCACTAGGGATGGCTGTGGGCAGCTGCAGCTCCAGTTCATCCTCCTCTGTCTCCCGACGCAACCTTCGCTTGGCCTCCTTGTGAGGCGCTGCCCGATGCGCCTGATGAGCCTGATGAGCCTGATGAACATGTCGGTTCTTCAGTTGCGCCTTCCATTTGGCAACCTTTAATTTGGCTTTTGCACAGTTTTTGGCACACTTCACATCCCCTTGCCTATGGTCAACTGCTGCATGATGTATTCTCTGTAGATCTGCTCTGTACGCAAACGGATTCTCCAGCGGCGTCTGCTCTGATAATCTGCGCCATTTGTTGTTGGATGCTTGTTCGGCGGGTGTTGTCTTTAGTTGCGACTTGGCATTGATATTTTGTGGTTGTGTGTAGGTGGTACCTATAAAATAGGAAGGAAATATTAATTATATTAATGTAGTCTGACAACATAACCTTAAACTTAATTAGTCTTATAGATCCTGGTGAGTTTTGGTTAAAATTATACTTTTCTATTATATAAAATTTGTATAAAAGTTGACCGAATGAATACCCATTCAGGATTCGCACACACAGTTGCAGTAATTCAAAACCATTTTCAAACAGCTAAACGACTCATTATTAAAACATCATCTCACAAATCCATACATAAACTCTCCCCTGTCTGTCGAATATACATTTGAGAAGCAACTGAAAGGTATCGACACAAATTTGGATGCATGAACAATTCAATTTACACCGATTTATCCGTTACCTGGCAACAATTCAGTCTCAAATCCCACAGGATATTCAACTGAAGTGATGCTAAAGTGCCAGCGGCTGCATATAGAAATAGTCGGAGATGGGAATATCAATTACACTGCAATGCAACGTGTAAACATTTCACATAGTACATACGCTTACAGGACGGACTCATGCATTCATTTATGACAATTTGAAAGGCACCAAAAATGGGTGCACTTGTAGTTAGTTCAATAGAGACTGAGATTTAGACTAGTGCAACGATTTTGCATGAATGCAAATCCTTTGGCATGCAAAACAATTTTCATGCTTTACTTTTGTTTGACTACAGCTACAATGTTCTGTCCCTGCTTGATTGCAGCTCCTCCCTGCCCCCTTCCCCCTGTCCCCTGTCCCCAGTCGATGTCACTCTGGCAACTCTGCATATTGTCTCGTGTTGATAAATTTGCACAAGTGTATGACAGGCTTTCAAATGGTAATTAATACTCATCTTAGACGGAGGCCATCTCTCAGTCTCTGTCTCTGTCTTAGTATTAGCCGCATTCTCTGTCTCAGTCTCAGTCTTTTGTCTAGTCTACTCTATCACGTTCATTGATAAGCACACGGTGTCTGGGAGTCAGCTACAGCCGTTATCTAGGCTCAGCCGCAACCTCTGTGGCAAGTTATCAAAAGCAGAGGCAGACACACATACTCTGTTCATGGTTTGCTGCATGGCCATTGTCATTTTCCTACATTTGCCTTTGTCTCAGTGATTATCTGGTAAGGGAAGGCTTACCTTTATTTAAGAGAGGGATTCATTGTGTCTAGTGTCTTTCCTTGTTTTCGTCGCTGTTTGCAGCTAAATTAAAATTGTAATTTTTCAAGTGAACGCACAAAAGTATGCAATGCGACTAATAAATTTGCACTCACAGCCATGGAACTCTTCTCTAGGCATAACTTTGGAGCTCTGGCGAAGCCTTTGCACAGCAGGATACGCTTATGAGTGAATATATACATGGGCGTAGACAGGACAATTTTTAAAATAAAGTAAACTTTTGAGTGGAGAGAATTTAAAATATCTTATTTAAAAAATAAAGTAACCAGCCGAAAACTAACCGAAAATCTGCCAAAAACGTATGAGTATAAAATTAATATTATGTGGGACATTTTGATGTCACATTTTATTTTTGAATTTTATCATACACGGTAAATAAAAATATTATTTTCCCCTAATTTCTATACTGACTACGCCCTTGAGTGTACTATACATATGAACATTGTACATACGTAGCCAGCGTTGAAATGTTTTCACAACAGCTTAAAGGCCTGCTACACTTCTTAACATCATGCATACATAGGCAGCCAGGAGAAGGACGATGATGCTGCATATTTCTATGTGTATCTGTGTATCTTTTTTGTTTACACACAGTTGTAGTTGTTTGCGCTGTAACTTAAGTTGTAAATGAAGATTGCGTCGGAAATTGCACAAAACTGACAGCGTCTTCGCTGTTCCAGGACAGGCCAAGAGAAGCCCGGCCAATTCATGCCGTTGCATCAACTCCGCCCATGTGCATGTAAATTTAATGAAGCTGCCACCTACACAAGCAAGCATTGCATTGTTGACTAAAGTAAAAAGGGGCGCGGCTCATGCATTTTGGGCGTGTGAATTTCTCCAACATACACGAAATGTGTTGCATACGTTGCGGCGCATAAATTGCTTGTGGTGCTCCGCTAAGAGCCCCGTCGCGTCGGTTCCCCCTGCTCCAGTTTCCCTACTCCTGTTCCCGCTCCTCATCCTCAGTGTGATTTGTCAGTTAATAAAATTGTTAGTTTTGGTGCTAAACTTGTTGGCTGCGTGCTGCTCGTTAGTCAGTCGAAGTTATGGTAGACACAGCTAGTACAAAAAGCAACAAGAACGTAAGGTTATCTTCGGCACCCGGATATCTGATACTCCTACCGAATCCTGCACTCAATTTTCGACAGAACGTTCATATGAAAACTATTTAATGTAGATATCTAAAGAATACCGATTGGAATTACTTAAGAATCTCGATTTTTTTTAAAGTATGAAGACCGAAATTTACATTCGGTTCTTGTATTATATTATATTAAACTACAATTCAAATATCATCCAACTTATTTAAACTCTGTAGCTGAGTAATGAAATATTTTTAATTATACTCAGATTGACTTTTTTTCATAGTGTTCATAAGACTGTAAAATTCATTTTGAAATTTGCAGTTTGCCTTTTGATCGTTCAGTACGCTTAATATTTTTTAAACTCAATATGAATATGCCACACATATTATTTTATATATATATATTATATTCTGAATCTTCAGTTTTTAATGAACAACTGCTGAATCAATTCACTTTTGCAATTATTGCAATCAGTTTTCCTGAAATTTTATTCCACATCCCTTCACGCAATTTCACTAAATGATATTTTCGAGCAGTGGACCAGTTTGTCGATTCGATAGATTTATATTTACATATTTGCATACATGCTTTTCACTTTATTTTATCCGCGACTCCAACTCTATCAATGTGCTGTGCAAAATTGCGATTGCATTTTCATAAACTGACAAAAGACGGGCACACGCGTGCCCCAGAGCGTATTGGGCAATCAGGCGCTGACATAATTACATGCTCGTATTCGAATACTATATGTCAGACTGATTATAGGCTGGCCAATCGATTCCCTATTACGGTTGGTTCAGTCTCGGTAGCGGAAGGGAGCAACAGTTACGAGTGTGCCTCTGGCACATTTAACGAGCAAATGTTATTGATTTTTTTTATTTTTTGCTTTTTCATTTTCGTTTGTGCACATTTTTATTTTTTGCCATGCAAATATTTAAGCGACATATCATGTATTTTTATTCGCTTGCATTACATTCGAAATGTCGCCCTGTCAGTGTTGCCTACACACTTCACTTCTTTTTTTAATTATGTCAACAGTAATTTAATGCACTCGTATTCAGTGTGTCTGTGAGGCGGATGAGAATTTCCATGTGTTGCCAACAATAATATTATTTTATGCAAATTTCAAGTACTCACTAAAAAACAGTTGAATCGCAAAAAAGTGCTGCTCGTATCTATCAGCATGAAAATGCAATGCTAATTAAAATGTGCCCAATTTAAATCAATGATTTATAAATATGCAAATTGACATTTAAATAATACCAGAGTTTTTATAGAAAGTGTTTTTTTTTGACATAGTTTATTAATTTATTTGCATTAAGTTAGTTATAACATATATTTTTTTTATTTTTTAAATTAAATAGATTTTTGTTTTAGCTTAATAGTTAAAATCGTAGCTAATTCCAGTTTCCCACATGCGATGCTCCACTGTAGACAAAGTTTTACGGAATGCAAGACACAGCGTGAAATACTCGTGCACTGAGCATTGATTAGGTTAATGTCCTTAACGTATAATGCCAACTGGCTTTCCGCTCTTTCCTTTCTACCTCACCTCTGCTCCCCTTCGCCCCTTTGCCCCTTCGCCACTTTGTCAACAGTCAAAGGAAGCACTTTAGGCTGCTGTTCGCCACACGACTCTCTGTACGTTGAGTGAACCGCTTAGCGGTGCTCACCTGTGTGGGGCACTCGTTGCAGTTGCACCTGGACGGAGCTGCATTTGCAGTGTGTACATGCTGCACTTGCTGCTGGCTTCTGTGCATTGTTTAAGTTCCATGACGTCGACAACTTTGCCAACCGCCACTTAATGCAAACGAAGCGTATAGGTTTGAGGTTGAGGCGTGGCAGTGTCTCTGTCTCTATCTCTATCTCTGTCTATAGCGCTGTCTTTCTCTCTGTGCCTGCACTTTGCCTGGCATGTTGTGCGGCTTTTGTGGCAATGGCTGCGTGGCAAACCAGCAAATACTTAACAACAACAACAACCACTGTGTAACTGCAAGATGTGCGCGTTTTGGCATTTTTGCTACTTCTCTGCACGTTGCTTGTGTTGCACAATTTTCTCTTATTTGCCCTTTCCCGCTCATTTGCTATTTAAACTAAAAGCCTTTTAATCGATTCTAAATGGGCTGTAAAATAATTTTGTTATTTCAAATTCAAGCCAAGCCAAATAAACCGACGAGTTGTCTAGCAATTCATTTGTTTGTACTCACACTTGTGGCTTTTGAAGCTGATGACACATGAAAATTAATTGATTAATATGTTACGAGTGCGGCTGATAAATTTGTCTACTAAATAAATTGCTTGTTTTGTTAACTATTTAATTTACTTTCATATAACTTAATTTGGATTTAAATCGTATACGAATATTTAAATGACTTTTTCTTATAGACAGAGTTATCGTTTACTCTCATAAATATATCAGCGAGATGGACAAAATGTCAACCATAAGGTTGACATGGAATAAACAAAAAGGAAACTGGGCCAGAGTTCAAGGTGGATGCAATTGGCCAATTTTTGGGCATACTCGTATGTGTTGACTGCTCTGCTCTGCAATTGTCTCAAATTAATTGTCAACTGTTGTCGTTGACTGTTCTCCTCTCTCTCTTTCTTTGTTATTGTGTGTGTTTGTCTCTGTCTGCCTGTCGTCAGTTTGACAAATTGCTTGTAATGGCTGACGCCAATTAAAACAATTTTTGCCGGCGCTACACCTTTTGCAGAAAGTTTCCCGATTCCAGTTACCAATTTTGCTGACCATCTTCCACTTTGTCTTTTTCTTCTTCTTCTTGTCTTTGTACTGCCAGTTGCTTTAAGCTGGGCAGAGTTTTAAAGTGGAATGAAGTAGCTTGCTAGTCAACAGCCTAATAGAAATGAATGCCTTCAGTTCTCAGCATCAACATTCTTCTCTCTCTCTCTCTCTCTCTCTCGCTTCTATTCGGTTTAAATATCTGTCTCTCATTCTCTTTGCTGGCCATGTGCCTTTCTCATATTTCTCACTTCAGCACGCGCACATTACCAGGAGAAAAAAAATAGATAAAACATCATATTTTATGGTGAAAGTTGCTTGGGTCGTTTGCTGTATATAATACTCTTAGATATAATGGTTCCATATCTCAAGGTAGCTCTTATCTCTCGCATTATTTATGTGGCCTTGTTATGCTGCCAAAAAGGTCAGCAGCTTGTTTTACCAACAGCTAAGTTATTCGTGTTTATAAATCAGTCACAGAGATTTAGTTCGCATTGTTATTGGATTTACAAAGCAGCAAAATGAAAATGTACCTTATATTTATTAATTCTATCATTTTGATAAATTTATTTATTAGTTACTTAATCAACAGTAAGTTATATTTTTTGTCTAATTTTTGCAGAGCTCTTGGGATAGGTCATTCAAGGGGTCAGTACTTAGTGGTTTTGGGTACTCTGCAGTTTTTGGGTCTGCACAAAATGCTGAGACAACAAACAAACAGAACAGTCAAAATGCCAACAATGTCCTGCGTTTTGTTTCATTTGTTGTCCTTGTGTGTGTGTGTCTGCAACTTATGCTCTTCAGCATGAATTAAACGCCAAAAATGTTCGAGGCACGTAAATAACTTCAGTCTAATGTTCGAGGGGCACGTGACCAAATTTCGCCTGCCACTTCCGCTTCTTATTTTATTTTTTGTTCTATTTTTTTACTTAATATTTTTTTGCGAGTAGACTGCAGACGATGGCACTCGAGTTTATCATGTTTTCATTTTAGACGCCATTGCCTTTTTAATTTGTGAACATTTAACATGCCAGGAGAGAGCGAGAAGTTCAAGGGAGGTCGGAAGGATAAAGGCGTAGATAGCACTTGCAACACAACTTTTCTGCTTGCATCCATTTTGTTGCTCTTGTTGTTTGATGGCTTAGCCGCAGTTCCGAATTAATGCAAATAAAACGAACTGAAGCGCAATAAAAGTCATTGCAGCTATTTTGTTGTTGTGTTTTACTATTGCTTCTGCCGTCTGCGGTATAATTTATTTATTTTCGCTGTAAGTCAGTTGATTTGATAATACACTGCCTTCAGGCAGACATTAACATGAGCTACATTTTATTAAATAATCGTTTTTTATAATATTTTACATTTCCCTTTTAATTGAATATTAATTTTAATAAATTTACAAATTATTTAACAGTTTTTTGTAGGGCATCACCAAGTCTGTTTGCTTTGTTGGATATTGTCTACTTTGCTGCGGGAAGAGCGCAATTAAAATGATAATTTCACAGTATTGTGTCACGCCCCAAACATGCTGCACTCTTTTTCTCCCTCTCTCTGTCTCTCTCTCTCTCTCTCTCTCTCGCTCTCGGTAAGAGCAGTTGCGGGACAATTGCATTTCGCACGTACTGTGAATTATAACCTGCCGCATAAAAGTATGCTATAATTTTGCGCTTAAATGATGCGTGCTCAGTGCCTGTGGCCAGTTGCTCAGTTGCCCAGTCCATTCCGGGCCTCCATTCCGGGCTCGGTTCGTGTCGCCGGTTCACTGGCCATTTGGCTGGAATAGTTTTTTGTGTGACTGCCTCGTCGCATCTATTTTACCAAGCACTCCAGCAACTATCCTTCAGTATTTTTTATTGCATTCCCAGCAGTCGACCGTTTTTTATGTGCTTTAATTAATTCGCTTGACCAACAAAAAAAAAGAAAAGAAAAACCGAAAATAAAGCAAAAACACAAAGAAAATCTTATTAATTTTGGCTTCCCATGATTAGACTCTTCTGAATGCACACAAATCCAATAAGACAGTCGCTTCAATTAAAATCAATAATCAAAGTGGATGGGTCGCCGGAATAAATGAAGAAGTAGCCGTAAGGCTTTCCATATTACTTTCCAATTCATTAAGCGTGCCGTCAACCCAACCAATCGCATCCCTTCACTCCCTCAGTACTCCCCGCTCTTCACTTCAATTCCCAATGCGTTGATGTGGAAATATATTTATTGATGCGTTGATTATTTTAGCAACTCAGAAGATATTCTTTTTTGGCAGACTAACTGGACATAGGTAAAATTGGAACAGGATGGCATGTAGTTGAGTGTATCTGATTTAGTAATAATACAAGTTTACAGATTAATAATAATATCTAATAAAATCTTAAGTTCACGTTATCTTTAAATAACTATTTAAATAGTTTTACAATTTTGTTGCTCACTGTGGATTTGTATTTTTTCTTTGTATTTTTGCACACATAGAATTTCATTTTATTTCAATTTAATTTAATAAATCACTCGACTGGGTCATTGTTTAAGCAAAATATGCAGACACACAGATATACATATTGTGTATGAGGGTGATTCAATAAATCTTAAAAAAACCCATGAATTTGTTATGTGATTTCTTTATTTAATATTTTGCAAAAGTTCAAGTCGAAATTTATATTAATTTATAGTTCGACGTTGGTAAATAAAAGAAAATCAATTTAAAATTAAGTTTTTCTATCTTATAAAACAACCCTCGTATAAATACAATAGCCCATCCGAAACTTTGATCCACATACAGTCTGGGATACTCAATCATTTTTACACTCAGGCAAGCAGGCAGACTGAAGGGTCATTGTGCCGACAGGCAGCCCTCGTCCTCGACTTCATCCTTGTCCCTATCAGGCGTAAATAATCACAAACGTTGGCTAAATATTAAATACATATACGAGAGAATGCTTTATAGGCTCGGATCGTTCGCTCGGTTCAATCAGTTGGCATTAATAGGCCGGCACACTCCATGTGGATACAAACAACCCCTGTCTGATGGGATGAAAAAGAATGTAACTGCCCAAGGACCAAATCAAGGGCCGCAATCTCAAGAAATACCAAATAAAAATACATATAATAATTTTGTTTTGAAGTCAAATTAAAGTTGCTCATACATGTTTACATAGCAGAAATGGTATCTTATTTAAAATGAGACCATTTTCAACCGCAGATAGTAAACGCCCAAGGGCAGCTTCTCCACCCCCTACCAGACAGCATACATTCTGGCATTCTAACTCAAGTCCTTTGGAAATGTATGTTAAATATTGAGCAAAAGTTGCAAATTACGTGCAAAAAGGCAGCACAAAGTTACAGGTACTAAAACATTTTAATAAACTGTTCTCATACATTAAACGGCGGGCAATTCACACATACCAACACGCACACACACACACACAGACATATGTACATAAGTACATGCCGACACACGCACTTGCACACGTAATTGGCGGCAAAACAATTAGTAACGTTTTTCAGTTGGGAGTCAAGAGGACTATGTCTCTATGTCTCGATGTCTGAGTGTCTGAGTGTGTGTGTGTGTTACCTGCAGTTTAAAATGTTTTACACAAGACTGTTCACAAGGGAGAATGCAGCAAAAACAAAAATTGACGAACTAAGTGCCAATGTGAGGCGCAAGTGATGACGCACAACTGTGCAGAAGAGAGGAGAAAAGAGGAGAGGATCCAACAGTTGTCAGATGACTCTGCTCACGACTGAGCAAACGCTCAAGAGCCACAGCTACAGTCACAGTCGGCAGCCAGAGGCAAGGCTAAAGCTACAGCTAGAACCCGAACATTGCAACACATTTTAGCAATTGAAAATGCAATTGCACTTGCAACTGCAACTGCAATTGCAGTTTTATGCCATTTTGGGCTTACAGCCAGCAAAAACATTTTACTCGCTTCTGGCCTCGTTATAAATTACCGTAATTTCAAAAACACTTAGTTGGTGTGCTTGAACGATTGCCGTCATGTGTGTGAGTGCAGTATGTGAGTGTGTGTGGCTATGTGAAACATTTGCATACGTGTATATTTTTTTTTTATTTACCAGCAACAACAGCAACGGTTCTCTTGCCTGACAGGTGTAAAAAGCAGAGGAACGTCGTAATTTCCGTTTGAAGCGCAGCAGCTGGCAAGTTGCAAATGTTAAGCATTTACTAGCATACACACACACACACACATACACCTGTCTGTCTGTCAGGGCTGACTCCTTGATTGGCTGCATAAGCTGCGGAGACAGAGACGGAGCCGCAGAATTGGAGCTGCCTTAATGGAAAAGTCATGCTGCTGTCGCCAGCTCCAAGTTGTCAGCAAGCAACAGATGAGAGACACGTTCAAAAGCTGTCGAATTTGGCCTACTTATGAACGACACGACAGTGTAAATTAAATAAGCATGGATACATATATCTACAAAGAAAAATGTACTCTTCTCCATATTAACAATACAGTGGCTCTAAGCTTTTTTAACACACTACCTTCTATATTGCTTAATTCACATTTAATATATAAATTTAAAATAAAATTAAAATTATTTGCTTAAGCTAAAATGCAATACAATTTTATTTATATCTTTTGCCCATTACAAGAGAAATTTATTTAAATAATAAGTCAAAGTAGTGTATGAAATAAGCTGAGAGCCACTTATAATAGTTAAATACCAGATACTTCAAGGAAATAATACAAACTCAGCAAATAATTATATTTAATTAATAATTTTATATATAAGAAATGGTATATTCTGTTGTTAACGTTCGGTTTAAGTTATTTAATAAAATATTCATTGATTTGCCGTTGGTAGGGGCCAAAAGGTTGAGTTACTGCATAGCCCACATGACGTATGCTTGATATTTGCGGATGACATTTTGCGACGTTGACAACTGCTTCAACTGCAACTGTTGCACATCAAAGAGACATCAAAATGTGGAAAGAAAAAGCTAGCAGCGAATTCTAAGAAATGAGCAAGTCAGAAAGTGGACGCGACAAGAATTTCAAGATACGAATAAACTTGCCGAGTTCTTTGAACAGTTTGAAAAGGTTAGCAAAGGAGTCGACTACATTTCTACCAAGTGCTCACCTTCACCTTCAACTGTGCTCGTTACTACAAGTACTCGTTGCATATAGTACTGTGCAGTGTGTGGACACTTGAAAACAAGCTCATCAGCTGTGACAACAACAACAAACGTTGGCATGACGATGATGTAGCCTCATTGTCAACGTTTGGCATTCCAACTGCCAGTCAACGCTCCTTTAGTTCATATCCGTTTGACCAAACTCAACTACTTCTCCTCAACTTCACATCCATTTCTCAGACTGTGGCAGTCGCTGCCCATAGTCCTTGTCATTTCCAATTGAAGACATTTCGATGTCACACTCTGATTTGCTGCCCACTCAAGAAATTCGCTGCAAGTCGCAATTGACTTGAGCTCGATGACAATTTAAAGCTAGAGGTATCTTCTAGTCTGACAAACGTTTACACTTATTTTCACATGCTACTTAATTAATTTTGTTACATCTGCAAAGATATTTCGTTTATATTTCTTTCCTGAACTCATTTTCCCAAAATAGCCCATATTTCTGTTGCCCGAATATGTCATCTGTTTTGTATATGCCCCAGAAACAAAAGTAATTTAGCTGCCAAGGTAATAAAGATGCAGCCATGAAGGGACTGTTGGCATTTGAGCTTGTGGCAGTAAGTCATCTGCTGCATCTGCATCTCTCTATGGTGCCGTATTGCGATTTACGTGTGAGTTTTCCACTCTCACGGGGTTTTTCTATATCCTGTTAAGCAACAAAGCTGTACATCAACTAGCTGCTGGGATATGACGAAATAAATTATCGTTTAACAGTGCGAATACGCAATAAATTAATTGTGCTGTGAGTTGCTAATGAATTTATGTAAAAATTCCAACAAAACATATTTTTTATTTATAATATCAAAATGAATTACTAGATAACGTATTTATTAAGTAATTTATTAAAACAATAAAGGATATGCTATATTATTAGGCAAATAACCTTAATCTGTTAACTAACAATTGTGATTTCTAGTTTCTGTGAAATATATCTGAATATTATCCAATTTTCTTTCTACCTGTTAATGTGTCTTGTTTATTAACAAATGCTTGACATCGAGTAGTTTGTCATTTTATTTTAGTTTTAGTATCTCCCCCATATAAATTTCGGTTAACAAAAAACCAAAAAAAAAATTTGCCCAAAAACTTCAAGGTATAAATGGCTAACTCTGGCACGCCCAGGGCAACTTCAACTGATACAAATGGCTTGGAGCTGCAACAGCTGATATTACGCAGCTATAAATCGATGAATAGACTAGTTAGCTTCTACAATGGACAACTGCATGATGAGCTGGATAATCTAATGACATCCATACAGCAGGAACAACGCCAAACTCGTTGCATCAGTGAACACAGTTCACAGCTAACGGAAGCACTTGATTTGAAATGGTAACCTTATGATAATACTATATGTGTAATAAAATATCATAATTGATTGACTGACTGTTTACAGTTTGGCAGGATTCAATAGGCTCAGCCAGAACCTGATGATGCGGCCCAGTTGCAGCAGCTTGGAGTTCAATAGCAGTTCTAAATTCCGGCAACTTTAAGACATCTACAGAACTTGGTTCAATAATAGTTTATTGAATTAAGGCACAGTGCCATTACACAATGAATTGAGCACATTTACCGATTGTTCTTTTTCAACAAGCTACTGAGTAAATGGTTTTATCAATTATTAAAGGTGAAATAAACATTTTTTAATTTATTTATTACGTATTAGTAATCTTCATACCAATTTCAATATTCAGGAGGGGTACAAAATTTATTATATTTTTTTCATGTAAAATATTTTGTTACGTCATAACCATTTTAAAGCCTTTACTTTGTCTCCTTTTAAAGCGCTAACGATAAGTGGGAGATCAAAATGTCTTATACACATTTGTCTTTCTAGTATATGCTCGGTCACTTATCGATATGTTGCCGATAATACTGCAGGGTTGCCAAGCTTTTCGGCAATAGAGTTACTGAGTATGAAATTGCAAATCCGTTGTGAAAGCCAAATGAAAAAACAGCTGATTCTGACATTCACAGCGGTGACATTGCAAGTCATTGGAAAATCATTGAATTCAGTTGGCATCCCCAAAAATATTCAGCCATTATTAAACAAAACCGAAAAGTGCAGTTACGCAGTGCAATTTCGAAGATGAAGCATAAGAATAAAAATAATGATTCTGATAAGAGAGAAGCAGGATCCTCTAACTCGAATTCAAATCCGAAGCGCATCAAACTGCAGGGTAAACCCGACAACTACTTTAACCTCTGTCAGCAGCAAGGCGTTGCCAATTTCGATGACATAGAGGTTGAAGAGCTGGATGAATCCAGTGCGCATAGCAACCAGGATGTTCAATCGGAAACGCAATACAAAAATATAATTGCCATGAAGGCGATGGAACGTGAGCGTCAGAATCGTTCGCGACAGGAGCAGCTTCTGGGCGAGAAGGAGCTGCCGGGTGTTCTGCGCTGCTTGGCTCGTGTCTATGATTTTCAAAAATGCTGCATGCTGGACAAGCCGAGAGAGGCGGCTGTTAAGCCGTTAGTTGCAATACCGCAGCCGGAGCCACAGAAACTGCGTGAGGTGCCAGTTGTGCCGCCAGAGCTATTGCCAAAGAATGTGGACAAGCCGCAGCAGCCACGTCCCACTCAAGCAATCACATTATCGGAATACAATCGTCGTTTGCAGGAACAGCAAACCAAGTTAAGTGGAAAGGCTGGAAGCGAGCTGAAACTCGAGACTAATCTACTAGGCAACAACATGATTCAACATAATTCCATCAGACCGCAAGCACGGCAACTATCGCAAGCCAATCCTACGGGTGGTGTTCGATTGACCCGCAAGCGGATTATTGTGGTTCCATCGGAATTACTTAGTCTGGTATCGCTTCATAATGTGCAGCTGCTGTTGCAGGCGTTTCGCTTTGTACCGCCGAGTGAAATGCGAAGATCGAATCTAAGGCTTCTGGAGGAAGTCATCATTTATCGCACTCATCGCGGCGAGCAGCAGCAATATCGAGTTATCGATAATGTTGCAGGTCTGTCCGCTGAGGAGTGGGGACAAGTTGTGGCCGTATTCGTACTGAGTCCCCACATCCAGTTCGTTGGCTGGCCCTATCGTGGTGATCCCGTTACCATCTGTCGCAATGTGTGCGCCTTCCACATTCACTTCCTGGGAAATCCGATTTATCGAGAACTGGAGGCCCTTAATCTCAATGTGCTGCATTTGCACGAATTCGATCGTACATATGACAAAGAGCTAATAATGGAATTCTGGCGTAAACTGGATCAGTTCATGGACAAAAAAGATCCACGGTTGGGCCTTGGCTTGGGCTTAAAGTAGCCACAATTGTTGCCAACCAGAAAAAACTGTAAATCGAGCGCATTTCACGTTTAGTCCGATAACACAAAAAGATATAAAAAATCAATAAATAAAATTGAATACAGCAGAAAGACAAAGACAGGCACTGACTCATACACACATACTCAGCCACCCACACACACACACACAAACGTTTTAGGGGTAGGGGGTAGCTGGGAAGATTGCCTGATGTTAACGCTGATAATAAAAAGTGCGGCAGCAGTGAAGGCTGTGACGGCGCATCAGAAAAATATATCACGTAAGTATAAAAATCATATAAAAACGTTGCGAAACTGCAAAGTTGGCAAAAAAAAATTAAGAGCACAAACAAGTCATTGGCAGAAGAGTGAAGAGGAGTGAAGTCAAGGAGTGTGGATGGAATGTGAGTGGTAATCAGCCGGGTGGGATACAAGACATAGGGTAGCGAAATGAAACGCACGCGTGAGGCAACAACTAAATGACCCACAAAGGAGCAGTTGTCTTATGTATTCCATTTCTGTATATATATATATATGTATGTAAGTCCCTATGCAGTATGCAGTGGGATTGCTATTTAGAGAGGCCAACTAGCTGTGTGAGTGTGTACATAAATTTATATAAATGAGCATGTGGTAAGTAGTTAAGCTTAACATCGTCGCATAAAAATCACTGGAAAACCGACAATTTTTATATTTAAATAAAATGCAGGGCATGGCAAGACATATAAGTGTGCTTAAGCTTAGGGAAAAGCAATAAAAACAAAGCCAGTGACGTGAGAAGCTGATGAAAATTTGATACGTGGATGAAAGCACAATTTAAAAACAGTTGCTGTCTAGTCCGGGCATTTCGATACTGTCAATTCTCAACTAAATTAACTGTATTGAAAATTGACTGTATTTTTTGTGTACTGAATTATTGTTTTAGCCAATGCACTACAAGCAACCAGCTGTAAAATAAATTACTAATTAGTAAATATTTATATGATCCTAGGATATAATTTAAAACTATGTTTATTTGACATAAATAAAATAATAGTTAATGCAATTGTTTTTAAACTATATTTTTAATTTTATCCCATTGTACGCTGCGAGCAGCAGCTAGTTAGTTAGTGGGAAGTAGCTGCCACTTTCATGTGCTTGACAATCGGCTTATTGTCTTACAGCTAACTCGATGACTTACATAACGTGTGTGGGACAAAGGCACGCTGATTGGAATGTAGCTGTAACAGTGGCGGTTGGTCCTTGTTGCCATGTGTGAGTGAATCGAGTTTGTCAATATTCAATTTTGTAAATTGAAGCAAAGTAGAAATAAAAAGTAAAATAAAATCGAATTCGTGCCAGCTAAGATAAAAATTTACGCACATGGAAGAGAAATTGAATAAACTTGAGAGGACAACTTTGCACTTTATTGGCGTTGCTCAAGAAATATATTTCCAAGCATCTAATCAAGATTTCTTAGCAAGTATGCGGTTGAAACGTATTTTTAAAGTATTTAAATGATCGCAGTTTTTTTTTTTGCCAAGCTATTGATTTGATTTAATAGAATCTGCTGACTCTTATTTTTTTTTACATCTCATTTTATGTCTTTTTTACTTAATTCTTAAACTGAACATAATTTATTGAGAACGACCATTTTTGAGAACTCTTAGCTTTTTAAAGTATTTGTGTTTCCACTCATTTTAAGTTGGTATCATTTGCTGGTATTACTTGGGACTTAGCACTGATCTCACACGCTTCAACACATTTTCCCACTTTTATGCGAAAGTTTTACTTTACTTGTATATCCAAGCTAGAGCTGCAAACTGCAAAAGCAACTTTAGCTCTTTTAAATCTCTATGCAACGAAAAACTTAAAAAGAGTGACTCAAGTTTCTAGCTTGTAAAAAAAAGAATCAAATGGTATATAGAAATAAAAGCAAAGTTGTTTAAAATAAAATGTGGCTATTTATAATATTTTACAGGGAGAAGATATCATACAATATAATATATAATATATATAAATATTTTTGATAAGAATCAATTAAATAATCAATAAGTTCATTGATTTCTATAAACAATAACAGAGTATTACAGCAATTCCATCTTAATGGGCCAGCAAAAATATCGACGAGACTTTGATGACTGCAAAACAACAGCAACCAGCAAACATGAACAACCACAATAAACAGATCCACAATTTTGTGGTGTTTTGTTTTCTTTTGTTTAGTTATTTGCCTTGTTATGGCCAGCTTTTGTCAATTGTTGGCATTTTACGTGTATATACGTACAGTGGAGGACAAAAGAAGAAAGGAACTGAACTGAATTGTGAATAAATTATGAATAAAGTCTGAGCATGGACACTCGACATACGCCGAGAACGAATGCAGTGACTTTCAGTCCTTTTCGCTCCCTTTGAGCCATGCAATTTAATACAATTATCGAAGTGGTAAACACAGATGTATACAGCGGCCAAATACCGGAATGCCGAATGTGAAAAGCAGGCACTGCCAATGAATAAACTTGTGTAAATGCAGTGCAAACAACTCGACGCTTAATTGCAGTTCAGCATCAGTTTTATAAGCTGGCAATGCAATCGCAGTTGTTAGTGAGCTGCCAAACGTGTATGGATCGTATTTACTTTACAAATGCTACGTTGCATGCAACCTGTGGCACTCACAACTCACAACTACAACTACATATGAGTGGGAGTATGAGTATGAGTATGTGGTCAGCACGGTAACTTTTCAACTTGCGCCAATCAAACAAGTTCAATAACGGTAATTAACAGTACAACGGCAGCGAACTGAAACCATTTGGCCTGTAATTTGTGAAAAGTTCAAAGCTATTAGCATGTTCCCTATGATAGTCCTAGTCCTAGTCCTAGAGTCCTGCACTCCATTTGAGTTCTCGTGTTGTCCTTTGCCGACGGCGACTTTAACGGAAATTCTCCAACCTTTGCCCTGGGTTAATGACAGCAACTGCCGACCTATCGCAGCGCGTCGGTTAAAGTCCATTAGAAGGGGGGACAGACGGGTAACAGGACATTTTTGTTGGCTGCCAGTCGTTTAGGCCCATGCACTTGGCCATTTGGCACTTGGCATGTCAGTTTTGATTGAACCTGATGGACGCCCCTAATGTGGTTTAATTGTGAATGATGTGCAGCAGTCAGAGCGGATGCCCTTAATGGTTATTAATGTCCACTTATAAACCGCCCTGTCATCTAGCCGTATTCAGAATCAGACAAGTGCAGCAAAATGACAGCAACTTTGAGTTCATTAATATTATATTATGCAAAATGGAGTACAAAGTATAAACAACGAATAAAAAAGCAAGTCTGTTAGCTTTAAAAATTATGAAGAACGTTTCTGGTTGCTTAAATATTACAAATATTTCATAAAATCTATCTTAAGAATATGATTTTATTAATTAAGTTTGTTATTATTATTATTTCTGGCAACACAGAAGCAGTTTCTTAAACAAAATTTAACTGGACGACAGAAAAACTTAAAATATATTATTATCTTATTTATAGGTTTTTAGTTGTAGTTTATTGAATCTTCTGGATGAGCTCTTCAATTCAGATGGTTCAGAAATAGGTCAATCAACAAAATGCAGTTTGTTGCCGTGACTTTCAATGTGTTAGCAGATATATCAATTTAGAGCATTTTCAAGCTCATATAAGCTACATACATGAGTACTCACATACCCTCAACGACACTCACATGTACTCACACCGAAATCCGGCTATGGCAAACAGCCGGAGGAATCGAGAACACGCAACCTGACGGGCCGGAAGCAAGGCAACTAACCCAGGGCAGAAACGGGTCAGAAAATATGTTGTATGTTGATGGGAGGAAGTGGAGGAGGATTGGTTAAGATGGCGGGTGCATGGTCTGGCATCCGATTCACTTTATTCTTTCGTTGAGGCAGCCACTTTAGAAACAGAACTCGAACATGAGTGCAATCAAATGTATTACATTTTGTGCAACTTAAGCGGCGACTGAAGTGCCGAAGACAGCTGAAAGAAAGCGAACGATGTGTGAGCGATTCAATGAAAGAACAAGAAAGAGAGTGAAAGAGAGAGAGAGAGAGAGGGAGAGAGAGAAATGGAGTGATTCATATATCCGCTGTTGGGTGCAATGATTTCCTGGGAAAGCTCGAGTCAAGGCTGCGGTTACAAAAACTAAGCAGATGAAGTGCTTGCCAAGATGATGCACAGGCGCCGTAAAGTATGCACCATGTGCCATAAAAATGGGCCAACGGCAAACAACTCGGATAAAGGAAATTGCTAGAAATGCATTTTGTGGCTTATGAGCCATGAAGCAACAACCCATAGCCAAATCTAAGCTGGAGACTGAGTCACCTTGAGCTACATAAGAAGCATCATATGACAATGTCTGGAAAATCAATTGAGTTTGCTCGACAAATATCCGCTTGAATGCTGACTGGAATGAGACAAATGAGTACACTGCAGTGACTTAGTGGATTTACTCATGAACACTGCATAATCGATACTTATTGAGAATCATCAATAGCTAGCAGAACGGCAATTAAATGTTATCGCATCAACATTATGCACAATAAAGCATTTTAAGCTTTCACAAATTTATAGTGTTTGCTAAATTGACTATAATGCCTAGTTTGATAACAAGAGAGTAAATGATGCAGACATGATATGATTATCCAACAAATTTAAACAGTGCTGCAGGATATGCAACTAATCAAAGTCAGTCAAAGAAGTAGTGAGAGGAAAAAGGAAGATGAGCTTTGCGCAGTTCTTGCCTTTTCAATGCGAATGGCAAACAAAGCCGAATTCCTGGCCAAACAACTGAAGGGTAAAAAAATTTAAAAAAAAACGACGAAGAAGAGCAGAGCAGTACAGGAAGGAACACACAACCAAAAGAAGTAAGTAAAGAACTTTATACCTAAAAGGGATTTATTTGATGACTTGTCTAACTCGTGCCTTTGACTCACACGATAACACTAACAGTAACACGCCTCCTCCCGCCCCCAACTGGCGATGCAGCACTTTTGCAAATTAAGTTTCGCAACTTTTCCCGTCTATTTGACAGTCGGAAAGGGAGCCAACGACGAGAGCACTAAAATGCGACAAAATGGAACGAAATTAAATGCATTTTGAAAAATGATAAAACTGTAGCCATCATGGCCTTACCATCTCCATAAGTGCTCGACAAGCCAAAAGGAGTACTTCAATTGAAAGGCACACGGTATAGACACATTTTTACGTGCTGAATTTACTTATTCTGTGAAATAGAAGGGTTGCTTACGTCCAGCTTCAAGTCGAATTTTTGAAAACACACAAGATGATTTTGTGTATGTTGGTTTTACCTGGAGCTGCAGTCGAAACGACTTGACAAATAGATACTCTGTACAGAATATTATGACGCCCAAAAATAATTTCAAACAACATTTTCCGCCAAAGGCATCGATTTTCTAAAGTAATAGAAGCTAATCTGAAGAAATGTGAACAAAAAGACTTTCTGTACAGAAAACTAATCAATATCTGTTTTTTAAAAAATTGTTCCTTTTAAACAAACATTATCAAAATAAAAGTCGTAAATTTATTTCGAAATTTATGTTGAATGTAATAACTAATGACAGTTGGAATTAGCTTGACTCTGAGTGTTTGCATTTATGCGACAGCATTAACTTAAATTTGTTTCATGTTTTTAATTAAAAGGGCCATTTCATATTTTGCAGGAAAATCTGAGTAAAGAGACAATGCGATAACATATAAAAGAAGACTGTGAAACTGACAGCAACAACCACAACAACAACAACAATAATAACAATTGCAATTAGCAAAATTCGAGAAGTTAGCTACACAGCAGACTTTCTCACACACACACACACACACAAAAACACACTTGCACACACGTGTTAATAAGTGCAGTGTAGTGTCATCATTGTTGTTGTTGTTGCAAGTTGCAGAAGTGGCTGCTGCCGCCACTTAAGTCACTGACTTGTCCAATTACTACAACAACAATGCATTTAAATGGTGCGCCGCAGGACACGCATACACACACACACAGACGCACTCAGACTCTCACACACACATATATATATATATATAGACATCGTCGGTTGCAGGTTGCTGGTCCGAGCAACAACGGAAGCGCCAACAACAAAGTTTTTTCATATCCTGTGAAAATTATTATACGCTTTTCGAAAAATATTTGAAGCCAGAGGCAAATACACACACGTACACACACA
The DNA here is from genome assembly GCF_004354385.1 of Drosophila innubila. Lineage (NCBI taxonomy): Eukaryota > Metazoa > Arthropoda > Insecta > Diptera > Drosophilidae > Drosophila > Drosophila innubila. The sequence goes on from NW_022995374.1 coordinate 9,475,552, forward strand.
CACACACACGCACACACACAAAATCATGGGTTTTGTGGCTGCACTTTTGACCAGGAGGAGCATGTGGACAAATTGGCAGCCTGGCGAGAACGACTCCAACATTTCGAACGAGTTGTTCGACAGTCAAGCGATTCCTGCACTTCCTGTCGACTTGTCTGCCATCCAAAGCGCGTTGGAAAAAAGAAACTTTTGCCAAATTGCTTTACTGCAACAGCTTGTGACCAACGTCAGCGTCAGTTTTAATCATTTTTCCTGATTATCCCACTGTGTTCGGTCCTCTCTACGCCACGCACTAAAAGCAAGTGTTTTCATATTTACGTTGATTAAATACATATCTTAAAATTGAATGCAAGCACATCTATGATTACAAAGTTCGATTATTAATTTATTTCTACTACAAGGAGTAGCTTACACCAAGGATAATCTTATAATTAAAGCTTAATCACAACCTTTGTTGAAGAATTGTTGATTAATAAATAGAATAATTATTTTTTATTTGTTTTATGATTTTAAGGCCACAGTTAAAATTAATTGTGAATATAGCAACAGCTTTAAATCTTAAGCCTCGCAGAAACACAGTTCTCAGATACATTTTTATAGTTTTTGACTGAAAATACTAAAAAAAAAAAGACTTTGCTCCGCTTGTCTATCCATTTTGTCTCTCTATATATTGCCTCCTTTCATCTCGGTGCAACTCTGTGCACATAACTCACGTTTCTCCTTCAGAATGCACTTAGTGCACGCCTGACACGCCCAACGACAGCCTTGAGTATGCCACGCTTAAGCCAATAATAAATTTCTCAAGTAATTTTGGGCAAAATCTGCACTTCATCAGCATTAGCAAAGATATCAGCAGTTTCCATCCGGAGCAATTTCCTTAACATCCCAAGGATTGTTGAGATCTGAAAAAATGTCTTATTATGCTGAAGCTAACCAATACACACGTAAAAGAACTTCTTACGTTAATTTAATTTTATCAGAAATATTGAGATGAAAGACGGCTTTTAAATTAAACGCGGAGAAGATGTCAAAGTAGTAATTTACTTTGAACTTACGTAGTTGTATAAGGGTGCGAATAAGTTTATCATTGGGGTGTCTACGACTGTTTGACTTTAAAAGCGCAATTTCAAGCTTGAACTCTCAGTAAGATTTAAATTACTGAAATCGAGAAGTTTGAAGCTTATAAGAATCGTATTAATTTTAAGTATGCCTTTTTCTCTCTGTGTATAATTGTCAAGCGTAGCATTTTAACTCTTGCAAACTTTAACAAAATGCGAAAAGTTACAAATCTTTGCGATAGCTCTGCGCCAAAGCAACGAAAAGAGAGATTAAAAGAGGGAGTGTGAAATTGAGTAGGTAGAATAGTCGTAGCTAAAAGTATTTATACTGCACTTAATTAATGCAAGCACAGTACAAATTTTTCACAGTAAAACATAATCGTGATAGAGACATAAAGTTAAAGAAAATCATGTTTTTATGTTTTTCATAACAATAACTTGATAAATACTAAAGAAACTGTTTCCTTGCTTTAACTTTCTTCAAAACATTTACTTTTATTTTTGAAATTTACTTGGCATTTCACTTTCAGCTTGTCTTCGTTTCGTCAGAATTAACCTTGATAAGCCAAGACGTGCTCATTAGCGAGATGTCTTACATGATTGAGAACCAGTTGAAGGTTGTGGAAACAGTGAGCATAGAAGAGCTGTAAACCTGATTTCATTAGCATATTTCCGACAACGTGCCTTACAGCAATCTCATTTGAACTTTGCACAAAACCAACACGTTTCCATCATTGCCATAATTTCCCTTTTTCCACTTTCCCTCACATACGCGCTTTCATACTCGTATACGCAAATTACATTAATTCTATGTATAAAGGCAGACGACTGAGAGTGCGAGTTTGTAATCCTTGAAATTCGCCCGAAGGTGAGCGTGTCAGAAGTTTTAAGGTCACACATCGGTTAATTATCATCAGCAGATAATTACAGACTTTTTAGGCCAGAGTCATAGTTGCGAATCTATGACTGTCAACACAAATATCAAATATTAATTACATGTACGCCGTCATTCGCTGTTTGTTGTTGCTGTTGTTGTTGTTGCTTGTCTTTACATACAATTTTGACATTGCCTGCCAAAGACAAATTACCATAACATCTCCTGTCTCTCTCTGCCTGTCTCTGTCTCTGTCCCTTTTGGTTTGTCGGTCTGTTAGTCCCTGTACAAATGTTTGCCATGACGAGTGTCAAATTAATTGACAGTTGCGTGGCTTTCCATTGTCCAACCACGCACCACTAAACGGACAGCTACAACGACATGGATCAAGTTGTGTCGCTCTCGAGGTGACGTCCTGACAAGTGGGAGTTGCGTTTATATTGCAGTCGAAGGATTTGCTCATAAACATAAACAAAGCATTGGGCACGTTTTCCATATTCGCGTGAGGACATGTCGTTGAATGCGAGCAAGTGAAAGGACATAATATTTGCTGCATTAATTAATCAACACATACGCACATAGCAGTGTAAGCAGACAGTGAGAGGGAGAGGGAAGGAGAAGGCGGAAGAAAGGGAAGTTTTAGGACCTTGCTTGTGAGCGATTTAATGAGCTCAAATGTGTTGAATGACTTGATTTTTGTATTAAGGAGAGGTTTAAGAGCTTTATTAAATAATAATTATGCATGACATGAGTTTTGATATTGTTCTCGAATGTAAGTACATAGTTATTGTTGAATAAATAAATATTTTTAAATATCGCCATTTAATCCCCAATTTACTTGAAACGCAGATAATATCGGAAAATAAATGGAATTATACTTTTATAGACTTAGCTTTGGTCAATCAAATATTTTATATTCGTAATTCTCCAATTGGTGAAAGATTTGATGCCACATTATGCAGACTGAAGCAAAGAATCAAACCAAAACCAACACAAGTTACGGTTTCGGCTCCGGAACGTTCCGAAACAACTATTTCGGTAAAATGATAAGGTGTCGTTTTATACTTATTATGACATCGAAGTAAATATCTATATGCAGAGAAATAAAATTTTTTGAACGAATTAAATAAAATTTAAATGCAGAATAAATCTAGAGGTCAAACCATGATCAAAATGACATTCCGCTTGAAAATCGGTAAAGTATTGCCAATGTTGTGACAGTTCGAAGCTCCTCAAGCCTCTGTTTAAGCAACATTACAAGTCAAAATATTTCATAATTTTTACATGATTTTTTACAAAAAAAATGAAAAGCCTCAGAATCAAGTTTAAAGTGTCGTTTTATACTAATTACGATATAAGGAGTTGATTAAAAGTGAAAGCTTGAGATTTCAAATTTTGTATTTTTAAAATTTCTAAGGGTCCCCCCTTACCATCCAAATCGAAATTTGGTCGAAAATAATTAATTTTTCTAAATGAACAAAATTTGAATACAGAATGAATATAAAGGCCGAACCATGATCAAACTGACATTCCGCTTGAAAATCGGTAAAGTTTTGCCAAAGTTATGACAGTTCAAAGTTGCTTAAGCCTCTGACCTAGCAACTTAACAAGTCAAAATATTTCTTAATTTTGACATGATTTTTTACAAGAAAATGAAAGGCCTCAGAATCAAATTTTAAGTGTTGTTTTATACTAATTAAGATATAAGGAGTTGATTAAAAGTGAAAACTTGAGTTTAAAAATTTTGAATTTTCAAAATTTCAAAGGGTCCCCTCTTACCATCCAAATCGAATCTTGGTCGAAAATAATTATTTTTTCTAAACGAACAAAACTTGAATACAGAATGAATTAAGAGGTCAAGACATGATCAAAATCACATTCCTCTTGAAAATCGGTACAGTTTTGCCCAAGTTATGACAGTTTGAAGTTCCTCAAGCCTCTGATGTAGGAACTTAACAAGTCAAAATATTTCAACATAGAACCATGGCTTTGATAGACGAAAAAAAAAAAATTTTCTAAATGAACAAAACTTTAACACAGAATGAATAAAGATGCCAAACCATGATCAAAATGACATTCCGTTTGAAAATCGGTTGAGTTTTAACAAATTTATGACAGTTAAAAGTTGCTCAAGCCTCTGACCTAGCAACTTTACAAGTCAAAATATTTCTTAATTTTGACATGATTTTTTACAAGAAAATGAATGGCCTCAGAATCAAGTTTAAAGTGTCGTTTTATACTAATAACGTTATAACTAGTTGATTAAAAGTGAAAGCTTGAGATTTAAAATCTTGAATTTGCAAAATTTCAAAGGGCTAGTTTCGGTTGACGGTTCCGATACCGGTTACGGTATTATTCCCTGGGCTCAGGTGAATTGGGGAAAAAGGGATTTTCCTTGGCAGGCAGTTAAGAACTTTCCAATTAACTTTAATCTCTTTTTTGTTATGTGGACTCATAGCAAGGCCTAGCATTCAGATTTTTATTATTTTGCTAACCACCGGTAAATAACAAAAACAAAGAGAATTTCCAACAAATGGATATTGACTCTCCCATATAGTAGTCTAACTCCCCACACTTCATCATTCACTTATCCACTCATACTGAACAGATCAGTAGTCGGTGCATTTGCATGCCAGCATTTTGAAATTCCTGTCTGGACGGGATTTCCTACAGCAACGCATAAATGCATCGCACTGGGAACCATCCAGCCGATTATGCATGTCCCATGTTTCATATTGATGATGTGCCTGTGCCTGTGCCCAACCCAGCGGGCGTCTTCTGAAAAATAAAACGAAAAATAGTTTGGTTTTTGGCCGAGAGCAAGGGCAAAGCTTTGTGGCCCATACTGCAATTGAGTTGCATAGTTTTGGATTTGTATTTTGGTTTTGGTTTAGCTGAGTTTATTTGGTTGGTATATACTATACCCCCAATTTCCCTCCTTCCACAAATGCAATGCAGTGAACGACGTAAAAGACACACACGAGGCTGACTGTGCTTTGGGAGCGACCATTTTGTCAATTGGCTGCACTTGTACCTAGTTGAAAATATGCAGAAAATCCTTGGTGACTCCTGGGTCTACACCACCGATTGCCATTTCGGCTTTAATCAATTTCGTTGATTGCCATATGCAGAGTTGTATCTGTGTTAAGCACTTCAACTTGTCTGCAACCAAAATTGTTGTAAGTTGTATTGGATTCGAGGCATGATTATTGGAAAAAATTAACTTTCTGGCTAAATGTTGAACGGAACATGCTTAATCAACTTATATGATAATAACTTAATTTGAAATCCTCCTTAAGATGTTATGTTACATTAACCTATACAAAACTGGGTTAAACACGCTAGTTGTTTATATTTTCTTTTTTTCCCTTAATTAATTATATGCCATTGGTTTTGTGGTTCTTTGACTAATTTCCTTTGTTTATATTTGTCATTATATTTTCTGATGTTTTGTTATTTTGTTGTTGTTCGATATTTATGTGTGTTTAATTGCAACTCATTAAGCATATTAATTAAATCACCACATTTATGCAATAAAGTTGCTCAAGTGCGGTTAGGGCAAGGGGTTAAAGCGAGCAAGGGTTGTCAGGTTTTTCAATTCGAGCAACGTAAAATATTCAAACAAACAACGACGGCAAATTAACATGAAAAACAGGATAATTTTTATTTAAAGAAAACTGCATTTTTTTGATTGTGGAAATTTGCATACGCAATGGAGAATGAGAAATAAAAAAGGTAACTGTGCAATCATAAAATTTGAATAGCTGCGAAAAATATCATTTATAGTTGTACAAAACGGTTTTTTTTTTTTTAATTCGAGTTCAGTTGTTGCAACGTTGGAATTATTTTAAAATTACATCGCCAGTTGTATAATTTACATTAAATATTACACCAATAATGTCAAGCTGATTAAAAAATGCACACACATAATTAACACAGAAATGCCACACGGTATTAATGAAAAAGGGAAGAGTTGTGCAATGGGAAGTGAACGACTTGGAGAGATACCCACTAATTGATTTAAAGGTTGAGCAATTATTATATAATGTAAGTTTTAAATGACAAGATGACGTCTATTTGATGGTCAAACACAGGAAAACATAATTAGAGACAGCTATGAATGAATACAAAAACCATGTGTATGCATATGTGTGCTTGTTAAACAGACAACTCAATTTTAATGAAGCGACACGTGTTCTCGAAGACACCTGCAAGTCTTCCTGGATGTGCACATGCATCTGCCTTCTAAAAATTCAAAAGCCAACCGTCTAACACGCCATGTAAATCACGCCCAAATACTTGACAGTCATGTGATATTGAAGGTGAGGATAGAGGAGATTTTCATAGAATTACCTTAATTAGCCCGCTTTCCGACAACACACAGAGTGACAGAGAGTAATAGAGAAAGCAAGAGAGAATCGGGGAGAGGTGAATACAAAATAAGCAAGGTTTTGGGGTGATAATTTTCACAACATGAGGTTTGAACAGCGGGTTCTGGAATCGTGCTTTATACTTGTGCATATCTCATACAATGCTCTCTTTCTCTTTTCCCTTCTCTCTCTCATTCTCCTCGTTTTTGTTAATGGTGTATAAACTTAGGATTAGTTTCAGTTGGAGGCTGCGCTTTGCCGATAACCATAAAATTGAGCTGTGCCTCGCGGTTTGAGGACACGCTGACACGCCAAGCATTTAATATGTAGGATTTCCCAGCTTATGTCAGAGCTCTGACTCCTGCTGTCCCCATCGAAAGCTCAAGTTGAGTGACTGGGAAGCGTTACAAGAGCGCAAATATGTATATGAGTGCGGAATTTATTGGAAATATTCTAGACAAAATTCATGTACAACCTTATAGCTAAAATGGCATTTAATGTTTTTTTAGTGTATAGTATTTCATTTCCTAGTTCAGACATTCAACTTTTATAAATAAACAAGGCAGTCTCATCATTTTTTTTTTACCAAAAACTGCGTTAAATAGTTGAGTGGGCTTATATATTTGAATCTTTTAAATTTCTGCCTAAAATGTTTTATATTTAAAATTTTCCGAGGTAAAATATTCGAATATATCAGGAACTTTTTAAAACTTATTTAGTAGACTGATAAAGTCATTTTTAAACCCCACACTTTTTAAAAAATATGAAAAACTGAGACGGTTTTATTAAATTGGCCTGCAGACAGATCAACAAACAGAAAAACATGAATAAAGAGCCAGTAACGAACGTCTACAGATGTTACTGAATGAATACGGCTGACCATACAATATTTAAATTTTCTATAAATATACAAAAATACATACATATATATTGCTGAAAAAACATATATGTATGCACTTTATGCAATTACCCCACATCAAAATATAAGAATATGTATCTTATTTACATATATGACAATACAATAAGAACAATCACAGAGCACGTGAACACTCTTTTATTTTGGGTGTCAGAAAATACGAAAGCCGATGTTGGCCGCAGGAAAAGCCGAAAGAAAGAAGTGCAGTATACGACTAGGAGATACCACTTAAATATTTGTTGGCGGAAGTAAAGCATGAAAGTCGATGGTCTACAATTACTTTAATTGCTTTAAATCATCAGTAAAAAAGACATATTCGTAACATTATTAAGTAATTATGCAGTTATATACTATATATAAAACCGAGCTTCATTACACACTCTTTGACAAGTTTCTGATTACAGGGTAGTAGGAACATGAGAATGATATATAATGTAACAGTGTCTGGCTGAATTTTGCATGTGTGTACACAAATTAAACAAGATGCAACACTCAGGCTGTAAACTGCCTGGATGCCAGTCGCCAGGCTTGCGGCCATTCTGTCTGCCCATTTGCAGCGGCTTCTGTCTAGCATTTTGCACCCCATCCCCTTGCCATCCCCTTCCCCACCGTTACGCATTAAGCGCCGTTGTTGTGGCGCCACGGTCCCACAGCCTCGAGACCGCCTTTTTGTGGGCGTTACGCGTGACGCCAGTTGCAGCCGCCATTAAAAATTGCCAACAGTGACAAAAATGCAGCGACAACTGCAACCGAAATAAACAAGAAGCAAACAAATTGCGTTTACTTTGAATATACAGAATATTCATTGTACTAATTGAACCATGATTAATTAAAAATTATGTTATTATTAAATTCTTAAAGAACATTAAGGGATAACTGAATGGTTATTGGGCAACCCGAATGATTTATAATTTTAATTTTATTTTCATTTATTTATTTAAATCCATTTTTCTACGTTTTGCGAGATAGTTTGCAGTAAAGCAGCAATTTGTAATTCAATTAATTTATGTGTTTTGACAAAATTAATAAAATTTTGTAGGGTATATTAAAATAGCACAAATTTATTTAAAGGCAGTAAAAGACGCTCAAATTTATAATTGTAAATATTATGATGGCAGTTATCAAAAGTAACCAAAGTTAGTATGACTTTATTTATATATTAATCCAGGATATGAAAATACTTTTTCAAAAACATTTTTAGTTGGTAAATAAAAATATTTTGAATTTGATTCTGAACGAAATAGATTAAAACAATTGCTTAATAGTATACTTGTAACAAAGGGTATGTCTTAGTTGGGCTCTGTTCATTGGGAATAACTGTTTTCAATTTTTTGTGCTTTGCTTTTGTCACATTTATTGCTCTTGCATTGTTGACATTTTGCAAATTAAACGGATTTCCGCCAAAGGCCATTTCCGTTGGCCGTGACCACGCCCACTGTGTGATAAGCTATTGAAAGCCGCTGCGCTTTTTACCAATTTCCCAATACCAATTTAGTTTTTTATATGTTTTATATTGTTGTATTGACAAATGTATTCTCTTGTTTTTTACTCTCAACTGCCTGCACTATTTTGATTTCAGCGTCTCTGGGATGGAAAAGGAGAGACACAGGAGGCGATATGCAGTTTATAACAGTTGACTGCCTGCGGTGCTGCTTTGAATTCTGTTGTCACAAAAGAAACTTTAATAGAATTTTGCTGGCTATTTGCATAGGACGCAGCAATTGACAAGTGCTTCGTTATTTGTTATTTGTTTGTGTATTTTCGCTACATTTTTTTCGTACCGCTACAAAAAAATTGAATACTGTATTATAGGATGCAATCATTATTGTTGTTGTTTTTTCTGGTCTCCTATAAAATTATGTAGCTTGTTAATTAAACACGTTAGGCTCCAATGAACTGGATACGCACGCCAATTATCCAATAAACAATTGCAAAAATCAAAAACAAAACAAAAAAGAAAAACAAAATCCAAACAAAATAATATGCTTATAATAAGGCAATAAAAAGTGCATAATAATGGAATAATTTAAATCGAAAAGAAAAGCTAACACATAATTAAATTAAATTAATTATCTAATATAAAATGCGAGTTTTCTGCAAAGTAAGCGCAAGTTATATAAAGTCAATAAAATAACATTCCGTGTTGATCTGAAGCAATTATAATTAATATTCCACATAAATTGAGGAGAAATCTTTCTGGTTGACCTTCAGCTGGCACCACAAAAGTTATATAAGACACCTGACGTTTCGGCATTTCTGCTGGCTCATTAACATATTGAATTTAAATGTCATTTTGTCAGACAGAAACCCCAGGGCAGGGCAGTCTTAAGAACATCCCTCAAAAGCCAGAAAAATGCTAAACTAAATTTTTTGCCTTTTGGCATTTGCATTCTTAAACTCAAAGCCAAAAGAAATTGCTGCGTAAAAATTATGATGAAGCGACTCATCTGCATATTTTGTCGTTGAATTGAGAGCATGATTAAATGCCCAGTCATGCCGATGCGCCAAAAAATGACGTCAATAGAGTTGTTGTATTTGAATTTCCATTCAAATTACAATACAAATGTTGAAAAAAAACAGCAATGGCTCTTCATTGATAGTGTTCGACTAGGAGATACTCATTCTACTTCATCTTTTTGCCCATTTTCTATAAAATATTTAAAAATATTTTTAAGAAAATAAAATGATTTACTAAAACATGTGTATTGCTTTTTAAAATTGCATAAAATGCAGTGCCGGAAAAAGCTCGATATATGAAGGTAGTCTGATGATTTGCTTGGGACTCCCCTTAGCAATTTTTCAAATCGAAACACTGTCATATACACTCTGCAGGAACCATTGGTCCCCTGTCGGTCATCATTTGTGTTACATGTATTTAGCAAAAATAAAAAAAGAGCTGGCGGCCACGTGCGCTTTGTGCTGCACCGAGAAAGCAAAAATGTGGCCAAAAGTCCCGCAGGATGTGCACACACACACACACACACTACCAGAAATGGTCTAACGAACAAAATGGCGACGACAGCCCCACAAAAGAGTGCAAGTTTCGTCCGCGCGAGGCGTAATTGCTTTAAATTTGCGCTTGCGACACGGAAAACCCTGACTGAATCAAATTAGCCAACAAGGACAAGTACAAAATGGCCAAGACTTTAAGGCGCCCTTAAATCCAAGCAACTTCATTAGCGCGTCCCATAGCATTAATGTAAATTTGCAACAGTAAATTTATGATCCTAAGAAGCCAAGAGCGAATATTGTTTCAATAATTTATTGACGCTTGAACAGCGGAAGTGTACTTAATGCCACGCCTTCGCGCCTGGGTGCAAACATAAATCAGGCCCAGTCCACATATAAATTCTAGGCGACAAGCGTCCGGTTAAACAGGTCACAGTATATGGCATTCAAGTACGTAACGTATATATCTTTTTTGGCCTCTTTTGTTATACCCTTACAAAGGTCATATTATTTTTGCTGCGAAAAACCTGAGTGACCAGCTAGGTCGATAAAAATATACCCATGAAGTTATATAATGAGTTTTTTATTTCAATAAAATGTCTTAGTTGTTAACCTTGTATCAGAACCAAGTTGCATTCAACTCTGAATTATTGCATAGCCACTTTATATTTCTGCAAGTGTATTCAAGTTTCGAATAACCGTATGTTTGTTCCCTTTTTCATTTAACAATTGAAAAACAGCAAGCACGCAAACAGAAAGAAAGCAAACAAAAAGTTGTCTGCACAATTTTTTACTGGGTCATTTTGTACATTAGACAGCAAAGAGTAGAAGAAAGATGATTAAGGAGTATAAACTCTGCGAAATGGGTAAAGTTTGGAGTCCGAAATTTACAAATAACTAGAATGTAATAGAACGTAAGACACCCTATAAAAATAGTTAATAACATATATAAAACTGTCTTTATTATCAACGATAACTGAAGAATAAAATTTAATTTTTTTCTGTTGTCAGACTATAGTAAAGTAGTTAGAAAACTACAATATTTAAAATTGATTGCTGTACCTGGTTACAGAGTTTGGTCAGAATTTCAGAGCAGATGACACAGCAACCACAAACACACACACACACACACACACATACACATGCAGCACACATAAACTTAATTGTGATCACAATTAAATTTCTATTAATTGCACAGGCAGCTCAAAGGTGCTGCCAGCAGCTCCAGTTCAGCCTGTATCCTTCTCCCCTTTTCATATATTCAGCATCCTAACTATTCCCTGCTCACCGAGCATTGCTCGTCAGTATAATTATGTTATTTTGGCTTTTGTATGCAACCAGAATCTAGAATGTCTGCAGGATGTTCACTTGTGGAAATTGAATTTCAGGTAATTTCGTTGCATGACATTAGGTGCAATTACGTAATATAAGATACTCATACAATGGACAAAGTGTTGGTCACTTACAACTCTTCAACACCAACTGACTTTCCCTTTCTTCTCGTTTCTGTCTTGCTAAGTGATATAAATGGGGCTAATTACTATGCTTATACATGTATATATGCTTATAATGTGTGCTTATGTGATAGTGAAATATGTATAATTTGCATATTACAACATCCTGGTAGATTATGTAAATACTTAACAAATCATTTCAGTTAATAAAGACTGATAAAGCGCATGCCTCTTATACATTGATTGTCGTACTATATTGATGTACATTTTATCAATGTCTCTAAAGTATTATTAATTATGTAGACTTATAAAAAGAGGTCAATAAATTATAGATTAATCTGCAAACTATCGAGTACTCTAACACTTAAAGCAATTGTGTTTTAAAAAATTCGAAAGATATTTTCTTATAGTTTTTGTTCGCTTTTTGGGTCATATTTAAATCAAAACAAGACAAAATTATCAACCAGTTGGGATTTTTATTAAGGTCATTCTGTGCATTTTAATAAATAAATCAAATGTCGGAGACGCAAATCCTTTCGAATTGTAAGAAGGGAAGGCCCAAAAAATATGGAAAATAATATTGACAACGTCCGGACACCATTGAGAATCAAAAACATTTGTGATACTCGTATTTTTGGGAGACTATGTGATGCGTGAACTTTATGCTTGCCTTAACCTGCCAACTGTTTACTAAAGCCAAAAACCAATGGGTTCACAAGAAACGTGCAATTTTCATTACGTATATTATCATGGTAATGATGAAAATGACTTTGATTTTCGTTAGAATTTCTTCATTCGTTGCTTTGATTCAGAATTATGTATGCTGATATGCCTTAAAACGGATGCCATAACATACGAGGACATGCATAAACATTAAATGTATCTATGTGTATGTGTATGTGTATTTTTGCTTCTACAAATAAAGAGAGCAAGGATAGCCCTAGCTCTAACTGATACGAGTATCCTTGGCTGAATTGGGGTCCTGGGCCAACATTTGCCGGCGCATAATGCTTTCAAAGCTGCTGTCAGCCAGCTGCGCTACTTGAAGCAATTTATGAAGCATTTTACTTACTTAGCTGCTGATTTACTCCACCCAAACCCACCGAGTTGTGTTTGCACTTCAGTGTGTGTATGTGTGTGTGTGTGTGTACGAATACGAAGAAGAGGAAGAGGAAGACTAAGAGTATAACAGCTGGCAAGAACCTTTACAGCACATGTGTCTGCGATTTTTCCATGAATATGAAATAAGTTTTTGCCTCGCATGTGCGTAAATAAACAAACAGCAGAAAACAGCAACGACTACGACTAGAAGCTTGTCGGTTCCCATGGAAGGAAACTCAGCTCTGCTTTTGCTTCTGCTGCTCCATATTCCGAGTCGTGTAGTCCTGACTGGCGATCAAGTGCGTTTTTGCAAACGATGTTGCATACTTTTAGGCAGCTGGTTGCTTTCCATGTTTGCCCAAGGCGTTGGCAACCTCAAAATGAGAAGCCAAACTAAACTAAAGATCTATGCTTTATTCTAACTTATATTCATGTGAAAAATATAACAGAATTACTTTTAAAAATTACTACAGAATGCCAGAAAAATATATAACTCTACAAGAAATTTAATTTGTCTGAGCTACAGAAATTCGAGTAGACAGACTTAAACCCAAGGTCAGAGTCCAGAAAACTTTCGTAAGCTGTAATGAAATATTTATCGAAAGTGCCAATCGATGGCCAGACAACAATGACGAAACATTTTATTCCAGATGCTCTCTAATTTCAAGTTAGGGCGGACATAAAAGTAATAGTAGAGAGGTGAATAAATTGCCATAATTGCACAAAGCAAATGAAAGAAGCAACGGAATCGCTTCGTTAGGGCTCCCTCTTCTGTATATTTGATGATTCGCCAATTTTGTCTGGCGGTTGTGAGTTTTTTGAGTTTGTCAGTTTGCCAGTTTGTCTGTTTGTTGCTTGTTTACATAAAAATATTGCCAGCGACAGCGGACGAGCGAAAGAAAAACATAATGAGGCAGACAACAACCCACATCCAACATGCAACATCCAACGAGTTGATGGCAGACGCGAGTGACAGGGCAGACATCGTGGAGACGAGAACGCCTGTCTGGCAGTCTTTGTGTCTATCCAAATGCAAGTAAAAATAGAAAAACAAAAGAAAATGGAAAAACGTGGAAAAAACTACCAGACAAAGTGGTAAATAGACGTAAAATGCGTGACTTTCACTTTGATGTTGCGGGTGACGATGCCGTCGATTTGACCGTGCTGCAAAAGCCAAGCAAAGCGAAGTTGGCTCTGAAATGAAATACGGGAAATTCTCAAAGTACCCTGTTCTTTCACTGATGTTTGCATAGACAACACGTGCAGACGACTGCGGTGATTCCCTCAAAGAACTTAAGCTCGACTGAACAAAATGCCGGCAGCAGCTGCACATCAGTCAATAGAAATTGTGTTGAATCCGGCTGATAGTCCAGCATCAAAAGACAGTTACAGAGACGGCAGCACACAAAATATATAGACGACAAATTTTAATGTAAATAAATATATTAAGCAACTGGTGAACACTATAAATAAACTTTAAACTTTATTTTTTATGTTGAGGCTGACTAATTAGTCAAAAGATTAGACAATTAACTATAATTTATTTCGAACAATGATGAGAAAATAATTTTAATAAATTTCTAACCATATTTATAATTCATTATTTGCAAAAAATATTTTTAAAGACCTCTAAAATATGGTTATAAGCTAAATTTAAATAGGTTACTGAGCTAATAATTCGAATTTAAGACGCTATACATAATAAAATCTGTTTTTTTCTTGCTGAACTCGTTTTCAACTGATAAAAGCAGACACAAATTTCCGAGTTCCCTGAAGCTAAGCTTGTGACAAGAATCAACACATAACCACAGAGACAGGCTGACAGATCTGGCCAAGCAAAGTTGTGAATACAAACAAGGACTAAACGAAAAAAAACTAAACAAAAACAGAAGGAAATACAAGGACAAGTAAGACATAGAAGTCAAGCTGCATGTGGCACACCTTAAGGCGAGTTGCAACTTGCAACTGGAACTAGATTTGCTTGATGTCTACTGCAGCGGTGTCGGGGGCATCAGAAGGTGCAAGAGTAGCACTGTCCCATTAAGACTTTGACTGTCGGAGCGAGTGGCAGTGCCTCAAGCCAAGTAGGTGCATTTAAAAGTGCTACAGTTAATAGTTGGAAAAACTTCAGGCCGATAACGTGGTAGTTGCGAATTTCCTAAGACAAACAAAACTTAAAAACTGTGAGATAATGAAGCGTAAACTTTTCCACACAAATAAATGAAATGGACTAGAAAAATTATGCGGTGACCGTGCCTTTGAGCAATTCAAGTGTCAGCCGAGACGCCATTTCCTTGAAGGAGCAAAATCAAATCTTAGACATTGCATACTTTGCGGCTGTCTGTGATAAAAGTTTGTCGGAGCGAACGCCAAATTGTGTGTAAATACTTAAAAAGTCGTTAGTGTCGGCAAGAAATAGACGCCTATAAGCTGTGGGCAATGTCCAAGATTGCGAAACCAAGCAAAAAGATGGCAAGTCAAGAAGAAAGGATAGAAAAGAGGGAAGGATGCAAGAATTATGAGCATATTCAAGTTGCAAGTGCTGCAAATTTTTAATGAGCATCGCCTACTAAAGTCGTCATCATTAAAAATATGCAAGCATCAACATTGATGATTGATTGAGTTCAGTTGAGTTCAATTTAGTTCGATTTAGTTCAACTGAAGTTTCGCACGCTGCATGCTGTGTGCATTTGGGGCGTGGCACTGGGGCGCAAGCAGTGACTGCCATTAATTGCGCCTGAAAGCGTGCTGCAATAAATTTGCCTAATCAAACTATTTAGGCGCTGTGTCTGTCAGTCACACTGCGGAAGTCAAGCTGCTGCCATGGCCATTAGAAGCCGTTGACAAGCAACGTTGACGGTAACGAGATGCAACGAACGATGAGGAGGCTCACATGTTTTGCGTGCTTTTAGGCTCTGGCCAGACGACACACATAATCCTAATTAATTGCCAGTATCGGGCATCAACAGCATGCAAAGCTGCATTCACTTGTGCTGTAATTTGAATGCATACCCCAGTATCCTGGTATCCCAGCATTCTGCATTTGCCTCCTACCCATCTCCTGTTCCATCGAGCTGGCTGACTGTCTGACTGACTGACTGACTGCTTGGCAGGTGCACGTGAGCACTTCGTGCGCGCCATTTAGTCGTCGTGTCGCTAGACGATGAGTGCTCCCTCCTCAGGTGGCGCCGTTCATTGCGTTTCATGTCACTGTACCATTACTTCCCTTTGATTTGCTTTGCTTTGCCAGCAAAAGTCGTATTGAATGTGTTGAATGGCGGCCAAGCTTCGTCAGCAGCGACTGCAACGCATTTCATGCACTTGGTTGAGCTCTGAAGTTGCTTAGCGCGTTTGATGTTTGCAGCCGCTGCACTATGGAACAATTTCCCAAGATTCCCAAGATACAAACAAAAGTTTTTTGTAGCATAGCTTCTAATCAATCTAAGTTATTATGTTTTCCAAGTGCTCATACTTTTTTTAAGCACTCTTTTTCCTTGATATATAAAGATTTCTTAATTCATTTATTAAATTAACTTAATTAAAAATAATAGTTTAATGTTTTTCTTATTCGTTGGCATCAAAAACTTGTTAATCTGAAGACTTGTGAAAAGTAAATTAATACACAAAAAATATCAAAATTTCCCACTGTGTTCTGTGCTATTGCTCATTTCAAATGCGTTTGTGTGTGTGTGATTGTTTGTGTGTGTGTGTGAGCTCCTATGTGATGCTATAAAATTAAATGCATGCAGCGAATGTGACAGATGGTAAAATGGAATGAACGGGTACGTATTATTTAATGGGAAACCACGAGGATGTCGATAAAATAAAGTGACAAATGAAATTAAGGATATTTTCGTAGATTTTCTTTAAAATCAACCAAACCAAACCAAAAATACTTTTTGCCTACCAGAACAGAGCAGCGTTCCCCTAAAGATTAAACCAAATGGTACAGACAAGAGTAAAATTGGTAAAAGTTTAGTCCAAGTGGTAAAAGCATCAGAAAGAGTTCAACAAAAGATAGAAGAAAAGTTCGGTTAAAATACGCCACAATAATCGAAGTTGAAGTCGAACGTCAATGGCTAAAAGTTGCCAGTTTTAAAGAAAAATGGGGTCTAAAATTGGAGAAGCAATAATGCCAGCGGCCAGTGGGTTCCAAAAAGTATGCAACACAATTTTAATTAGTTTTGAAAAGTATTTTAATTTTTGCAATTTGTGTGCCACACGGCGGCAGCAGAAATCTCGAAGGATATCTTTTACAAAAGCAATTGTTTTCAACTCCCGACACCCAATGTCGAACCGATGTTACAAGCTCAAAGCTCGTTTAATACGGCACATTAATGATTATTAACATTATTAGTTGTAATGAGCGTTGTCAGCGTGCTTTAAAGTTTTTCTGGGAAAATTTGCCAGTTATTCAAAGAATGAGTGCGTAAAACAAAAGCGAGCAAAACGCAAAAACCCAACCAACAAAATAAGAGCAGCACAAAAATTGAAAAACCCAGCGAAAGTTGAAAAAGTTTTCAGAAATATTTGCAATTATTTTTCTGTTTAAATGTAATAGTGGCGTTTCCAGTTTTTCCCTTTTTTTTTTCTTTCTTTCTGCTTTGAAACAAAAAGTTTGTTTAAACTATGCGGCCGGGTTGTACGGCTCGCAATGTTGGTCTGTCTATTCGTCCATCGTCGCTAGTCGGTTCTACTGTCCGCCTGTCTGTCGGGACGGGGAATGGTGTTGGGGCTGCTGGGTGTGGGGTATAGGGTATAGGGTGTGAGGTGATGGTTGCCAGTTTAGCGGTTGCATAGAGCATGCTGAAAAGTATGCTTTGATTTCGTGGCCGTCGTTTGACGTTTGGTCATTACGTGGAATTCGGCGTTCGAATTGTTTGTTCTATGGTTTTTCAGCAAGCTTTGCTCATATATTTTTTTAGGCTTTTTTCTCTGTTTTTGTGTTTTAGTTCACAACTAAAGTTTGAAAGTTTTCAAATTAAATGCAAGAATTTTGCAGAAAAGTTCAGCTAGAAATAAAATTTAGCAAGACAGACGCATTTTTAGGTTTATGGAAATGATTAGTTTAACTTACGCTAGAGCATAGCACTTACCTAAAACGAGAAAAATCAGAGAAAAATTAGTCATTTTATATATTTCTAGACAATCAGCAGAATTTTTTTAATAATCCGCATTGTATGTATTTAAATATTTCAAATTATTGTTTATAGGGAAATTTTTGTACTAAATCGTAATGTAATTTTAGATTGTACAGAAGTCAAATAAAATTATTCAAAAATCATATTTTCAGTCTCTTAAATGAGTTTGATTTTTTTTTAAGTTGGCTAATTTGAAGTTCACATTTCGACACTGAATTTGGCATCCAATGTAGACGTCATTTTCATCAGTAGATAATTACTCACAAGTCATTTGTGGCACACAAAAACAGGCCCTTTTGACGTAAAACCCAAATGCCACATGGGAACTCAGCTTGACAACAGTGTTGTGAAATAGAAAACCCCAAAACGAGACTGACAACGTTGCAGACGTAAATGTCTGACACGTATGACAAAATCCAGAAGCTGTAGAAAAGACAGGGGTGAAAATGGGGTTGAGGTTGGAGTTGAAGTTGACGGTGGCGTTGACGTTGGCGTTGGCGTTGGAGTAACCACAAGCAGTGAACCGTGCAACTAACACAGACTTTTGTTTATATGTCATACAAATTACTCATACGTTAATAATTTAAACCGATGGCTGTTGATGACGGCCAGTCGGAGGCGTATCGTGTTAAGGCGTCTGCAAATTTGCTTTATATCCAATATCCACACACTGTCCAATCAATACGAAATGAAAACCAAATAAGCATTGCCTACGTCTGCATATATATGTCCGTCCGTTTTTCTTTCTATCTGCCAGATGAACTGTCTGTCTAGCCATGAAAGCGGCACCTCAAGCTTATTTACTTTGTACCCGATAACTTTCATTATCATGCCCAAAAATTCATAACCTAAGGCATGGAAAGACATAAATACGCCAAGCAATTTATGTGATTGTCATGTGTGTATTTGGGCGCACGAAAATTCATTATTTCATCAATAAAACAATGCGGCAATCAATATTTTAACATGTATTTTTGTTTACTTTAGCCTGCCTGCCATATTGTGTGGACATTCGAACTCGTATACGTATATTTGTTTATTTGCTTCGGGCAGATTTCATAACCAGATTCCTATAAAACTCTGAGTTGTATTTATTCAAAGCACTTGGTGACAGGTTCAAAGCATAGCAGTGTGCTATAAATTCATAAAGCAATTGGATTGAAATTTTTATTAATCAACACAAAAAATAGGTAAATGCTACAGTTGAATTTTGAGTATTAAAAATGATTCCATTTGCATTTAAATGAATTTATCGTGACTCTTTAAATACTTTAGGCTTCTTAACATGCATCTATTTTAGTAAATTAAAGCTGCAGAAAATTAATCATTTTGTAAATCTACTTTAATTTTTGTTAGATTTTAGACAGGAGTAATTTAAGAATCGGACTCATCATATCTGTACAATTCATCCTCTTTAAGTTCGAGCAACTTAATCGACGACTGTGTATTGCCAATTAAATAGCCGCTCTTGAAGCGGTGAAATGGTAACCAGATATTTGAGCTCGGTCTCAAATTCAATGGCATCCGAGCAAATAACTGAGTCCACTGAAGAATCCAAGACTTAAATTTGAGCTGTGCATTTGTATCAGATTTTTCTGGCCGTATACCAGACCGTTGTGGATGAGTTCCAGTAAGATTCCAACAATTTGGAAAATCTAATTTACTATTCGAACGTATCGTTTTGAAGCAGTATCCCAAAACCTTTTTTAAGGCAACAAGTTCGAAAATCTTACACAGAACAGGTGATGGCCAGTTAGTCAATATATATTTACTTAATCCATCATCGGTTTTATGTATGTCATTGTCCTTGATATGCCTTGTATATTTGCTCACTTCACTCATAGACTTCTTCTTTGGCTTTTCCTCTAGACATATTTTGCTTGATTTGCTTTGAGTTTTGAATTTATCACTTTTTTTACAAGCCTCTTTCCAATTATGCAGTTCAATGTTTTTAGAATTCTTTTTAAGAAAATTCTTTCTACCTACTGCCTTTTGACACTTTTCCAAAAACTTTCCCTCTTTAATGCATATCTGAGCACCTGAGTTCCTTGATTTTGCCACCGGTTCCCAACACTTTTTCGACAAGTCTTCTATCTCATTGCTCTTCCTTTCTGGATATTTGCAGTTTTTTGGAATCGACGGAAGAACTTTTCTAGAAGTATGCCACATTTTATATAAATCGAGACCATTTTTGGTCGATAATTTTAGTTCATTTTTAAGTTTTGTTAACTCTCCTGGAATTTCATTATGCCTCATTTCATGTGATGCCGCTTTACATTTACCTATATTTATCTGTCTAAGTACAGGTATTTTAAGCTGCGGTCTTTTACTTATTTCTTTCGTATTTCTTTTCATTTGACCGTTATTAGCATCCGTAACTATTTTCTGAAACTTTAATTCCGAATATTGACTTAACCTATGACTTTGACATTTGTAGTTTTCGAGGACATTTTGCAGGGAACATTTATTTTTTAGTCGCTTTAATCTAATTCGCCTTAGATTTTTGCAATGCGTAATAATGCTATCGATCTCTTTTACTTCGGAATTTATGTTGAATTGTTGTTGGTCGTTGTCATCTTTAATTTTTTTTGAACGTGTTCCAATATTATTTATATTCTTTCGACTTTTTGCATTCATTGCAAACTTAAACGCCAAGTCCATTAATCTTATATCTCCGTCATTATTGTTGTATTTGGAATCTCTGATCGGTTTCGATGTTTGCAAGTTTTCGAGTAAAGGCCTTTCCATTTTTTGTGAATTCAAATACAAACCTTTCGTTAAATTTGAAGAATTCTTCAGCCAAGCACTTGTTGTTCCCATATGCTTAGAAAGTTTCTCAGACGGATCTAAGCATTTCTTGACTGTTGATCTGTTATACGGCTTATCCCCTAGTCCAGAGTTCATCTTTGTACGATTAATGGCCAAGTTTCTTCTATGATTGCGTATATTGTTTTTCTTTTGCATGTCAATGGTGTATCTTTGAATTTTTTTCAGCTCCTTTTCCGTATTGACTGAAATTTTTTTAATGACAGGGCTTGGTGAACACCAACCAAATTTCTTTTCCCACATGCGAAGACTTGTGAGAATCTCTTCTAATTTCTTGCTTGGCGGTTCACTACTCCACATCTCATTTGAGTTCTTGTCAACAAAATGATATGGGCTTAATTTTTCCTTGTACTCCGATCCTGAAGTTGGTTTGCTGGATGGCAAAGAATGTTTACAGTTCAGGTCAAATTTTGCTACTGGTTTAAGTAAAGCATTTGTATAAGTGGACATGTTTACTTTGGTTATTAGAGATTTTTCTGTGCCATTTTTATACTTCTTATCTTCTACCACTGCACAAAGTCCACTTTGAGCTGAAGACTTATTGCAATCATAGAATCGATCGCGCAGAATATCTCTAAATCCAATTATTAGACTCTTAGAGCCTTTGTACCACAGTGAATGATTTTGAGCCATTAGATTCGAATTTTCCTGTCAAGTCAGGGAATTATTATATGCTTCAATAACACATTTATAACTGTCACCTTGAGAGTAAAAAGATTTTCCGGTTTCAAAGAACTTTTGTTGGTGTTAATGCTTAGAGGCGAATGAGAACGCGAAGAATTATTCGTTCCAAGACTGCGGCATAGCAGTGGCTTTAGTTGAACTGTGTTATAACTGCGCCACATTTTTTCAGCACCCAACTTAATAATACCCAGCGGTGGTCTGATAACGCCCAGATTGCCAATTAATTTTGTATTAAAAAAGAAACCAAACTATATATTTTCATACCTATACTTAAAACAAGTCCCCAATTTTTAATATATTCTGATACTACTTGTTGATTAAAAAGTCAAAACTATCCATTTGATATTGCAGCTACAATTTCAGGCTGCACTGAACCTTGAGTAACGTCTCGGCGGATTTCTCCAAAGCGCATTTCTCCCAGTCGGATAACTGTGGACGGATAATGGCTCTCAGACCACCCTTGTTGACAATACACGGCAGAGAGAGAAATATCTCATCTGTGATTCCACACATTCCCTTTGCATTCGTGGACAACGACAAGATGCGATTGCTGTCTTGAAATATGGCCGATATAACGTCCGCTATAGTCAGACCAACAGCCCAGTTTGTATAGCCCTTAATTGACTTGACATTAAAGGCCGCTTCCACAACTTCCTGGTGCACCCTCGACCACTGCATGGAATCATCCTCAGTGCCTATGGCCGGGTGTAGCGTCTTGAGTCGTACACCTCCCACGGAGACCGTCGACCACAAAGGCACTGATGTGTCTCCATGCTCGCCGACTACAAATCCGTGTACCGAATTGGACGACACCTCCAAAATGTGGGAAAGGAACATTCGAAACCGGGCAGTATCCAAGTGGCAGCCAGTACTGAAACATCGCTCATATGGTAGATTGGTTACTTTCCGAGCCAACCAGGTCATAACATCCGCGGGATTAGCAACAATAATAAATATGGCCTTGGGGCTCTGCTTAACAAGTTCTGGCATAACTTGTTTAATAATATCCGCTGTCTTTTGGGATACTTGCAGACGTGACTCGCCGGGTTTCACACGTGCACCTGCTGTGACCACAACAACTCTAGAGTTTTTAGTGGCTTCAATTTTGCAGCTATGTTCAATGTGACAATTATGAAGAAACATAGTTCCATGTATCAAGTCTAGTCGTTCTGCACAGCACAGTTCCTCATTAACATCGAATAAAGCCAAGTTGTTCGTTACGCCCTTGGTGAGCAAGGCAACGGAGCATCCGATACCTACAGCTCCAGTTCCGACTACAGATACTTTGTTACCATCTTGGGAATCTTGTTTCTTCAGATTCTTGTAAAGACAAGCCTTAAATGCGTTCATAAGTTGAGTTCTCTTGCAACTCATATCCGATTTACTTCTAATAGAAGTTATAAGGGCTGTGACATTCAATGCAGTCCTTAAATTGCTTTGACGATTACACTCCATTTGAATGGATGCAAATAGTTGGCTTAGTACGCAGCGGCGAGGTATCATATTAAATATGTTATTTGGGGACTTTTTACGAATCTTCAACAGGATTCAGAATTTTGATTCTGCCGAATATACAAAATAGTTTTCCTGACAATTTCATACTAGGTTACTTTCCAAGAACAATACAACAATTCAAAAATGGGAAATTTGTTTAATAAAAGAAAGTATATTAAACACTGCAATATCTTTTGAGTAAACAATTCCTTTTGAATACTATTAAATAATTGAATCGTTCCTTCTTCTTAACAGCGGAATTTAAGTTCAACCGTTTTGGCACTCTTCTGGATGATATTGAAAGATCTTCCTGTTTCGACTTACTTCTATCAATATTTAATATGTTAATAATTTAATTGAAATATGTTATAACGTATTTTTTTTGTAATATACCCAGAAGTGCATCGGTAGCTCCCAAAACGCCAATTTTTTTAAATAAAAAAGTGCATGTAAATCTGATTACCTATTTTACTTAGCTCCACAATTAACTTATGTTAAATATTTCTGTATACGACTACTATCTGTACTTTTACAAAGTCCAAAACTATACACAGGCTACAATTTTAAACTGCATTGAACTTTAAGTAACGTCTCCGCAGATTTTGTAAGTTCACCTTTTTCCCAGTCGGATAACTGTGGACGTATAATGGCTTTTAGACCACACTTATTGACAATGCATGGCAGAGAAAGAAATATCTCATCTTTGATTCCACATATTCCTTTTGCATTCGTTGACAGCGACAAGATGCGATTACTGTTTTGAAATATGGCCGATATAACGTCAGCTACAGTAAGGCCAACAGCCCAGTTTGTATAGCCCTTAATTGACTTGACATTAAAGGCCGCTTTCACAACTTCCTGGTGCACACTCGACCACTGCATGGAATCATCCTCAGTGCCTATGGTCGGGTGTAGCGTCTTGAGTCGTACACCTCCCACGGAGACCGTCGACCACAAAGGCACTGATGTGTCTCCATGCTCGCCGACTACAAATCCGTGTACCGAATTGGACGACACCCCCAAAATGTGAGAAAGGAACATTCGAAAACGGGCAGTATCCAAGTGACAGCCAGTACTGAAACATCGCTCATATGGTAGATTGGTTACTTTCCGAGCCACCCAGGTCATAACGTCCGCGGGGTTCCCGACAATAATAAATATGGCCTTGGGGCTCTGTTTAACCAGTTCTGGCATAAGTTGCTTAAAGATATCGGCTGACTTTTGGGATACTTGCAGTCGTGTCTCGTTGCCTTTAACACGTGCACCTGCTGTGACCACAACAACTCTAGAGTTTTTCGTTGCTTCAATTTTGCAGCTGTGGTCAATGTGACAATTGTGTAAAAACATCGATCCATGTAGCAAGTCCAGTCGTTCTGCACAGCACAGTTCCTCATTAAGATCGAATAAGGCCAAGTTGTTCGTTACGCCCTTGGTGAGCAAGGCAATGGAGCATCCGATACCTACAGCTCCAGTTCCGACTACAGATACTTTGTTACCATCTTGGCAATCTTGTGGCTTTAGATTCTTATAAAGACAAGCTCGAAACGCATTCATAAGTTGACTGCTTTTGCAACTCTCACCCGATTTTCTTCTAATAGAAGTTGTAAAAGAATCGACATTTGATGCAGCTTGTGGATAGTTTTGTGGATTGCACTTATTTAGAATTGATGCAAATAATTTGTTGAATATACAGCGGTTAAGCATCATTTTAAAATAATTTAATTTGGAACTATCTGTGAATATAATTTAGAATTTTTGATTGACTTAATCTGTATACTACGCCTTACAATTTCAAACTGGGTTATGTTTCATTATTTGTGAGTTTATAACAATAAAAAGATTTTGGGGTCAATGTAGCTTCTTGTGATCATGAGTTTCGTGCGAAATAACATAAATTAACATCTGTTGAAGATTCTATTCTTTTTATCTTATTTAATAGCTTAACCGTCCCTAATGGGAAAAATAAAGTAACTTTTTATTTTTTTCGTTGGTCAATAATAACACTATTGAGTCCAAAATAACGTAGCGTCTCATAGAAACACTATTAAGTATTTGAAAATTATTTCCTTGAGAAAATTACTGCCGAAAATCTGAATAACTTACTTTTAGATGGAAAAGATATTAAAATTAATACAGGATAGTTTAATTTTTTTCTTTTACATACATTGAGCAGTCGAAAAAGCATAACATTATGTGAGAAAAATAAGATATTTACAATAATAAATTTGTATAAATATTACGTTTGAGGCCAGCCAGCATGAAGAACAGTGCTTACAGAAATTGAAGAGGAAATGTACTACAGTTTGACATTACACTGAGCTTCGAGTAATATTTCCGCAGATTTGTGCAAACTTTTTATCTCCCATTCCGAAAGCTGCGGATGTATGACTCCTCGCAAACCCCACTTATTGACAATACACGGCAATGAAAGGAATACCTCATCTTCGATACTGCACATACCTTTTGCATTAGTGGACAACGACATGATGCTGTTGGTGTCTTGCAATATAGCGGATATAATGTCTGTGACAGTGAGGGCAATTGCCCAATTTGTATAACCCTTAGCGTTTGACACCTTTTTAGCTGCATTTACAACTTCCATATGTACATTCGACCAGCACATCGGATCTCTCTCGTTGCCTATATCTGGATGTATGCAGTTCAGTGGTATCCCTCCTACCGTGACAGTAGACCACAGAGGCACAGAGCTGTCCCCATGCTCACCGATAATATAGCCATTCACCGATTGCGTAGAGACTCTCAGCATGCGTGCAATTAACATGCGGAAGCGTGCGGTATCCAAATGACAGCCAGGACTGAAACAACGTTCAAAGGGTAGATCGGTTACCTTGCGGGCAAGCCAGGTCATCACATCCGTAGGGTTGGATACAATGAGAAATGAAGCTTTGGGACTCTGTTTAACCAGCTCGGGCATAACTTGTTTGATGATGTTCGCTGTCTTTTGGGCTACGTCAAGACGAGACTCATTGGGTTTACGTCGTGCTCCAGCCGTGACTACAACAACTCGCGAATCTTTTGTACTTTTGATGGTCGTAGATTTTTCAATATTTAAGCTATCTAAAAATAAGGAGCCATGTATCAAGTCCAAGCGTTCTCCTTCACACAGCTCTTTCTTCGTGTCGTAGAGAGTTATGTGGTTAGTTATGTTTTTAGATAGTAGCGTAATGGCACACGCCATACCAACAGCTCCAGTACCAATAATGGACACTTTTGACCCAGATTGAATGTCATGTTTCTTAAGTGTTTTGAAGAGACAGCATCGGAAATGTTCAGTTGGCTCTTTAAGAGTCTCCTCAAGTTTTCTTTTTCTTAGTTCTTTCTGTCTGCACTTTTCTTTATCTTCACATTCTTTTTTCAAAGCTTTCTCTTTGCGCACTTTCTTAAGTTTTTCCTCTTTCAATTTTTTCTTATTGACTTCCCCTTCCCATTTCATTAAACGCTCCTCTTGCTTACACTTATTTAGAAGAGCCTTATCCTTGCGAATTTTTTCTTGCTCACGTCTCTTCCTAATAGTGTCTTCTTTCCGCTTATTCTTAAGCTCTCTGCATATTTGTATGAGTGCCAGTTTCTCTTGTTTTTTTTTTAAAGCCTCCTCCCTTAGATTTTTCTTAAGCGCTTCCTCTTGGCGCTTCTTCTTTAGAGCCTCTTCCTCACACTTTTTTAAAGTTTGCTCTTCACACTTCTTTTTTAGAGCCTCCTCTTCGCACTTCTGCTTAAGAGTTTCTTCCTCACACTTTTTCTTTAGAGCTTCTTCCTCACACTTTTTGTTTAGAGCCTCTTCATCGCACTTCTTCTTGAGAGTTTTGCCTCTACACCTCTTCTTAAGGGCCTCAACTTTGCACTTCTTTTCTAGAGTCTTTTTCTCGCACATCTTCTTTAGAAGATCAGCTCTTTTCTCTTTTTTAAGTGCTTCTTCTTGCTTTTTTTTCAAAGCCTCCTCTAGTTTCCTTTTCTTAAGAGCCGCATCCTTTTGTTTCTTTTTAAGAGCCTCTTCTTTCTTTTTTATAGATTCTTCTTCAAGTTTCTTCCTCAAAGCCTCTTCTCTGCGCTTTCTCTGAAGAGCCTTTTCTTCGCACCGTTTTTTAAGAGCTTCTTCTTCGCACTTTCTTTTAAGATCCTCGTCACGCCTCTTTTTAAGAATAATTGCCTCCCATTTTTTCTTCCGCTTTTCTTCTTCTCTCTTTTTCTTTAAATCTTTAATTTTTTGTGTCTGTTGTTGTTGACACTTTCTTTTACGCTGCTCTTCCTTGCGCTGATTGTTTTTCTCCCTGCACAATTTTTTTAGAGCCTCTTCGTCGCATTTTTTTATTAGTTCCGCTTCTTCACACATTCTTTTGAGACATTTCCTTTTTACATTGTCCACCTCATGCTTTATAAAAGCCTCTACTTCACTGTTTGCCCTCTGCACTTCCTCTTTTAATTTCTTTTTTTGTCTCTCGACTTCAAGCGTTAAACTGCGTTCATTTTTTCTTATATCTACTGTGTCTTTGTTTACCCTAGTTCCAGATTCTCTGCACATTTGCTCTAATACTTTCCTTTTACACATCTTTCGAAATTGAGCGGCAAGACAATTGTAAGCACGTGCAAGTCTTTCCTGTTCACTTTTTGTCAATGATTTTCTAAATGTACATAAGTCCTTCCATTCGTTTTCAATGCATTTCTCTAATTCTAAAATGTACGGATTTTTAAAATTACTAGGTATACCACTCTGGCTATTTCTTTTCATCTTCTTTGTATTATTACTTGTATTATTTCTTTGCATTTCAGAATTATTTGTTATTCGATCTTTGACCTTCTTCTTTACTGATTTCTTCTTAATCGACTTATATTTCTTTTCTTTTAGTGGTAATCCAATTTTTTCACGTTGTTCCTTACTCTCGCAACGTCGAATTAATTTGTTAATCTGTACCCCTTTAGCCCTCAAAATACACTTCTTTTCCAGCTTCTTTTCATTACAGAACTTTCTTTTAGCTGACTTTTTACATGCTCTTTTAATGCCACGTGACACGCATTGCATCAATTCTTCCATTAATTCCTTATTGTTCTTACTTAACGATTTTGCTTCTTTTTCCCAAGCTTTTACTTCATCGTTAATACATTTACATTCTAACTCCCTAATTACCTCCATATCTTTCCCTTTTCGTATTTCTTCCAGTTTCTTTTCCTTTTCTTTTCTACGCTTATCCAATATTTTTTTGTATTCATAACAAGGATTCTTTTTCTTTTTGTCAGATGCACCAGAGTCGGATCCTTGACTGTATAAAACACGCGGCGGGCTTTTAAGCGATGTATGAGGTTGATACAATCGATTCACAGAGTCGGCTAGAACAGAAAATCCTCTAAGAAGGGACTTGCGGCTAAAAATATTAGTAATTCGACTAAAAGTCATGCTGAATGGCCTTACTTGAATTTTGAAACTGCAAGAAACAAATTTGCCTAATATAAATTAATGGCTTGGGTTTTTAATAATTTTGACATCTCCTAAGCTAGAAAATAATGTCGAATATATACCTGACTATTTTTGACTATGTTGCTTTTAAAAGCATAAGCATTATTGATTGTGCAATTAAAGACAGTAAAAAACTTCGATATAGGATAGGTCAAATTATTGTACGGAAAATTTTTCTGAATTAAGTTACTTTATGTTCAAAACAGATAACTTTGCCCTCGGGTTTTTCAAAGTAACAATACGCTTAGGCATTTTACATTAATATCCATAAGAATTATATTCTCATGTATGAAAAGTTAAATTATTTATATCTAGTATTCATATGAAAGTTCAAAGTCTGTAGATTACTATTTGAAAAATTCCTTAGTCAGAAATATTACAGCATGCACTAAACATCATTAAGTTGAGCCTCTATTATGTCAAAATTTTAAATAAAAATTCAGATTATAGAAAAAGTTATACATTTTTTTTTTGGTTTTTTTTGGTCGCAAAATTTACGCGTAATCCTTCAGTATGTCTCTAGGTAGATTCATTTTAATATTTCATCGTAGCCCCTTGCTGAGAGGGTTATCTATTCTTACCGACTGTATGGACCGAATGCATTTGCCAACCTCAATAAGCAGTTGTCAAAGACTTCGGTATAGTAAAAAATCTGACTCCGACAATTCTGACAAGAATTCCAATCCCTGCGAAGAATATAGCAAAATTCTTGACAAGCGTTTAGAAAACAAAAAGAAGGAAGAGGAAGCTCTTAAAAAGAAACAGGAAGAAGAACAAATTAAGGCACACGAATTACAATGCATTGAAAAACACAAGAAAGCATGGGCTAAAGAAATGGAAGGTTTGAATAGGAAGGATAAGAAGTTAATGGAAAGCATGATGGAGTGTTTGTCGAATGGCATGAAAATGGTATGCAAAAAAATAGCGCAAAAGAAATTTAGTAATGAGAAAGAACTTGAAATTAAGTGCAGTGATATAGCTAAAAGTGCAAAGATCAGAAATTTGTTAGAGAAGTGTGATAAAAAAATATCCGAAAATAAAAAGAAGGAGGATGGAAAACAGAAGGAAAAAAAAACAGAATTAGCTAAAGACAAGATTGAGAAAAAAGACTCAAAGAAAAAAAGTGAACAAAAGAATAAGTCAGGTAAAAAGCGAAAAGAAACGAAAAGTAAGAATCGGAAAGAAGACTGTAAGGAAGATCAAAATAAGTCAAAAAAAGGTACAAAGGCTGTGAAAGAAATGGTAAAACAGCAGACTCAGAAAACAAAAACTGCTAAAAAGGATTCGAAAAAAACGAATGCGAGTCGTAGGAAATCGGATAAATGTGAAGGTAAGGAAAAAGACAAGAAAGCAAAGAAAGTAAATCAAAATACGGAAAGTCAGGAGCAGAAAAAACAGAAGAAGCAACATACAAAATCGGGAAAAGTAAAGTCAGAGAGAAAAGATTCAAAGAAAGATAGTAAAGATAAAAAAGATCAGTCACCAAAAAAAGGAATGACAAAGAAGTGTAAGCTCCAGAAGAAAGACTGTCTGGGAAGTAATAAGCAGTCGAGTAAAAAAGGAAAAGTTAAGAATGTAAAAACTCAGGAAGATAAAAAAAATTCTAAAGAGGGAAAAGAAAAGAAAAGTAAGGTTCAGAAAGGAGACTGCCAGAAAGATAAAAAAAAGGTGGGTAAAAAAGGAAAAGAAATTAAAGTCAAAACTCGGAAAGACAAAAAAATTTCTAAAAAGGGAAAAGACAAGGAAAGTAAGGCCCAGAAAGGAGTCTGCCAGGAAGGTAAAAAACAGTCGAGTAAAAAAGATACAAAAACTCTAAAAACAAAGGTCAAAGAGCAAACACAGAAAAGTAAAAGTGTAAAGAATAAATCGAAAAAAGCGAAACCACTTGGTAAGAAATCAGGAAGTGCAGACAATATTGATAAGAAATCCGCAAAAAAGCGTCCAGTTAAATCGGAAGAAGGAAAAACAGGAAAGTCAGAGAGACAATGGTTAGATCTGGAAGATGGTTGGAGAAAGAAGAAGGACGGAAAATCAGGAAAGTCAGAGAGACAATGGCTGGATCTGGAAGATGGTTGGAGAAAGAAGGAAGAAGGAAAAACAGGAAAGTCAGGAAAGTCAGAGAGACAATGGCTTGATCTGGAAGATGGTTGGAGAAAGTCAAAAAATCGGTACCTAGTAAAATTGGAGAAATGCATTAACAGTCAATGGGCTGATGTTTGTAGAATTCAGAAAAAGTTCTCAAAAGAAGAGCAAGAAAGACTTGCCCGTTCCCGTGAGTGCCTTACCGCTCATTTTAGGGAAATGTGTAAACAGAAAGTATTAAAAGAAATGTGTGAAGAGTCTGGACAGGATAAAATCAACAAAAGGTACGAAAGTATAGGCGGGAAATCTCCTCAAAAGATTAAGAAGGAGAAAAAGTCGACAAAGAAAAATAAATCTAGCATTCCAAACGCCCAAATGGATAAGGAGTGGGGTAAATTAGCAGATGAAGTGCAGAAGGTAAAGAAGGAGGAGGAAGCTTTTATTAAAAATGAGCTTGAGGGTCTTGAAAAGAAATGCTTTCAACAGATATGTGAAGAAGAGGCATTGAAGGAAAAGTGCAGAGAGCTGACTCTAAAAGAAAAGTGCAAAGAGGAGGCTCAGAGGGAAAAGTGCAAAAAAGCGGCTTTGAAAGAAAAGCCAGAAGAGGAAGCTCTCAAAAAGAAAAAGAAAGAAGAGGCTCTAAAAAAGAAACAGAAAAAGGAAGCCCTCCAAAAGAAAAAGAAAGAGCAAGCCCTCAAAAAGAAAAAGAAAGCGGAAGCTCTAAAAAAGAAACGGAAAGAGGAAGCTCTCAAGAAAAAGTGTGAACAAGAAGCTCTCATGAAAAAGTGCATAGAGAAGGCTCTCAAAATGCAGAAAGAAGAAGAGGCTCTTAAGAAAAAATGCGATGAGGAGGCTTTTATAAAGCAATGTGAAGAAGCTGTGAGGAAACGTCAAAAGCAAGAGGAAGAGGCTCAGAAGAAAAAACAGGAAAAGCCTCTAAAAAAAAAACATAATGAAGAATCTCAAAAAAAGAAGCAAAAGAAAGTGACTGAAAAGAAAAAGCAAAAGAAAGAAGCTGCTAAAAAGAAGAAACAACAAGAGTCTCCTAAAGCAAAAAAAACGAAAAAGTCCCCTAAGAAGCAAAATGAAAAGAAAAACGACGAGGATCTTCAGATGAGTGAAGACGAGAAGGCTGTTATGAAAGAGTGTGAAAAGATGCTCAGGGAACAATGCAAAGAGGATCTCAAAAAACAGCAAAAAAAGAACGCTCTGAAGAAAAAGCAAAAGAAAGGCCAACTTAAGAAAAATAGCGAAGAAAGCGAAAAGGGGACACATAAGAAAAAGAGCAAGGGCAAAAAAAATATTAAAAACAAGTCTCTTAAGAAAAAGCATAAAAAATGCCAAAACATGGAGGCTCTCAAGAAAAAACGAAAGGCAAAGACACTCAAGAAAAAACAAAAAGCTCTGAAGAAGAATGAGACAGAAGAGGAAAAGTAATAATAGTAGAAAAAGTTAATGTCCGAATCACTTAATAAACACAACTGATTAGTCATCTATATATAGTCTTTTAAATGACAGGAAAATTTTTATAATTCATAATATTAAACCACTTTTGTGATGGCAACAACACGAACACAATACAGCAATTAAAGTTGAACGCCGGAAACAGAAAAAGGTGCTCGAAATAAGAAAAAGACTGAGAAAAGTTGCCACCACTCAAGTCGCAATATTAACATACATACACGTAACAATAAAAATGAACACGTTATACACATGCATGTACATTGTACATGTGCACAATTACTATATGTGAGTGTCAATCCCACAGCGGATTTCGACTCAGATGCAGATTCAGATTCAAAAATTAACAGCAGCAACGGCAAAACAAGTTGCAGAAATTAATGACAACATAAAAGAATTTAAACAACGTGTTGCCAACGTAATTGCGGCAAAAGTTTTGAGTGTACGTATGTGTGTGTGTGCTGGTGTGTGTGTGTGGCAAAATGTTAAGCATACTTATGTACGCCACTGTCAGGAACCACGGTGGGTGTAGTCAACTTGGCTCGGCGTTGTCTGCTGCTGTCTGCTTGGCGGCGCATGAAGTGAAAATTAATTTCTAAATGCGGGAAATTAACAAATTACAAACAACTCAAGGGGCGAAGAGCAACAGGGCAGCAGGTGGTAGTTGGTAGGTGGTTGGTGGCAAGTGGCAGGTAGTATGTGGGAGGCAGGCGGAAGTAGACATGCCATAATTTACACACACGCACACACACACAAATACATATAGACACAGAGAAGCCCACTTGGCGCATTCATGCGCATCAGAGAAATTCGTTGGGCAAGTTCCATAGAGGACTCAAGGTGTTGACGCACAGGTGAGACAGACATTGTCTTACCTTTGCCTGCCAGCCATGAAGTTGTAGACATATTTCTACACTCACACATCCAAAAACGCACCACTCATGCACTCAATCTGCTGACAGTTGACAGCTTTGCTAATTTCCAGCAGTCACCCACCGAAAATTAAGATGGGGATCTGTCTTGGGCTGTCAACGTTACAACAACCCCCTCCCACCATTGTATGTGTCTCTGTTTTTGGCACCTGCCAGCCCTGCCAACCCCTACCTGATTTTTACACCACACCACAGCTGATGCGGTCGCGCTTTCAGCATTTAATTAAGTTGTGCTCCATTTTATGTTCGACAAAATTGTTTGTCTGCCGCCTGCACTTACTGTTACCTATTTTAAGACTGAAGAGTCAACGATGTGGTGATGTGGTGACGTGGTGAGCGTGTGTGCATTAGTGTGCGTGGCCATGGGCGTGGCATTTGGTAATCATGTTGTGGTTGTGGCTGCCACAAAGGGGAACGTGTTGGTGTCATTTGTTGACACTTTTCGGGGTTAACGCAGATTTAACAAATATAGGTAGGGTAGTTGGGTATACTCGACTAAAAAAAAAACAAATGTATCTTAAATTAAATATTACTTAACATAAATCTTTTTCTTCTTTAACATGAGACAAGATAAAAAAAAAAGAGTTTACTTTTGAAATGAAGCTGTATCTGTACTTAAAAAAAGAAACAAAAGGTATCTAAAATTAAATATTACTTAACATAAATCTTTTTTTTCTTTAACATGAGACAATACTAAAAAAAAAAAAGTTTACTTTTGAATTGACGCTGTATCTTTGTCATGGATTTATCTTCAGACATTTTCCAGTTCACTGATTTCATTCATTCGTCATATTTGATTCCTTTTTTTTTTTTTTAGATATTCACTGCACATTGGGCATTGTTAATAGCTCGGTTGCAGTTCCCATTCAATTCAGTTTTTTTTTATTTTTATTTTTTTTTTGTAGCTGCCGCTGTTGATTGTTGCATAAGAGCTTGTCAAGGATAAAGCACTGGAGGGCATTTAGCTGTTCAGACGTCGTTGTCAACGATTATGACTGTGATTATGATGATGTACCTCCTATTGTTGCTGTTATTTCAAATCAATGTTAAGCTTCGAGGCTGACGCGTCACAAGGACAGTGTCATTGTTGCTATTCAACTCTAGGTTTTTCATTACCATTGATTTTACAATACGGAATGGCGTCTAAAGTGCAGACTGATGGCCTTGCAGAATTGTATGCTACTTGGTTTCATCCAACTTGTGAGTGATCTGATTCGTAGATCTGATTGAGTACTTTTGGTTTTCTTCAGAATACCCTTTAACTTGTCTTTTTAGTTTTGAATTTAAAATTGTACACCATTTATAAATAGTAACTTTTATTTGTAACATTCTTGCTTTTAATTATAAATAAACCATTCATTCATTCATGCACCATTTATAAATAGTTATTTTTATTTGTAACATTCTTGCTTTTAATTATAAATAAACCATTCATTTATGACTCTAGAAGTACATATTGGTTGCAGAGTTCACTCTCAGAATCTGCCTGCTCAGCCCATACTTTATTTCAGCAGATTTTGACTTAATTTACTTATAAACAAGTCCCGTTTGTCAGAAGCAGGTGCTTAGAGAAGAAAAATTAAAAAGTTGCATGATATATGTAATCGACTCACTCCCGCTGCGCCATTTTGTTTTACAAATTCGGTTGGCAAATAATTTGCTACAAATTGAGAAGCAGCAACTGCAAATAGATATAGACCGAGCTCAACCGCAGTCAGGACGACGAAACAGACACCGACACAGCTGCGGTTGCCAAATTATTTGCGAGTGTATATATCTATGTGTGTATATATGTGTGTGTGTGTGCGAGTGTGGCATGTGGTTAGTTAAACAAAAATGCTGTGGCTGCAACACAGAAACACATGCCAGGGAATAACTGGGTCATTGGCAGAAATGTCGCTGCCCCGATGTATTAAAGTCAAAATTAACTAACACAATTTACAACATTCACATCAACGACAAAACCAAACCAAACAGCAAAGACCAAGTAAGAGATCAAGTTTAACGATAGCAGCCAATATATGGGTTGTCAGAGTGAAGAGAGAGGAGGGAGGGAGGAAGAGTCGCCCAGGCTGACACCTGTTCCGCTTGATTGTGCCCGGTACGCTGTTACATCATGAAAGGTTAATGACGGCTGCTGTCAGCAGCGAACAGCGAAGGTCAGCCTCCCAAACATCCTTGCTCATTCCAAGCGAATGATCCTGCTTCCTTCTTCCTTCTTCGTTTTCCCTCTTATAACTTTCAGTATTTTATTCCCCAACAAACATTGTCCTCATTGGGGTTTTTGTCCTTTATTGGGTGGATTCATGCAGCAGGCAAAAGTTTCGTTTCATGGGCCCAAAGTGTAACAAAAATACAAAAATGGGAGGTGCTCTCTTTATGCGGGGTAGTGAGCGGTAAAAGCTACTGTGGACTCGTGCTAAATAGCAGCGTTGAGCTGCTCCTTCGGGGAGGCTGGGGACAACGCCGAGCGTAAAAGTTAAATGAAACGAAACACGTTAATGGCTTCTGAAACCGTAGTGTGCGCGGTAAGAGCTGGGGCATTGACAGGTTGCTGTGTGGCAAGTGGCAAGTAGCAAGGCGTATACCAGGTGGCAGGTTAAAGCTCAACCTTCAGTTTCTGCTTGGACCATAGCAGCCCATTGAAAGTGAAATTTTTCAACTAGTTAGCGGCAAAGTCCTTGTCTCTAAATTTCTCTAGCTTATTTCAAGAGGGGCCGCCATTGAGCTCTGTGATAAAATGATATCGTTGGCTTAGTTAAATAGCAATAAGCAGAAAGGCAACCCAAAGTCGTTGACTGCTTTAGGTTGCTGTATCTCAATCACAGCGTCGTTTTTCGCTTAATATTAAGTTATTTAGGCTATTTAAGAGGCGAAATGAGTGGACGCCTCTCTCTATCTTTTACTGGTCATTAAAGTTAAATTACAGGATATTAGGTTACTTTTATCCTGTGCCGCATATTTCCTTGCCTTTGGGCCAAAAGTTACGCTGTGTATTTTCATTTGCTTTCGTTTTCAGGTATTTCAGGACTAATAGCCATATTAAAGTTGTCTCTCATTTATGAAAGTGAAAGAGAAAGAAAACGGAAAACACTGCAGGGCATAATTAAAGCAAAAATTACATTTTTATACCATACATACTTACTATGCAAGTAAATTAAAGAAAGCAAATATTTTCCACTGCTTTGTGGCACAAACTTGCACTCAATTGTTCGCCACAATAAACTTAAACGAAATGAAGTAAAAATTCAAGAAATGAGGGTTCCAACTGACAGAGAACCACACAAAATAAAAAGAATTATGTATCACTTCGTTACGACTTACTTCCACCTAATTTATTTTCACTTGCTTTTACTCTCTGAGGAAAGCGGCGACTTTGTGTGTCTGTGGTCTGCAGACAAACAAACTGAAATAAGCACGAATTGAACAAAAGTTGAGAGAGAGAGAGAAAAGGCAACAAAATAAGAAACATTTCCACAGTCAATGTGTCACTGTGAAACGCTCCAATGCTGATTTTTACAGTAAAAATTTGACAAGGTTATCAGCTCTTAATATGCTTTATTTCAGCATAAGAACCCAAATACTTATTATTACTAATTTGCATGTCATTTAACAAATAAGTATTAAATTCTATTGAATTGGTACACAGACTTTTGTGAGCTACAGTTTCAACCTTTTTCACTTTAGTGTTTCCACAAGAGTGCCAAGGGTGTGAACTACCAACTACAAGGAGATAAAGACAGCAAACGGAAAAAGCTGTATAGAATTTGACTTTGTTGCAGGATTGCATTCAACTGCAACGGAAAGTGCAAATGCTTTCGACCTTCTCACCTTATGTTTGGCTCATTCGGCCTGGCGGGCAATGCCTCAAAATGCCTTTCAAGTGCCGTCGTTTTAATCTCAGGTGTGCAATTTAGTGTGTGGCCAATTTTTGCCAGTCTAGCCAAGCCGGAAGCCACCAACCAACCAACCGAGAGCCCAGAACAGAGGTCTGAAAGCTGCCAGCGTCAATTTTGTGTTGACCACACGGTGTTGCACGGTTTTGTGGATACTTGTGTTTGTATTTGTGTCTGTGTTGCGTTGCACTACACTGAAACTGAAAGGTTTTGAAATTTAAAACGGAAGTACACGTTTTATACCCCTTTGGGCTTTTATTGTTAGCTGCGTTTCCGCTTTTGGCATTTTTTGAAACAACTAGCGTTCTTTATACATTTCATATTTCCGCTTCAAGTTGTTAAAGCTCCATGAAATAAAGTTTCTTTAAGAATTATCCTAATTCCTTTTTCTCAGTCTTAACTTTTGTTCTACATTTCGTATGATATATTAAACAGTAACGAGCAGAGCCCAAAAGAAAACACAGACAAGATAAATGTGGGAAGATCACGAACCGAGGACAGAAAACGGCGCCAACCATAATTTTGAACATACGACAATGGCAATGTGGAGAAAGCAAGATGAGAAACTTTTAATAATTGCATTTTGCAAGCAGCTTCAACTTCAACTTAAACTTCAACTGGCCAACATAATAAACTTCGCGACGGACCGGACGCGCCGAGGTAATAGTAGAATAGTTGTGGAAGTACATCCAAAGAAATCCCTAACCCAAAAGTATCTTCTTCTGTCTGTGGAGCTTTTGGACGCTGCATCAACACCAGGCAACAAGACAATCAGCGGCGTCTATGGGCCACATAAAATAACCGAAAAGTAATTCGCCACAAAAGTAAACTTGAGCTCACAAAAGTTGAGTTTTAAAATAAACTAGCTGCAAACTGTGTTTTTCTTAAGTGGGACAAGGACGGAAAGGGGAGCAGCCGCAGTTGGGGCACTCAAAGCACAAAAGGCGCATGTTATATAAAAGAAAGTGGCTAACTAAGTCCACGACGACGAGTTGCAGCAGCTCAGTCTCCTCAGCACTGGTCTCCTCAGCTCTACTCGCCGGCTCTCTGCTGCCTCAAGAGTCATCCATGAGCTGCTGCAATTGTCTCTCCCCTTTACCCACGCGTGTCGCGGCGCGGCGTCTGCTGCGGTCGTCAAGTAGACTCAACTACTCTCCCAGAATATGCCAGAAGTGAGCCAAAATTGAGTAGAGTAGTTCGCTTGAAAACTAAAATTTAAGCTAATTTCAGCAAAAAATTTCTATTTCTATAAAAATTTCTATAAAAACTAATAAATAAATTAATACAACTCTACACAAAAAAAGTAAGGAAAATTATATAAAATATATTTAAAAGTCATGGACTGCAATTTTATTCATGCTATGCAATGTTTGTTGAAAAATTAATAAATAAATTAATACAACTCAACGAAAAAACAGTAAGAGAAATTATATAAAATATATAAAAGTCATAAAATATATAAAAAATTAATAAATAAATTAATACATCTCAACCCAAACAAAGTTTAAAAAAACTATATAAAATATATATAAAAGTCATAAAATATATAAAAAAATTATAAATAAATTAATACAACTCTACACAAAAAAAGTACGGAAAATTATTTAAAATATATTTAAAAGTCATGGACTGCAATTTTGTTCATGCTACGCAATTTTAGTTGAAAAATTAATAAATAAATTAATGCAACTCAACCCAAAAAAAAAGTAAGGAAAATTATATAAAAAATATATAAAAGTCATAAAATATATAAAAAATTAATAAATAAATTAATACACCTCAACCCAAAAAAAGTTAAAAAAAAACTATATAAAATATATATAAAAGTCATAAAATATATAAAAAATTAATAAATAAATTAATGCAACTCAACCCAAAAAAAGTAAGGAAAATTATATAAAATATATATAAAAGTCATAAAATATATAAAAAATTAATAAATAAATTAATACAACTCAATCCAAAAATAGTTTAAAAAAATTATATAATATATATATAAAAGTCATAAAATATATAAAAAATTAATAAATTAATTAAACCAACTCTACCCAAAAAAAATAAAGAAAATTATATTAAATATATATAAAAGTCATGGACTGCAATTTTTTTCATGCAATGCAATATTTGTTGAAAAATTAATAAATAAATTAATACAACTCAACCCAAAAAAAGTAGGGAAAATTTTATAAAATATATTTAAAAGTCATGAATTGCATTTTTTTTAATGGTTTTTATAAAAATAAAACCATCAATCATATATTATAATTATTTGTTAACTTATAAAAATTAAATTCTTAGACTTTTATGTATCTAAACTAATTTACTAACAAATGTCAACTAAAAAAGGCAATGAAAATCTCTTTTTAGAATGAATTTTAAAATTAAAAAATTAAGTTAAACTAAAGAAATTAAATAAAATTCAAAAATATTTTCTGTGCTATTTAATTTTCATCTTGTTTGATGATTCAGGTCAACGTGAATGCGAGCAGAGAGGCCGCATAATGATATCACTGAGCACACCCAAGCGCCACTTTATTAGAACTGGAATATGCTTCATCGCCGTTGTTGCTGTCACAATTCAGTATTCAACACATTTCGCTTAGCCCGGCATCAAGATGATATTGAGGGTCTTTAGCATGGCGAGCACGTAGCCAACTCACATTCAGCTTAAATACATGGATAAAATGTTGGACATTAAGCTCAAGGGAGTATGCAAAGATAAAGATATTCTATGATGAAGCGACAGTAAAACCAAGAATGAAGGTAAATTGTCAAAGGCCAAAAATTTCACAAAAATGTGCTGACAAATTTCACACTCCACCTGTGTGTCTGTCAAAAATAAAGGCAAGCAATATTGAAATGCTTTAAAATTTAAAATTGTGCACATATCAAACGGGATTGCTTTCAAGAACAAGTACAGTGTGTAGCTGACTCGAGAACTTGCTGGGAGTGTGGCAGTGGCCAAACATTTTTATGCAAAAATATTTTTCATGTCACTACCGAACGGGCTCGGGGCTGGAGCGTTATATTCTCCCTGGCTGTGCATTTGCCACAGACTTTTGCATGCATAACAAGTCAACGAGACGGCAGGACGGACAGACAAACAAACAGTACAAAAGAAAAAAAGAAAAAAAAAACGCTGGCAGACAACTGAAACGACAAGGGAGGGGAGGTGGTAGAAAAAGGCAACGCTGCGACGTCGCGACGTCAGCACACAGGAAACGCATACAAAACTTTAGCGGGCGGCGCATTTCGTAATCTTTGCAAATAAACGCGTGAAATTCCAAGGCGCACCGCAGTGGAACATGTGCCGCAGCAAAGGGCGGTGGCACCCGCAGGGCAGCATTGGGATATGGCAACGATGCCGCCATTTGGTCGACATGTGCTGCACCATTTTGGCACACAGCTCACACGCCAAATTGCGCATTCAGATTAAAATTCTTGAACGCGTATTTCCGTTTTCCTTTTCTGTGTGTGAGCGTGTGTGTGTGTGTGTGTGTGTGCGCTGAGTAGTCGGATATGCCGGGCATTTTCTTTGCCACTCGTTACACGCATCTGACTTTAAGTCTTACACACCCAATGTGCAGCTACTGTAACTATAGCCGTTTGAATCATAGCATATATTTTGTAAGGCACATGTGGTTAAGTGCAACCTTCAAATAACCCTGGAATGCAAAGGTTTGAACGATAATATCAAATCAAAGGATTCTATAAAAACAAACTTATATTTGTAAGTAAGTTTGTTGTCAGCATTTATTAAATTGTTACAATATTTTTTGATCCAACAAACTAATTTTGAAATTTACAGAAAATAATGTGGCTAAAATTTGCTTTATCTTTCCATAATTAAATAAATAAGTTATTAATTTTAATAGGTATTTACAATTTATATTTCTCAATATTTGAAAAATCAAAAAAAAATTTCATATTTAGTATTGTTTAGTTCAAGAGGTGATAGGTTAGCAAATTTCTTTTTTAACTAGCAAATAGTAATAAGGGTTGCCAAGTAAATGACATATCACTCATACGCCATATTGCCTTAAACGCCAAAGCTTATTATGCAGGGCCAGCCCTGATGTCCTATTGGAGAACAGACCCTAAGGCCACTAGCACACATTATTTGTCCAACATACGCTGTGGGTTAACCGCTGTCCGCTCCAACAGAAACCCCCAAAAACGCTCAGCAAATAAAAGAAACGGCATTGTTTGTTGCTTGTGGCATGGCATATCAAGCTGATAAGGGCCAGCAGGATCTGAGTCTCTATACTGATACTGTTAGCCAGAGACTCGTACTCCCACTTTTGTGTCTAAGCTTAGGCAGATGCGTTGTGAGGGTGCTGGCACATAAATAATGTGACCTGCCTGACTGCGATTATCTGCCAACTATTTTTCACACGTTGCCGACGTACAAAGTGGAGCATTCATTTTCAACAAAGCATTGCCCGGAAATATATATGAGCTAGATGACTCAGAGGGGCCACTTGGCATATAAATTTGGGGAAACTTCTTTAATGGCGCGAAGCCGGCAGGAGTGAGATACTACTTACATTGTACTAAAATAATGAACAATAATATCCAGAGGCGTCGATCGAATGTCGGTCTCATGACTTCATCACTTCTTCCAATGATGTTGTGTGTATTTTGCTTGTTGACTGCTCCAAAATCGCTCAATGGCACATGAGTGGGAATCTGAAAAACAATCAAT
Source organism: Drosophila innubila (assembly GCF_004354385.1). Lineage (NCBI taxonomy): Eukaryota > Metazoa > Arthropoda > Insecta > Diptera > Drosophilidae > Drosophila > Drosophila innubila. Next base: position 9,516,965 of record NW_022995374.1, read on the forward strand.
AATGTTTGAATAATTACAGAGGAAATTTAACATTTTTCTAATTAAACTATATTTCAGAGTTGACATCAATTTAATTAATTAATTTCCATAAAAACTTTATTCTTTTCTCTGACGTTTAATGTCTTTACGAGTGAGGGAATGCTAGGATAAAAGGATAAATATATAGAGACATCATACATCAGTTAATTTTCGACAGCATTTTGTCTGCAGTGTTTGAAGTGCATTGCAAACAAAACGTTACCGTTACAAGCTGAAATGTGTGCATACTTTTCTCAAACACTGTCTGTGTGCTGTGTCTGTCACAGAAGGCAAACAAAATTAGTAGCAAGACTAAAGTAAATTTTTACAAACAGGGGTTATCTCGTTATTATTCTCGTTGCCGTTGCCGAGTCTCATGATCATGTCTATGGTTTAATTTTGCATGAACGAGTAACTCAATAGTTGGGAAAGAAGGATTAAACGAGAGAGTAAATGAGAGTTTAGTTTAACAAGGGAATAATTAATAGAGGTATTTAAAAATATGTGATTAATTCGCATAAGACTTTAATTTAGCTATGCAAAATATATTAGTAGTAAATTGCACTTAATTATATTGAAATTGTCAATTTTCCATATATTAATCTCAATTTAATTTTAATAAATTTAGTGTTATTAACTAACAATTAATTATTTCAAACTCACTGCCAAACTAGATTTTATTGTTTTGTTTTATTTCTATTAATTATATGCTGTCTATTTAAGTCAATTTAAAATCAATGACAAACTCATTTTAGCTCATTTTAAAATAGTTTGAATTAATTTAAAGGCGAATCTCTATCAAAATTAATTTCAGCAGCAATATAATGATAACAGATGATATTAATTTGCAATGCGTTGAAGTCATATAACACATTTAGTTAAAGTAATCCAACTGTAAGAAATATACATGGCAGCTACAGGAACTATAACAATGTCAGCATTGGGCAAACATATCACGTGATCAATTTGTCACACTGGCAACAACAACGAAAATATCAACAACAGCAACAACAACAACAACACAATATAAATGAAGTAGCCACTGCATTGATGAACGCACTGACAAACTGTACAAACAAACAAAAGGACAGAGGACAATCAACCATCTTCTCAATTCCAGGTTCAACTGCCAGCTCAACATTGTGGCCAACAAAATTGACAGAAACAGCGACGGGATTTGACGCACATCATCAATATATGTGACTATGTGTGTGTGTGTGAGTGTGTGTGAGTGTGTGTGTGTGTTGCTATTTTTGTTGAGCTTATGACATGTCACACAGCTGTCATTATGCAAGACGAACCGTCGAAAAAAAAAAGAAGGCCAGTGACAGACTATTACATGGGAATTGTTTGTTATATGAGCAGCAGCTACAATCGAAGTGGGTTGGACATTGCAGTCAGTCAGTCAGTCAGTTTGTTGGGTTACTCAATGCCACAGACACATCAACAAATCTGGCTTAATATCAAGTCTCAGTCACTTTGTTTGCACTAAATAAAATGTGAGAAAAATTTAGATATTTTCTGTTTAAAAGATCTCAGCGCCAATAAATCAAACTTATGACCTAGGCTGGACCATTAACGGCAGGTGTTCTCCGAGGGAAAGAAAGAGAACACATTGAATTCCAGCCACATTTTTCTCACGTCTGCCGGCAAGCTGATGCCAAATACTAATAAAAACCTTCTGCCTTTTATTTATTGCTAAAATGTTAAGTAAAGTTTATGGACTTTAAAATAGCTGCACAAATTGTCAAAGTATTTGCTGTAAAATAGGGTTAAAAAGGATGAAAAATATCGCAAGCTCTTGTCTGATTTCCAAAATACAAAAATACGTTTTAAATAATCGTAGTTAGGCAATATAAATTCCAAAAATACCATAAAATATTTGAAGTGTGATAAAATGGGAAATCGCACACACACACACACACACACAAGCTTAGCACACAGACTCGAAAATGTTTTAAATCAAAGCACTTATGGGAGCTTACAAGCCTCGTCATCCATTTCCAAATTAACCGTAAAGCGCACAATTCATAACTAAAACCTCAATTAAAATCAAAGCCGTAAACACTGGACGCAAGATTTCAAAAGAATATATACAAACAATTACAACAAAAGTGCAAAATTTAATTGCCACAATTTTAAAGCCACAAGCGGCAGCAACAACAGGTACCCGACATTGACGATGATGATGATGATGATAATGATTATGAACATGATGATGATGATGTGAAAATGCAACCAATGTATAAACAATAAATTCCAATGGTATGTAGATTTTTGCTTATTTACCGCAACAATGCAAAACTATCTGAGCCAGTCAAGTGGGCTGAAATGGGCGTAACTTGGCTTATTGTGCAGCTTTGTAACATTGCACACGAACATTTTTTGGTTAACCACAAAACCGGTAAGGGGGAAATGGGAGCAGAGTGGGGTTAACAACAAAATGCAAACATTTGGCAGACAAATTAAATTTACATAAAACTCGCAAAAGCCGCTTGCAATGTCAAACAACAAGCACGACAAGTAAATAAAATCTACAATAAATGGTACTTGACTTGGATATATAATATTTTAATTACAAAAATATTCAAAACTCAAAATCAATGCTTGAAAATGGCTTTACTATAAATTACCATGCTTATAAACAGATGTTAAAAATACTTTTTGTATTGGCTGAGCTGCAAATAAAATCTACACTATCTACAAAAGATTTGTTGGTGTTTTGCATACATTAAGGCGCTTTTAAAAATTAAAATTGTGTTATTATTTGTTTTTAATTTCACAAATTTTAATCGCGCGCACCAAATTATGTCGTCGAATAAAAACAAACAGAATTGGCTTTAAGGATACTTTTTAGTGGATGGAAAGCTAATTTATTGTCAGCAGCTATGGCCTAGTTACCATTTTGATTAGTGAGACTGTTGGATATTGCCAAGGAAAGGCTTATAGTGAACAAAAATTAAATTTATTTTGAATATTGTGAGCTGTGTACAATAAAGCTTTGTTAATGAAAAATCCATGAATTGTGAAACTGCAAACGACTTTAATCGAAGTCTGTTTATATCTAAATGTACTAATTGCCGTTGTAAGTTGTTTCAAAAAATTAAGTCAAATTAATTGTGTTGCTTGTCACACTGCTAACTTTCACCTGCAACCTGCAAGCGGCTCTATTTCAATGGTAAAACAATGCCACTGCTGACACTTGTCGGCCACCTTAATCAAAGGCTACACTAAGCTGTGGCAATGTCAAGGGGCAGAGAGAGACGGAGACAGAGACGGAGACAGAAACCAGGCAAAAACCAGGGCAACAAATGGAAAGTTAAACAGCTTCGACAGTGTTGCCAGAGTTCATTGTTTTGGGTGTGCGGCTGGCAGGGTGACAACCACCAACCACCACCCACCTCCTAGCACAACCTCCTAACACTACCACTATCACAATTTCCACATCGACGCGCTGCGCGTCTGCCGAACGGCACTTTGAACAAATTTTTCTTTGTCTTTTGCATGCGCTGCCACACACAGCAACCCCCAACCCCCAACCCTAACGCCCTAACGCCTTCAAATTGCCCACACATGACTTATGTGGCATGGAGAGAAACAAATGTGAAAGCAAAAAAGTCAACATATTGAATAATGATTGGGTAGCGAAAGACTTTCGCACATATCAACAGCAGATACAAAACAAAACAGAATAGATATTGCTTCGCTTGAAAGATTCTGTATAATTTCTAGATATAGAACGATTATTTAACAGTTAAGGCTATTACACAAAAATAATTCCAATCAATATATCAGTTATCAACTAACTCAAGAGTCGTTTAAAAAATCATTCTTGTTTCGAATCAATACAGGGTATTTTGGAATCGAATTTAACCAACTGTTTCACTTGTTTATCTACGTTTTTCTAGGCTATTTTTTGCCTTTCATTGTATAAAGTAGGCGATAAATTTGAGAACTGCTGCAAATGCTGCAAAAATTAATGATGCGCCTTTTTATTGTTTTCGTTGAAGCTCCCTCCTTCAACTCTCTCCCTACTACAAGTCTTTTCGAAAAGAAAAGAAAAAAATTCACATTGCTGGTGCTTTTTATGCGATTTGCGTTTTGTGATAAATTTTAATCGAATTTCACTTTTGTTGCCTCTGGGAGGAGGCGCAGCTCACATTACATTTACAACCCCAAAACCCAGGGATACCCTAACCGACCCTCGGCACTGGGATACTGTCTGCCATCCTTTGTCATGTGTGTGTCATGTGTTTTTGTGTGCTTTTATTGAACCCGATAAGCATGTCCGATAAATACTTTCATTGTAATTGATTGATATTCCAAGCGGCAACATTCGCTTTCGCCATTTCGCTACTCGCTATTTTTTTCTACGAGTATCTTTGTCTGACATGGGATTTGTGATTAATTGGATTTGCTTTTTGGGTAATCTACAACAAATTGAAAACGGCACATTAAAGTGCTCCAAATGCGTTTAAATCAATGTCGCTGATGCCTACTTTGCCATCAAATGGCCAAGACAGAGAGCTTAGACACGACTACTAGTCTCATTTGGCTTACAAGACACCAGTCTGTAGAAGCGCCAAGACAATTTCAACTAACAACTGGCACATTGCCATTTGGGTTACCTGGAAGCCACATAATGTGCCATCTGCGGCCAAAGGAAGCCAAAGAAACGCCAAGACAATCAAGCAGCAAAGTCAACACTACAACTAGTTGACTCAAACTTAACCCAGAATAAAAATGGAAATAGAATAACGACTGCAAAATTCTCCACATTTATAACAGACAAAATATCTAGATTCTAGAATAATTTTGAAGAAGAACTTTCGCGACTAAAGTAATTTGTTTTGTATTCTTAATTTAAATAAAAATGATACTTGCTAATATGTTGTTTCTCAACAGTAATAAAAATAATAAATGCTGTATCATAAACCATAACAAGATCAACTTCAACTCGAATTGTTATAATCACGCACTCAAAATCTGAACTCTTTTTAGATTGATGGAACTAAAGCAAATGCTTTTTATTTCCCTCTACTCGCAGATTGAAGAGTCACATCCGCTTGTGTAACTGTGAACGATTGGAAGGACCTATGAAGTTGATCGAAATCAAATTAAAATTTCATGCTTTAACATTGTGCTCCAATTACTGTTGCAAACAATTTATACGCATGCTGGTTCGGGGCCAAGGCAATTTTTCAAGCCAAAAACTTTGCCTGGGGGACTGCGAACCAAACGGTTGTTGTAATGTCATGAAAAATGAATTTTTCAATATACAATAATAATATATGTAACACAATAAATTGTGAAATGCAACAAAAACAAAAAAAAAAAATGAAAGTATAAAGCGTTTGGAGAATGCGGGACACAAGAGTAAAATGTTATAAAATTGTTATCGAGCGCATAATAGCAAATGTTGCAAAATAACTTTTGACAAAGTGCACTCAATATCAAACATAACGAAAGAGTGAGAGAATGAGCACCCATTTGTGTGTGTGTGTGTGTGTGTGTGTGTGTGAGAATCACAATAAAAATCACAGAATATAAGGCAAAGGCTGCAACAAGCAACATGAGTTCGCGTTACCAAACAAAATTGAACAGTTTTCTGTCCTCTTGTTATACCCTTAAAAGCGACTAATGTCATAATGTCTCATAAAATGTGTTACGCATGTCACCTATCTTTTCATAAAATTTAATTTTAAATAATTATTTAATTTTATAATTATAATTTCATTCATCTCTTATTTTAAATGACGAATTTATTATTATTTTTTCATTATACTCTTGATCAACATTAAATACAATTTTAGAGCATATATTATTTTAAAGATGTTTTAGAATTAAATATAATTAAGTCAAGCAATTAAATATTAATTACCAAGAAAAATTGCACAGTTTTCTGTCCTCTTGTTATACCCTAAAAAGAGGCTAATGTTTGTGAGAGAGATTTTAGATTGCATTATTAAAACGAGTCGCCTATCTAATCAGAAAATTTAATTTTAAATAATGATTTAATTTTATTATTGTAATTTCATTCATCTCTTATTTTTAATAATGAATTTATTATTATTTTTTCATTTAACTCATAATCAAGTTTAAATACAATTTTAGAGAATAGATTATTTTAAAGATGTTTTATCGTGATTCAGTTTGAGTTGTTGTGGCGTTTAGAGCAACTGATAGTCGAGCTTACGATTTTTTATTTGTTTTGTTTTGTTTTGGCAAAGCTGCTCGCATATAAATTGACACAATTCCAGCATTGTGTCGTTCTTTGCTGCGTCGTCTATCACATTGGAAGTCAAGGCAACCTCGTTGCATAATGCATCACACAAAAGTATGCAATGCAATATTTTCCCTCCCTATTGCGGTTAGGGGAGTTGATAGCATCTGATCGACTCGTCTCCACAAATATATGTACCAGGATATATGTCAAAATTGTTAAATGGTTTGAATTGTGTTTTGTAATGGATGCCAATGCCAGCGGCGTTGAGTTTTCAAAACAGCAAATTAAGCTGGCAAGCATGCCAAAATGTATGCAACCGAATTTCGTATTTCAGCTTTAAAATTCCCCGAAACGTTCGTTGCCAGTCACAAGCTTTACATGTAACCAAATTACGAGAAAAGGGCACAAGAGCAACACATGCGTTACATTCGCGAGCGAGAGTGCCGCAAAATATGCAACAATTTTCGTGTGCAGCATGAAAAACGAGACCGAAAAAAGCACACAAATTGGAGAGGTTAAGCAATGCAAGACAATGATTGCCTAAAAGATACCAATTAAATAAAGTTAAAAATTTAATTTCTTGTTATAATCTTATTACTATAACTTTTAAATTAAATAATTCAATTAAAGAGCTCATCACGATTAAAATAATATTCGTCAATAATTTAAAATAAACACAAATTAGTTTAAAAGTTGAGTGATAAGCTATTAGAAAAATAAATTAAATTATAGGTTTTATTTGTACTGCTCATCACTATGTTAAATAGTACTTGTAAATGATAAAAATATAATACATTTTATTCGATTACATTTATTGTAAATAATTCATAATAAATATAATTACGCCAAGCAACCAAATATTAAAATATAACACATTTTTATGACATTTAAGTTAAAGAATTGAGTTTATAATATTTAAGCGTATAATCCCTTCATGGATTCTACAGGGTATACAAAACCAAAGGTTAACAAGTGCAGCGCAAAAATTTCACTCAAGTATGCGGACAGCGCGTACAAAAAAAGGTGGTGCATAACTAGGAGCTGGCAGGCCAAGTCCTGGACCTGTCCATGACAGGCATGCCAACAACTTTAGCTGGACTCGAAGCGGCCCAGTTGGTACTACAGTTTGCAGTCTGCCCTCTTCTTTGCTCTTCTCTTTCTTCTCGTTGTTCGTTGCTCGCTGTTTCATGCCTGTTTACAGCCGAAACAATGGCTTGCATATATAACGCCAAAAGTTATGCAACGCCTCGGTGCAATTTTTGCTTTGTGTGTATGTCTGTGTGCGTGTGTGTGTGTGGGCGCTAAAATGTAACTATTAGTTGCACATTGTTTGGCAAGGCGACAAATTCTTGCCCCAGCCATGCGACACGGCGTTATTGTTATTACCATGCCCACGCAGACGGAGGCGTGGCCATTGCATATGTTGACAAGCCGAAAATGGGGTCAGTAGTAAATCAACAACAACAGCTCACACGAACGGGAAATTGAGAATGGGCAAAAATAAAACATGCTGAAAAACAATGGCAATCACTGTTATATAGCATGTGGAAAATTGATGTTGCACAGTTTTAGACATTGCCGTGTGCAACATCCCTGATTAGACCATGGAAATTTCATGGATACACGAGAGAAATCGCCTGATCGCTATCGATGGGTCAAAATGTCAAATGACAAATTAATGATGAGCCAAAAATAATAACTTATAATTGGAAGAGTACTATAAAATATAATGACTTTGTTTAACAAATAAATTTTGTGTAACTAAAGTAAGAAATACTTTAGTTCTGATCGACAAGTCTTTTTCATCTAAAATTTTGTTATTAAATTTGACTGTCCTATCTAGTTTTAAATTATTAAATGGCTGCTGAAACTTTTTCTCTACTTAATTTCAAAGATATGACAGATATGTATCAGCATTTCCTTATGCGGCCATTTCCTGATGGGCACAGAGCTGACAAAAGGCAATTAATCAATAACTACTCAGAATGGAAAACCGAGTGTGAATGAATCAATTGAACGAGCTTAAAATCATGGCAGCCATTGTTCTCTCTCTCTTTCTCTTCCTCTCTCTCAATTGTGCAGAGACCTTGGGCTACTTTTGATGAAGAGGATCTGAAACAAGAATTTCGCATTTGGAACTTGCTGAAATTTAAGTGTGAATGAGTGTCAGGCATTGTGCACTGTTGACCATACAGAATGCGAGTCTGAGTGCGTTATTGAGCTCAACTTTAGAAGAGTCTTTGCTTGTGACACTGAGTGATATGCTGACCAATTATAAAGAAATAAAAGTGACAAAATTTGGTTTTTTTTTCTACTATATATGTGTTACTGAAACAGAGCAAACAATTTATAGTCGTGATAAATTTTGGTAACAACACGAAAACCTTCAAGCCATAACTTTACAAAAAGCAAACAGTGATAGCGTTGACCCAACTAAAAGTAGGCAACACAAACATACAAAAGGGCAACACTCACACACACACATGCACATAGACACTCTCACACCGACATAAGCTTAGCGGAAACCACAGCAAGTGGCGCCACAGCGGCAGGTGGCAAAAGTTTGCGTGCCAAATGCTCGTACACAGACAAATGCCAAAAAGTCACTGGCAAAATCAAAAGGTGAACTAGTGTACGTCTTTGTGTGTGAGTGTGTGTGTGTGAGTGTGTGTGTGTGAGTGTGTGTGTGTGTGCTTATGAATGAAGGCGCTTTGCCAAAGCAAATAGACGGAAGTCAGAGAGACAGATAGACACAAAGAGAAGCAGAAAGAAAGAAAACTCTGTCACTTACACATCCCTGAGAGCGACAACTAAACGACGAACATTTAAAAAACATTTTAGATTTTTACGCCACAGGAAATTTACAACAAGATGAGAAACACAAAATAAATCGCTAACAAATGTATTTTTCTTACAAATGTCCTAGAGTATTCTGTAATTTATGGATGGAAGAATCCAAATAATAATCCAAACAAGGTTAAGTAAATATACGAGTTATTTAAAAATTCTTTGATAGAAGCATTCAACTTCAGTTATATCTACTATTTTTTGTACTATTTGCATATCCTAAAAGCAGGAAATTCGAGGTTTTTTTCACTTTCAACTAAATTTTAATTGTTTATTATTGTTGTTATATATTAAATGAGGCTTCATCTATATTATGGGACATTGAAGCATGCCAATTTATAAATTTGGCAAACTCCACAAAGTTGACCAAAACGTTTATTTGTATTTTCCGATAAATGTCGAAGCGTTTAACCCGACAGGGAGGTTAATTAAAATCAAATAATCTTAGTTAGCTATTTAGTTCTCCCTCTCTGTCTCTGTCTCCCTCTCCCAATTACTCCCTCTAAATATTACTCCCCCAACCACATATAATCATCCAGGAATTGAATTATACACTCATACATAGCCAAACCGGACAAAATGTTATAAATATAAGCTCATTAAAAGCTTAGTCACATTCCGTTTTTCACATGTGTGTTCATGTCCGTTCGTGTGTGTTTATTTTAATTAGATAAAATTGCATCTACATAATTTTAGGTGCATCAATTCGACTCTCAAATTAATTTATGCATTTGCTAATTAAACGACCTACAAAACGTTATGATTTTTCATTTCAATTGTATTTGCTTGACCAAATGCGTAATTCAATTGCCAGATCGCATGCATAAGAATTGAAAATGTGATGTATCTAATTAACCTGTTAGTGCATGATTCATTTAAATGCTAGTTTATGTCTGTAACACAGCCATGCCACCTCTTAAAAAAACAACAAAAAATGCTGCTGAACACTTCGCGGCGCCACGGCAATTACAGCTGCAACCGGGTAAAAAGAAAGGTTGCTTTCACCTCCATGAGGAGGACGACGATGACGTTATGCAAGCTAAATCTGTCAATTATAACAGCTCGCTTAAAACTTTGTAAAAACTGTGGGCGTAACACTTGAGACACGCCCCCCGCACACACATGGGTCTAATTAAACAATTACCAAGGTGAGTGCCACTTAATTAAATAATTTGCTGCCATGCGGTTGTAAGCTCACAACAAAACAGCAACAACATCCACAACATGTGCGCGTGTACGTGTGTGTATTAGTTCTAAACGATTGCTTAACATTTGGAGTGAAGCATTAATACTCTACTCTAGCATATTCATGTTAATATTAAAGATCTTGAGTTATGAATGTCTGCTTAATTTATTTAATGCAAACGAGTCATAAATATTAGGTTATTTTAACAAGACTTTAAATTAAAATATAGATTGAGATCTAAATAATTTATTTAATACAATTTAATTTCAATTTTAAGTTGATCAACTTGATTCTACAATTCGACAGTTATTATTAATATTAAATATTTGTTCAAGTTGTTCAACTATAATAACATAAGAGTATTTTTCTTTATTTTAATTTAAACCTTATGTATTTCTAGGCAGTTTTCCACACGTTTCACGCACTTGCTGATAAATTCATAATGTTATATCCCCCACCAAAATATTATTATATTATGTATCGTCAGCAGGGGCAACATGAGGCGTTGAGGCATTGGTGACGGGTGGCTCAACATTTGCCGCACACGCACACACGTACACACACACACACACGCACACAGAGGCAAACACACGCACACACACACACGCTGGCAAACAATTACATGACTTTTGTGTACACATAAATGAAATTATGACATATTTAAATGTAACATGCGGCAACAGGCAACCACTTCCCCAGCCACAAGGCATTGCCTAACTGTACACGGCCGCCATGACAGCCGACTTCCGTTTCCGTTACGCTTGCCATGTTCCTAGCATTTCACCTGGTCGTGGCTGTTGTTGTTATTATTGCTGTGTTGCTTTCACAATTTCTATTTTAACAACGTAAAAAGCTGGCTTACGTTCAGGCAACCGACCTGTACAGTGTTACATGGCTGCGTGCCATGATGTTAACGTTGTTAGGGTCAAGTGTCGCACGACACGTCGCCTATGTTAATTATGTGACAATTTAGTTGCGTGTCGGGCAATCAAAATAAAGTGTGAACGATGAGAGCAAACAACATTAAGATATATACATACAAATGTGGCACAGCTATCAAGATTTTGAATCGTAAACATTCTGTGGAACATCAAAATATTTAATTAATTATCCACAAATGCCACAAGGAATTTATCCTTCAAATGTGTATATTAAAATTAGTGAGCATTCGTGGTTTCTCAAAGTATTAACCAACTAATATACTTTGCTGATACACACACCCATAAACGTAACTATATTAAGAAGAAGAACAGCAATCCATTAAAATCAGACCAAAGTACATGGAACAGCTGCCATGTGCTGATTTGCCTGTTCGTTGATGCGTTTTGTTTATTTGCTTTCCGAGGCTTAAATGATTAATTAAGCGCCTCAATGTATGCAAAAACATTTGCCGTGTTTCAATTTTTGCTGTTATTGTTGCTGTTGTTGGTGTTGTTGGTGTTGTTGTGTGTGCTGTGTGCGGTGTGAAAATCACGTGTTGAAAATGGCGTTAAATCAGCGTATGAATGGCCTTCGTCCTCACTCCACGTAACTGCACAAAGCCAACATACGCGTACACATACCAACAAACACACAGACACACACACACACAACCTATCCGAACACAACATCACATACTCGTACACGTGAGCTTGCATATTTTGATGTCATAGTTTTCGGCGCTTTGCCGTTGATTTTAATATTTAAATAAATGCTGTTGTTGATTGCGCATACGCCATGTTGTTTTCCCCTGTTGTTGTTGTTGTTATTGTTGCTGGTCGGAAAAGTTTGCCACTCACGTTTGGCAGCAATGCGACATACATGCACATCATGGAATTTGATTCAACGTATTTAAAAAAAGAATGATTGCATTTCATTTAATTTTGAACACTTTTAATTTCGACGTAAACAGAAATGATATAAATATTGACATCAATAGAGACAGCTCTGTGCAAATGCGCTTAATGATGATGCGAATGCATTGATTGACTGATTGGCTGATTGACTATATATTAATTCATTTAATGCAATTTTGCCATTGATGCTTTATTTCGAAGTGATTAATTAAAAAGCATTTGTCCGACAACAAATATGCAATGCGTATTAGCCATATCATATATACTATTTGCGGCTTTAACTCTATAAGACCAAATCGCAATAAAGCTTATAATTGTGGCAATAATCAGCTGAAAACTATGTTTAGAATCAAAAATGAAAAATCTAATGACAGCCGATTTATAGTTTTTTTTTTGTATTAAAATACATAAGATCGATAAAACATGAATGGAAAGTATAATTCAAAATAATATTTACAAATAATTGATTGAATTCTAGTTGCAGTTGATAATTGTAATTGTATGCAACAAAAAAATTATAACAGCAATACAAGTATATATATTATGTACATGTTTAAATTTATTTGACTTTTTGTCTCCTGAAATTTTTTCACTTAATTTTTTTAACAAATTAAAAAAAAAAACACAAACGTAACTATATACTTCATACCATTTAATGCATTACATTGACAATAGAATGTATATTGCAATATAGCACTCAAAACTTTTACAACTGACCTAATAAATTGGCGCTCAAATTGATTTTCAAACTAACAACAGCCAAAGCAAACTCCCAATAGACATCAAAATATTGTTATGTCTCTCTTTCTATTCCACACTTTTCTTTCACTCACTCTCTCTCTGTCTCTGTAACGAATACTATGCCACTAATTCACTGCATACTTTGTGCGCATTCATTGCCAAAAACAGGCATACATATTTTAACATATTATTTATGGGACATTTTCTGGCAACCATTTCATAGAAAGAAATAAAACATAAAAAAGGTACAGAATACTTTAATCTGTATATATGTTTGAAAAAAGACAAGATAGATTTACGATTGCATACTTTTATGCGCGCACTCAAAAATTAAAATATTACTCTTTTGCGAAACGAGAAGCACTTTTAATTTATGAAATATTCTATTGTCAGGACTAGAATAACAATAACCACTAGACAATTGTTCCAAACAAAAAGCGCCACGCATAAAAACCATATGTGACATAGCGTCCAGTGTTGCCACCCTTTCACACAAAACTCTTCCACACTTATGCATATATTTTCACACGTTTTAAATACGAGAATCTCGTTTACTTTGTACACATTTCTGTATTCACCCAATTTTGCCGCATTTCGTTGGACTTTTTTAGCTTCAGCTTCAGCTTCAGCTAGGGCTTCAGAATGTGGCAACCCTACCTCCAAAAAGCACCATACTCCTCCAACAAACGACCAATGGACGCTGTCGCTGACAGGCGGCTACTTTGGGGCCGCGTTGCTGATGCTTTTCACATGGTTTTGAATGAATGACACACAAAGTTGGTTTTTCCACTTTTTCTCCATTTTTATTATTTGTTTTTTTTGTTTTTTTTTCGATTTTTTGTGCTGCGTTGTTTGTTTTTAGGTTTTGCGTTGGTGACATTTTTATGAATGCTTCAAATTTTTGCTCGCATTTCTTTTCTTTTCCTATTTTGGCCGTCCCGGGTCGGGTTTATTCATGCGGAATGCGACGCATAGTTTTTTGCCCTTTCGGCTTTGTTTGTTATTGTTTCGCTCAGGACCAGGCTCAGTACCAGACTAGAGCCCTTTTCAACGCAAATATGTTCCATTAGCTGTGGCATTTTAGCTCGACTTTTTCTCTGTTTTTATTCTCTGTTTCCCATTTTCTTTTGATATAACATACATATGTATTTTTATATATATATGTATATTTTGACTGCGTTAGTTTGTTCGTTTTGGCATGTGTTCATGTTTTGCATTCCATTTGCTTTGTTGGCATACTTTTCTAAATGGAAATTATAGTCTAGTGCGCTTGCATGTCGAGTTGACTGCCCGCCTTTTTAGCCATTAATTTATGTAGCATAGTTTTTGGGCACACATTATTGCCAGCTGCCAAGAGTCAGACTTTAACTCAACTGGCACTTACATGACATCTCTTGCTTAAAAAACGATTGAAATAGATAGATATAGAAACTTTTTAAACTCCACAACAAAGTTTCCAAACAAATACCAAAGCAAAGAGAATTCAGATGAGGTTGATGTCACCTATACAAAGTGCACTGTACTTTACTTTATGGCCAACAAAACGCTACGCAGTAACCATTTGAGCAAACACACCAACAACAATCAAACAATAGAAGAAAGGCAAATTGAATGAGCAAACGCCACGCAATGCAATTTACTGCATTGCTTTGGCTGCCCCCAACCCTCCCCCCTTCTCCTTTCCACCTACTGTATTCACCCCTCGTCACAGTCCCCTCGCCTCTCCTTCTCCCTCTGCCGATGATCCGCCTTCCAGGCACTTGTGTTTTGGAAACTCGTCAATGGAGCTTTGTTTGCTTTTCAGTGTTTAAATTTAATTGGTTTCCTATTTAAATTGCATTCGGTTCTCAATTTTTTTTTTTGTTCTCTCTGTTTTTATTTATTTGTTTGGCTTTGGTTTCGCATTTGAAGCACTCTCTACCTATAGAAACATATAATTTGGCTTTGATAGCTGCTGTCGCGACAGCTCGAGGGTCTACAATAAAATGCGAAAGCTTCCAAAAATAAAATACCCATAAATTGGCCATTGCCCAACGGTCTTTGTTGTCCTGCGACGTATAATTACAATTTGTGTGGCATACTTTATGGCAATGGCGCCAGGCACATTTATTTAGATAACAGATTGTAGTTTTTCCAATTAAAATTTGTGCGCTTTTCAATTTTATATTGTTGCCATTGAAAATTGCATCTGCGCCAGGAATTTTATACAAAAAGTCCCCATTTACTATGTACACATTTAAAATATTTTACTACCGACTTTTAATGACACACTCGGGAACAAGACATTACGTCACATGAAGTAATTTTACTTACTTACTTAAAATTTTTCGTAGCGATTCTTTTTTAAGCAATGAATTATTCAAGTTTAAAGTATTTAAAAAGTGTATCAGACAGAATAACGTTTAAAAATATTCTAAATTAAAGGGAAAACAATAGTTATTGTAATTTCTTAAGATTGTATTGTGTAATTCATTTCAAACAAAAATTATGTACACTGCAACACAAGTCGATTATTCAAACAGACCTTTTTAAAAAGAAAAAAAAAGAAAATCATTAATAACTCTAATATGTGTGGACTGTGAATTGGGGATTGTGAATTGTGGAGTGTGTGTGCGGTTGACCGGATAATATACAGTCGAAAGCAATTGAAGCGCATGCACAGATTCCATAAGGGATTTCTTTTCAACCCTTTCGACAATGCTCAACTAAAGTGGGGTCGAGTTAGACACAAGAGCAGCTAATCGAGAGAAGGGCAGCAGGTGCGATAAAGAGGGGAGTAAGCACACACAAATAGAAATAGAAAAGAACGCATAAAATATTAATAATAAGAAGATTTGCCCACTGACTGCCCAAACAATTGGCAAAACTTACTGGTCTGCCAAGTAATCCCATTACTGGGGTCAATGCGCTCCCTGAAAGACGAGAATCGAATGTAATCCAATCGAGACTTCACTGCGGGTTGAAGTTGAGCCCAGCTTGGAGTTGTGTTGTGTGTTTGAGCTCAGGTTTGACTTTATAATACACTACAAGTTGGCAATAGAAAAGGAAAAATCATAAGCATAGCACCGGATGCGAAGCCAAGGGCGCTACGAGATTGGCAGAAAACTTTTGCAACTCACAGTTGTACGTGTAATTGAATTCTGTGGTACGTACTCCAGGTCATCATCATCGCTGGCGTCAATTTATTTGACCACGTACTGTGTGTGTTTGGGAGGATTGCGGACTGCGGACTGCGGACTGTTGTGGAAAGGGGAGAATAGGGGAATGGTCGATGGCTATGTGAGTATAACACGCCGAAAGGGTTAAGGCTTCTGTGTAATCGTATTGGCCAGGCTAACATAGCGCTTAGTTCGGTTGTACTGTTTGCCCATTTGTCTAGTTTCTGTGGACCGAACCATGCACGTTTCTAATTTTATGCGTGGCTTGTTCAATTTCTTTTTTTTTTGGTCCAAAAATGCCGAGTGTTGAAATATTTTTTTCCCTTAATTGTGTTCGGCCAGAAGTTCATTAAGCTGTGAGCTGTTTATTATCTAGCGTCGGCTTAAAGGATTGTGGCTAGAAGGCGATTAAAATGCTGCAACAAAGGGACAGACAAATCGTGTTCTGAATGAAACCAATTTGGCAACGGCAACGAGCCACAAAACCACATTCGTTTAACCAAAATAAAATACAATATAAATCAAACCAAAATTAAATACAATGCTCATCTACATAATATGAAAAGTAATATCTATATTGAAATTAATTGCCATTTTCTAATGGAACATTCCCCAATTATCCTATCAGCTATTCCTTTTCATATTTGAACTGGTCTATTTGCTAAAAATATAGTAAAAGGAAATGTCAAGCAAACATTTGAAAAAGTAAACCCAGAGTTAAGCTAGCTACCATTGCAATATTTTAGCATTTATTGCAAAAAGTGGCAATGGGGATAGAAATGTATACCTGTAGATCAAGTCGTAGGAGGCAAAGGAGGAGATGGATGTGGCAGAAACATAGAATAAAGCCGCACAAAGTGTCGTCACCATTGTAACCAAGCTGAAATCAAATACATTTGCTTTTAAGCACAATTGACATTTTGCACATGACATGGCAAAGCAGAGCAAAGCAGAGCAAAGCAAAGCAAAGCACAGCAAAATAGTGAAAGGTGAAAGGTGAAATGTTGCAACGTTGGCGGTAAGTTGTTGCATCCTTGACTAAACCCATTGCTGGCTGAGACGGAAGAGTGCAAGCATTATATGCTTGTTATAATCCCTGCCAACATTTTTATTGCAATTGTCAACTTGGGCCATAAAGCAGCGCAGAATCTGACACCTACAAGTTTCGGAAGCGAAGCGACACAAATTGAAAATATGACAAGAAAATTCGTTTTGCTCAGCAGATTCAACTGGGTCGGGGCCACAGCCAGAGGAGTGGGAAAGGGAAAGAGAGGAAAGGGAAAAGGGGAAAAAGGGGAAAAAGGGCTGATGCAGTTTGCTAACTTGTAAAGAGTTGGCGTCGAAAGCATATTGATTTCAGGGCCGCAGGGAGCCGAAGCGTGTTTTGCCAACGTTGCCAAAAAATACAAAAAAAACAAGCGATAACAAAAAAAAAAACCCAAGCGAAACGAAGAACCAAGAAAATAGCAAATATATGTTCTCCATTTGAGTATATGTATATGTGAGTATGTGGAAATTGCAATGAAAAGTGCATGAGCATGTAGATGTGCATGTGTCAAGGTGAAGTCAGCAAAATTCTTTTGGTGCACTTTTACGTTGGCTGATGCTGCAAATGTGTGCACTGAAGCAAAAGAATAATATTTTACCATCATTGCAAGGCCAGCAAAACAATGCGAATACGAATGCGAATGCGAATGCGAATGCCATGGACTGGCCCATTGATATGCGAACAATAAGCCAAGCATATAAAACAGCTAACTGGATGCAACCAGATGATGCTGACCCAATAGAGCTTCTTTCGCTTTGGCATCCATGTAGCTCTTCGCACTGCAACTTTACGATCCGATTTCGCTTTATGCGCTATCAAATCACTGTAAAATTATGGTACTTTTGGGGTTATTTAATAATGTGCGAGTCAGCAGAGAATATATGTACTACATACATATTTCGTATATGCGAGTGCTGGACTGACTTTAAAGGCGCCAACCGTTTTCACTTCAATTTCAATATATTATACTGAATAAAATTTGATTTTGCGGTAAGTAAATGAGCAACAGTCAAGATTTTTATGGGCACCGCAAAAACTGGGCACAAATCAAAAGGCATAAACATAACGAAGCACAACTTGAGGCTCAATCCCAAGTGGACCTGAAACATTAGCGCACTTCAAAAAAAGTTTTATTGAGGCCAGCCGGCTTTTTGCTTTCATAGCAAGTCCGAGTTCCTTGCTCTTCGTGTCATAAAAATGCCATAAAATTGTTTAAAGCCATCAAATAGGCGCTAACCAACAGCAAAGTGCACTTGTTGAGCATACTTTCAGGCGTTGCGAGACTTCCAGAGACCTACCGGCTTTTTTTTATGTTATAAGAGCGTTTAATTTTAGTTTGCCTCGAGCTTTCTAACAACTTTATATTGCCGGCGGTTGAAGAAAACAATAAAGTATGTCTATTATATGTTTTAAAGCCAACTTTATGGCTTTTATGCGTCGAGTGAAACGATGCTTCAAAGTTTGACTAAAACAAACTAAGCTAAAATCAGCAGCTGTTTAAGTGGGTTAAGGGCCAGTCAATAAGCCGTTATGAAGACTTTGGAATCATTATGCAAAAGTTTTCATGTTATAAAATTTTCAAAGTTTGGTGAACTATTTTCAAAAAATATGCTTTGTATATTTGTATGTCCATTCTATCTGCCATCTGCAAATCTCCATTTACAAATCCAAACTAACTGCCACACACTTATTTGTCTTAAGCACTTCAACTGGTCACGCCACCCCAAAGTATGCAACATTATTCAAACACGTTTGCGCCTGTCGGAGTGTAACTTTATGGCTTTACTGTGGCATCACACTCGGCTAGGCAGCAGAAGGCATTAGGGAAAGCGTCGACAATGACCACAAACAATGCCTAAATGTATGCAATAAAAACTAAACAAATCGCTGCCAATGGCACTTATTATCACCTGGCTAGATTTATTACCTGCTGACCGCAAAAGACCAAAAATTAATATGGGAAAACTACGTAGAAGAAGACCAAAAAAAAAAATATAGCAATGAAGGTGAGCAACATTTATAAATGGCAACTAAAATGTAACATGAGAAAATACATTTACTATAAGACCATTTTCTGGGTGTGTGTGTGTGTGTGTGTCCGTGTGGGCGTGTGGGCGTGGTACACAAAGTTGAGCCGCTCTCTGGCAGCCTTTTGATAAATTTACTACACAAATTGAGTCGCTAAATTAGAACATTTATTTTTGTTGCCCAGCGTTCTATTTCCTTCCCGTTTTCCTTTTCTTCATTTTTTTTTTTGTTGTCTGTCGAGTTGTTCTTTCATTCTTTATTTTATTTTTTTTTTTTTGTGTGAGTCCTCAGCAAAAAAAATTAAATAAAATAAAAAGCAGCGAAAATAAAAGAAGAGCAACCCCAAGTGCTTTTTCCACTTGATGTGGCGTCCAAACCACACACCGTCCACCCTCTTTGCCTTCATTATTTTGGCAGGACGCATCGACATCGACTGGCTGCACTTCATACTTAAGCTCGACCAAATCTCGAGAGTGTAATTTATTGTTATCATTTGTTTGGCTAAAAGCAAAAAGACGGGCTCCAAAAGGATGGCGAAAATGGAAGCAAACCAAGTGGGTCGAAATAACGAACCGAGTCTTTTATACTCTTAAAATTCAAATTATATTATAAATCAAATTCAAATAAAATGTATGTTTTATAATCATTAGGCAATAATTTAATAATTGTTAATTATATAAAAAAGCATTAAAAAAATATAATTTGTTGACCTAAAATTACAAGTGTAAATTTAAACCACCCGCTTCAAGGGTATTACAAACCGAGAGAAAAAAGCCCAAAGACAACGCAGAGAAAGAGAGAATGAGAGGGAGACACCACGCCTATATATGTTTGTACGTGAGTGTATGTATGTATTATGTGGTATATATGTATGTACATTTGTAGGTAGGTATACCATTTAGATAACTAAAGTAATTTATTTTATATGGGGGTCATGCGCTCATGGACATGCGAACATAAATAGCAAAAGGCACACAGTACACAGCGAACATCGCACAGCACACAAACACACACACACACACACATACGCACACATACGCACAGAGCTACTGTATGTATGCTAGAAAATTACGCAGAGAATCTGAGACAGTTCCTGTCTGTGGCACAACTAGGACCGAGGTCGCACACATACAGATACATGTAGAACAATAGCGAATCTTTAGCCAGACCGGTACTGTAAACTATTTTATTGCCTACTTTGCGGCATTAGCATGCGAATTAACAAACTGAAAGCAACAATTTCAGTCGCTGCGATTGGTAAAAATAAAAGAAAAACCTTGCGAAAAGTCTGTGTGCAGTAAATTGGATATTCCGAATTATTTCAGGCCAAAATTCAATTTCCGGCAAATACGAATTGTGTCGCAAAAACTTAATTAAGTGTACTACTCGTAGTTGGCCTCTGGCTGCAGCTTTCGAATGTTCGAATGTTGTGTAAATAGTTGTGCATACTTTCTGTCGTCCTACTGGCAAAATCATTTAATTAGAAAATTGTTTAGCAAGTGAAACTTCTGAAAAATGCATAACAATCGCATAACTTCTGGCATAGTTGTGGACTTCGCATTAATTGAGTCAATGGGGGAGGCATTAAAAATGCAAAGCCTACATTTATGTAGCTGCGACTTGAGCTTAATTAAAACCCAGCCCTTTAATATGCCACTTGGGAAACTCACAAGGACTCGACGTCGAAACACACACGTATGTTAATCCCCTTCCCCACAATTCATGCCTCACCCCTTAAGCTCACGTAATGGCCTATTAGCCAGGCATTTACAATGATGCCAATAACAAGAACTAGGACACAAACACAAACACACACACACACACATTTACATGTGGTCCAAACAAATTATTACATCCTTATGGCCTAATATATAAATTTAGAGCCCAAACAATGGCCAGCGGGTAGCACGACGAGCATCCTCTTGCTGATAAGATTTCACTATTGTGGGGAGACAAACCCTGCTAAATATACTAACCATTCTCATTGTCCCTACGCCCCCACCAGGGGGGTCTTCTTCACCAGGGGACCATTATCTGGGCCGTAGTGAAAAAATTACTTTAAATTTATGACCAGCAACTGGACACACACACTTTGCATAAAGATAGCTAATATTTTTAAGCAATACCGTTTATTTCCTACAAATTTTTCTCTTCACAATCTTTTTAAATGTTAAACTTGCAATTCAAAGAAATAAAAATGTAGATTTACTGTAAGAGAACTGGCTAGAAGCAGCTTAGCACAATTGCATAATGCATACCCTGAAACACCCTCAACACATATGCATACACTCAAGCTCAAGTGGTTGCATTCTTAAATTGGATTAAGTGGTTTTTACCAGCTTCCAACTACCAACTCTGCAAGTGTGCTAAAGTTTCAATTGGGGTTTTTATTTTTGTTCCGGTTTTGGCTGTACGCTTGAGAGAACTCGAATTTAATTAAGAGTAAATAAATAGCAACGAAAAACAACAAATAAGAAATGTGTTTGTTTAGATGCAATTGCAATTGAAATATGTAGATAGAGTAAGCGTAAAAGTAGGTGAAAAAGTAAAAGTATGAGTACAAGATGCAACAGCTGTCAGTTTGCTTAACTGAAATGTAAGTATAATTCTGCTCTTGTTAAAAGTTTTTTGTCTAATTGCTTAGTAAAACGTCAAAAATGAAACAGAAAGTATATATTCTTGCTAAACCAAAACATTGTGCAACATTTTTAAAGGTTTTCATCTTTTATTTGAATGCAAAATTCATTCTTCAAATACGGAATTTATGCTCATGGCCATTTAAAAAGCATAAAACAAAAGCCAACCGAAATTCGGAACACAATTTATGAAATGGGAAATGTATGCGATACAACAACAGTAAAAATACCTTAAAATCACAAACAAAGCACCAACAATAACTATATTTAAATCGACTCAAATATGAAAGTAGAAAATTCAGCAATTTAGCAAATAAAATACGAGATTAAATACGTAAGTGCATTTGAAGATGGTAAATAAGAATGGGATAAACACATAACAATAAATAGTTAATACAATAAAATTATATTACAAATTCGTATCTTGCTTATACTCTGCATTAATTTTAAAAATTTCAACATAGTCAAGAAGGAAAGGGGGAAAGCCTGAAAAGTTGTTGAACAAAATGTATAATCCTTGACCAAAGACACTTTGATATAGACGGAAGCAAAGTTTTTAGCCAAAAATTGTTATAGAAATTCCAAGCTTATCATTCGATTGCGACACCCCATCTACACTCACATCTCCAAAGTCATTTCCGTTAAGATTAGATTAGTTTTACCCATCGATTTGCCATAAAATAAACGCATTCTCAACTGATTTTTTTTTATTACTTTATCTTTGGCTAACAAAAGTACACCAAATATTTACATTTTAACCATAGTATTGGCGAATCGAAGACCAAAATAACCACAACAAAGCAGAAGCAAATGAACTAAGCATTAAGAGTTGCCATTGATCCAATATAAAATTGGTTTTCACTTCAGACTTCATTATCTCGGTTCCTCTGTAGCTGTCGACCATATTTTGGTTATCCTTATATTTATTTCACATCGAAATTGTGCTTAGGGAGAGCTGGCTGCCCCTTGACAACCCTGGCCCGTCTTTAACAGCATCTGACAACCCCAATGCAAGCAGCTTTTGGCTTTGGCGGCGCTCAGGGACCGGCGGCCATATTCAATATTGTTTATTCTATATATATATACCCTGTATCCGAATATAACCAAGAGTGTACTCTTAGTAAAGTTGTGCAAATGTAAGGTTAGTATCAGTTAAATAGATATATGTATTTTTGTTTGAATTTACATTTTATTCAGGTATGCAAATTATTGTAATTATAGTGATTTTTTCTTAATTAGCAAACAATTTTTGTATTCATGAAAAGTTACAGAATTTTAGTTGTCATGTTTTTGATTCAATATATTATTTGTTAATTCATTTATATATTTATTTCATTGATGCATGTTATTTTGTTTTGGATACTCTAGGGTATACATTAGTCGAGCATTCTCAATTAGAGAGCTCTTGCTTGTTTTGCAAACATTCGTGCTGCTTTGCTTTGGATGTCTCCTCCTTTTAGCTTTTATTACCTAGCTTCAGTTTTACTGCAGTTCATCCTTGATAAAGGCAGCAACTTTCTTGTTACTTAGGTTTTTATGCCTCGCTACGCATTTTTTTGTTGCGTCTTCATGAAATGTTTATAGCCCCGTTCACTGGCTATATTTGCTTTTTATCGGCATGCCCGCCTTCCGTCTCCCCCCCTTCCTTGTCCTGCCTCAAGCTACCAGCGGGGGGGTTTCCTTATTGATTGAGTGAGCCGCCGTTGCCACTTTGGAAGCCCCCCTCCCAATGTTTACCAGTGTTTCCGTTGTTGTTGTGACGTGTTTTACATAAGTTCGACAGCAAAAAGTGTCACGTTTATCTAAGCTCCGATATTTTGTGGGACTATAGTATCCGAGGGTGACTGCTTATTAATGTTTCATGTTATTCCGATGACGTGCGGAATTCTTGATTGACTGTTTAGGTTGATATTATAGGATTTTTCATTGTTTGCCAGCTTTCAAGTAGTTGTTGACTTACTATAAAATTGTTTATAAGCAGAGCGTTAAATAACTTTCAAAACTACTACTTGCAATGGAAATTGCAAATGATTTGCATACAATTTGCTGATATTATTCGATTAGCTGGTCAGTCCACGATATTCTCTATCCACACTCCTTTATCACTCCATTAACACCCGCATCGATTTAAGCTGATTTCCAATGTGAGCCAAGAGACAAGTAGCCAGGCCATCAAAGTTTGCCAAACGCTTCGCCAATTTATTTATCAACTGATTTGCATATTGCGATACACAGCGACAAGTGAGAGTAGGTCGGAGAAATGGAGAGTGTACAGAGGAGAGAGGGTCTGAAAATAAACACTAAGACAGTGCATCTTGCGATACTACGGATATACCTAGAAATTCACTCCTCTACTCATGTATTGAACAGGAACAGAGCTAAGAGATTCCTTCCCTGCCCGACCCCTTTGACAATGTCTGCTACTCCTCCAGCAGCTTTGTGAACTACGCCACGTGGCAAGGGCATAGAATAGAGTCATAAAATTGAATTGGTAATTTTTTGTGTTAAAAGCAGAAATTAAAATAAATTGAATTGCTGCTAAGACGCAAAGATGCGGCAAATAGCAAAGCCAAGGCGCACAAAATGAAAATGCAAAGTACAAAAAAAAAAAAAAAAAAAAATGAATAAGAAAAAATAAAAATACCAGAACCCAAAGGCAAACGCACAGAAAATGCAAATGAGTCGCATCGGGAATGAGCGAAAGGGATTGGGGACAGGTTCTTTGGCTTGCCTTCGTTCTAGGTACAAAATGAGAGCAAAACAAAAGTAAAATGCTCAACGAGCTGAGCAAAGTGAAGTAAAAATCTTGTCGTGACATAAATGCATTGTTCTTACTATCTTACATACAAAAAGTTACAGAAATGTCCAGTTCACACTATATAAAAATAAACTTATGCTTGTACTTTCATGTATCAACTCTTTGGTGACATCTTTTCATTTTAAACACAGCCAGAAAAATTACATTTAAACATAAAGTTGTAACTTTAAATTTAAATTGTAAATTTTTTTTAATTTAATTTTTTTATAGTATTTTAATTGTATATTTAACACTTATATAAATCTATATTCGACGAGTTTTTAAATTGAAAACTCTTTCCAAACTCCACAAATGACAGATGCTTTGAGATGTTATACAATGATTAAATCATGTCCAATTCAGAACACATCATAGAGTAGCTCGTGGTCGTTCAGTTTCTGGTTCCCCAGTATTGTATTGTATTTTTTTTTCGTTTTGTTTTATTTTATGGCTGCCATCTTCCTCGTCTTATTGTCGTATTCCCCGATCGTGTTGTTGTTGGTGTTGCTGTTTTTGTAATAGGATTACTGCATAAATTAAAGTATTTGCCGTGGCATCATCCAATAAGATTTGCAACGCCGCGTTGGCATTTCACCCCTCAACCCCGCCCTCTCTTTGACCAACCTAACGAGCTACACTGTGCGAACATCAAGAATCGCTAGGGAGATTGCGAGGGATAAGTGCGGCAGTGAGGCGAAAAAAAGAATAACAAAACAGCACACAATATAAATAAATATACGATAGGGAGACTAACAGAGAAAGAGCGCGATATAAAGCTCGAAGAGAGAGAAGAGCAGAGGGGTGCATGGAAAGTGGCTGAGAGGCACGTAAGAGTAAAGTTTATTGCATAATTTTAGGCGGCTTAGTTAAAGTGTAATGTAAACACCACTAAGGGCCAAGACAGAGCAAAAGCAGAAGTAAAGAAAGCTTAAGAAAAACGAAAAAGAGAGAGAGACAGGCAAAGATAAGACAATAAAATTGCGGATTATATGAAAATAAGTCATAAAATGAGATTAACAACGTATGAAAAAGAGCCTCAAAGAGACAAAGACATGGAAATTTAGTTTAACAACTATAAATTATATCAATTAGTTGAATAAAATTAATAATCAATATTACTTTCAAGTTTCCCTATACTTCCTTTTACAATCATTTCCCCACGAGTTCACATATTTATATAACTCAGCTGGCTTTTTAATATTTTTATATTGAAAATATATGTACTTATTGCTCATGTAAAATTTACCAATACACAAATTCCATAGTCTACTTTTAGGCTTTTAGTTGAATCGCGCTTTTAAGCTAAGCTAAAACATATTATAGCCCAAAAAAATAAGCCCCAAAAACGTACCAAAAGCCAAAACTTCCGCTCGGCAGGAAATTCCAAGCTCAGCAGGGAATACAACATCGACTACTACAACAACAAAATAGAAATGGCAACCAACGATAGGCAAAGGAAAAATCACTTCAAAAATTTGAAACTAAACACACAAAAACCGCAAATTTCATTTTGATAAAATTTTAATTTGGCCAAAAGCACGCAGTCAACAGCAAACTAGACGGCAGTCGGAGACGGAGAAGCGGACCTCAGGACCTGAGGACCTCAATGGTCGGAGTGTCTGTGACCCCAAACGCGCCTCAATAATTCAAAGATGTTAAGCCGCAAATTGGCGATGGCATTGGCAACGTTGATATTAGGCAGGAGGTGGCATCAACATCGGCATCGGCATCAACATCAGGATACCAACAGCTGGGGCCACACGCAGACAGGATACACATCCGCTGGGGGTTACACACACACACACACACACACACACACTCTCTCACTCTACTGCTGGCTGACACGCACGCATTAAATTCTATTGGGTGCTAATGTTTTTTTGGCCCCGCCCTCAAACCAAGCATCAGCTTCCCATATCAGAGGGCAACAATTTTCATAAATTCAGCAATGAGCCTGTCGACACACACACATTCACGTCCTGTTCGCTGCATACGTAATAAAAATACGTTAAAATGTTTGTACCACATACACAAACACGATGCTTATTGCCTACTTCTGGGCGCGTGATGCAGGCGCTGAGAAAGAGCAGACAGGAAGCGGGAGAGCGCAGACGGAAGGAGGGAAGGGAGCACTACGGACTGGGGGCACTGAGAAGGTCACGGCAATGTTGTTCATTTATGGCAACATCCGTTAGACAACCGTATACCATAGCAATATTAAAGTGCGCCTCCAAATGTGCTATAAAAAAGTGAAAGACGTGAAGACATTTCGAAAAACAGTTGCCCCAAAAGTTATTATTGTTGTAATATTACAATTTTTAATTTTCGTGAAATGCTTCCTGTTCAACATGGGCGTTTTTGATATTTAACAATGAAAACATAGTATTTAAATATTCATCTTTTCTACTTTTCTATTTTACAATGAAAACATAGTATTTAAAAATTCATCTTTTCTACTTTGGTAAAATTAGGAGCTAAGGCATTTCGAAAAACAGTTGCCCCAAAAGTTATTATTGTTGTAATATTACAATTTTTAATTTTCGTGAAATGCTTCCTGTTCAACATGGGCGTTTTTGATATTTAACAATGAAAAAATAGTATTTCAAAATTCATCTTTTCTACTTGAGTGAAAAAAACAGTTTCCTTAAAATTTTGAAGAGTTTTTTCCGTATTTGAAACAGTGATTATTTATTAAAATATTCGAAATTGAATGAAAACATATCGTAGAATTTATAATTATTAGGGATTCCAATAGTTGTTATTGTATTGATATTAAAATTATTACTTGTTCGTAGTCTGATTTTTTAATAACTAGATGATTTTAGTATATACGAGCTTATCTTCTCAATACATATTATATTTTATACTTTATAATATATATTAGAAAGTGAAGACATATTTTGTGTTAATTTATCTTCTCTACTTTGGTTTAATTTCAGAAGTATCCCTGTTTTAGAACACTCTCCCTGTAATTTCAAAGGAAACTGGCATCCGTTTTGTATTCACGCTTATGCGCGGTCTTATCGGCGCCTTAAATAAACATATAGGGGGTTGCCATAAAAATTTGCATTTGACTAATGCCACATACAGTAAGCGACGCGAATCCGATAAGCAGCTTCCTCCATGTCTCCCACTCATTTTCCCACATCAAGACGCGCCTTAACCCTTGCACAACAACGAAAACAACAACAACAAGAGCTACAACAATGGATCTTAAGGACATACCAATGCGATTGCCGATTTCTTGAGCGCGATACGTGCAAGGATTTTTTGCCAGCATAGTTATGTGCAACCATCTCAGCACCCTCTCACCCCTTAGCCATTCCCACCACCAACCTTCCCTTTACGCTTTCCCATCACAACACTCATGTCCCTTATCAAGCTTCCTTCATATAGAAGGGGGCGACGTTTTTACGCTATTTCCTATTAAGCTATTTGTTGCCAGTTCGCCTTTTTCTCCTTTATTTCATCCACCCACCCCTCTGCCTCCCACTGCTGTCCTTTTGCCAAATTCGTGTATAGTAGTTGCATAGCAAAAGATACTACTAAAAGCTTAACCCTCGGCAGACACAAAACGCACACACACACACACACACACATAGACATGTGTGTGTCTCGTTTATCGATTTTCATCGCACTCAAATCCCCTGCGCCTGTCTGCAATAGCACCCTCCAATGCTCTATGCATATCTGTCCATGTGTATGTGACTGTATGTGACTGTTTGTGTGTGTGTCTGTGTGTGTGTGAATTTTTGACATGCCAACGCATTTTAAATTTGCATTTTTTGGCTCCGACACTGGCAAAATTTTTAGCTAAAAGCGATAGGAGTGTATCATATACTTGTGTGTGTGCCTGTGTGTGTTGGAGTATGTGGCATGTTAAAGTTGGCAAATATAAAAATTGCCAAAATATGCCGACTATTGCCACGCCTAGAAAAAGTGTGCAAGTTTCAGAGGCAGTGGGAACATCTGCCAGCAAAAAGATCTCGATGGCAGTAATCCTGACCCAAGACCCATATATCATAGGAGACATGCCTGCCAGACAATGCTTAAACCGCTTAAAAAAATAAGTATATGTGCACACCTTAAGAAACTTTTTGTTATTATGTACACCGCGAATATCAGGTTGTAAGACCATATGGAATTTTTATTTCCAATTTTCCGAATAAAACTTAAGTATCAATAAAAGTATTACAGATAGAGCCATTATGTTTTTAGTTCATTCAAAAATATATTTTTTTTAAAAAAATCTAATATTGTGTATGTATGATTGTAATCTAGTGTAATTCATTATGTTTTAAAGCGAAACTTATATTTACTATTATTTAAACAAAATTAAACTAATTTGCCTAGTTATTTTAATTTTCTGGATATTTTAACTAAGACAAGACCGTATATTTGTAGATTTGACTATTAATCTTTCATACTACATATCTATCCTATTAAAAGCTTCCAAAAAAGTTTATCTATAACAGTTTGAAATACACAGATATCCTTCTTTTGGCATAGCATGAATCCAAAAGTCAATATGTACACAATTTCTTAACTTTCGTTTTTGTTTTATTAAATTTATGTGCAATGCCCACATTTACCTTAACACACGCACACTCACACATAAAGGCAGCTACAATAAGTCACTGTCAAAAGCTGTCTCCGTGTGTGTGCGTGTGTGTGCGTGTGTGTGAGCCACAGCCTGCCACTGTGATTTTGAAGGTAACTTTTGTGAATTTTGTGATTTATTAATGCTGATACATTGGCCAAAAACCGAGGCGACCTCAAGATTTCCCAATTTTCTCAACACTTTCACAAATAATATTTCCTTCTTTTCACAATTTTTGGCCCACATAAATATTAATTAAATTTGAAATTCGACATAAACTTTTGCTTTCACTTTAAAGTCCCCGTCGTTGTCTAATTAATTCTTGCCACGCCCACAATTAAAAGCAACATTCACACTTATTAAAGATTTTGTCAAAATGGAGGCCATTGAAAAGTCAAAAAACATAAAAAAAAATATAAAGAAGAAAACATGAAAAGGAAAAGAAAAAGAAAATGAAAAAAGGCACCCAGAAAGCAAATTGTTCGAAATTAATTTGAATAAAATGTCTGCGGAATATGGCAAGAAGTTTTGAGATTTGTTAGATGTCAACCGCAGCGAGAAACTTTTAACTTTTAGCAAAATTTTTCTACCCACTTATTATTAAACTTTAAATTTTTATTATAGTATTTTGTACTAAATTTATAAATATAAATATATAAATTTATTCCAATTGTGTTTGAGTTCGAATATTGTGTGAATGTGAGTGTTATCATAATATAGATTTGGTTGTCAGCAACAGACGACACCAAAGCAGAAAGCAGCATTCCCACTTAGAAAAGATTATGTCAAAACGGACACCATTAAAAAGAAAAAAATAAAAGATAAAAGCAGCATAGGAAAAAAAAGAATTCCATGAAGCAAAGTGTATAAATTAGTTTTAATAAAATGTCTGCAAAAATTCTTAAATTTTGATTTATGTTAGGCAGGGTCAACAAGTTATATCTTTTAAGTTTTATCCTACAGTTGAACCTGTGAGTCATGTTGCATTGGGAACATGAGTTTATTCGTAATTTAGACATGCTTGCCTGCAGCGCACGTAATTGTTTTAAGCCGCTTCATACACCTATTCTTGGCTCTATGTTGTCTAAGCATAATCCTATTTTTCGGTAATCGAATAAAGCCAGGCCCTGAAAGCACTTAAGTCAGAGCCAATCTAATCTAATCAAATCAAGTTACGCACAGCAGTCAAATACATACATGTGTGTGTGTGTGTGTAAGTGAATAGATGTTAATGTGTATGTATTGTCCGCACTCTGCCATATCGACACCAGTTCAAATAATGCTGATTAAATGAATTAAGGTCAATTAGTTGCTTAGGACTTTTGATAGCAAAATCAAAAAAGCAAATTATAAACGGCATTGTAAATACAAGTGCAAGCTTAAATTGGCCAAAAGTTAAGTTGAGTTAAATGTTAAGACACTCAGAAAGCAGATCGAACGGAAGTCATTAATATCATTAATAATCATCTTGTAGGAATATTATAAATGTATTCGAACGTGCTTAAGAGAGCAGTTGAAGTCTGAGCACGTATACATTATAATTTATGTACATATATTTACAATGCCTAACAGTATGTATATTTATATTGATATTTACTTCGCATGAATATTTATTTTTAGAATTTTAAACAATTCCTTGCTTTAAGTCATCCATCAAAACAGAGTCTGTGCAAATGTAAAGCTCAAAAGGCAACGAAAAGTTGCCTTTTTCTGTTTACTCACCCAAATGTGTATTGCGTTGTCGTATTTAATAATAATAATAATACAAAAAAAACCTTTTTACTTAACAAAAAGTGAACGTAAAAGCGTAAAAAGGGCAAACAAACTCAGATCAAATGTCCCTTGGGCAGTTAGGCGCGCCTAAAAGACGACTACAGCTGAGCACACAGGGCAGAAAGTGCGATAAATAAATTGCACAGAGCTAGGGACAAGGGCTGCGCAATGTGGGGTTTGAGGAGGAATTGGAGGGTTGAGGGGACCACTCTGCATTCAAATTCTGTTAGCGCTCTCTGGCCAAGAGTGCACACTAAATGCTCGACTGCCTGAAAGTATGCTTTCAATTGTGCGCAATGTAGTACACATCGCCCAGCAACAACAAAGCTCGAGCCAAGTATGCGTGTGAAGGTGTGTCTGAGTGTGTGTGTGTGTGTGTCCATTGTGCTTCGGTTGACTAGGTGTGAACAAACGTGCGAAAGCGCCTAAAAACAGGCAACAGACAAGAGACGACAAGAAATGAGCAAATGGGCGCCGCTTCTCCACTGTTGTCGTTTTGCTCTGCTTTTTCCATGTTGACTGCGACTGTGATTACGATTATTATGATTATTGTTTACTACGAGCAGCTAGGGCCAGTTGGCAGCTCAGACAGAGAGACAGAAAGACAGAGGGACAGAGAGAGAAAGCTAAGACCCAACAAAAAGTAAAAGCAAATATCATAATAAAAGTTCATAAAATAAAAATGGCGCCTCCCCTTTGGGGCAATGGCTGTGCCAACAATGCGACACGGTCCCGCTAGTTTTATGTGCCACATAAACATTTCGCACCTCCTTTCTTCCTCTCTCTCTCTCTCTCTCTCTCTCTCTTTCTCTCACTCTCTCTCACCTATTGCTTTTTGTTGCATGCTTTTTGGCGCGCAAAAACTTTAGCAGTACCTGGCATTTTATTACTTGTTCGTACATGCCGCTATTTCGCTTGTCGCATTGTTCTGTGATACCCTACAACATATGCAGAGGGAGTGTGTATGAATATTATAGTAAACGGATTTCATTTACACAGATATAATCGAAATTAAAATATGTATATTCGAAAATACAAGATCTATCAATAATACTACAAATATTTTTAATTTTCATTGCTTACAGGGTATTATTATATCGATTTGATTTCGCTAGATACTAATTAACATCATTATGGTACAAACAAAAAACATACCAAGTAATTAGCAATTATTCATCAAGTCTCGTACTGGGTATCTGACAGTCGAGCATTTTAAAATAACACTTTCTTGCCGTGTATTTTGATATGCTTGAAAGTGAATTATGTTGGACGCTTGGCAAATGAAATTAAATGTCAAGGACCACTAAAAAATAAATTTGTATAAAATATAAAGGGGAAAATTAAAAGTTCAGGTTGTCACTAACCTGCGTAGATGTGTTGACGTTACGATCTGTTTTCGAGTCCACTTTGCCTAATTAGATGTCGTGTAAACTTCAGAAACAGTCGCCAAGTGAAGAAAACTCGTGAGTTTTGTTTAACAAGTGCAATGATTGAAATTAATGAATAAATTGTAAGCAATTCATTAATTGTTAATTGTTATTTATTAATCTGTTATTTGTTCACTTATAATAAAAAAAATGAGCTTCAGGTGTGCTTTTAATCAGATAGGTTTCAAATATTGTTTGATCAAACAAATGAGATTTAAGTTGCACTTTTCTTTTTTACCGGTGTGTAGAAGAGAAAGTTTGCAGCACGAAATTTTTTGGTGATTTATGATAATTTAACACTTTTTTATATATTTGTTTCGCGCTGGCAAATTTTGTGGGCAGCGCGCCTATTGCCAGTACTTTTTGCTGCGGACGCAAATGTCGCACGGCGGAAACGGAAACCGGAAATTGCGCGCACAACAAGCAGCAACGACGATGGCGACGGCAACGGCAATCGCGACACGTCGCGACACGTTGTTGGGAGTAGTAGTTGATGCTGTTTACTCACAATTGAAACCACAAGCTCGTTGAGTGTTTCACGTTCATGCGAAGCTTAATGCGTATTTAAATATGCTTGAAATGCAATTAATTGTGATTTTTATTCAACACAGACACAGCTATTCACACGCACAGGCACACAACGACAGATAGACAGCCAGACAGACGGTTAGACAGCCGGACAGACGGTTAGACGGTCGGTCAGACTGTTGGGCACAGCAATTAATTATGTTTGCCTTGTTGTGTCTCGTATTTATTGTGCATATTTAACATGTCAGCGTCGAACTTTTTAATGAGTTTCTCACTCGCGCTAATGACTGGCAAGCTGGCAAATGCTACGGCGGTATAGTAACGTTTTTTTCTTTTTTTTTTTTGTTGGCCGCCCCGAAGGAAAACTCGCAATTAGCTCGCGGCTTTGAGCGAAAAGCAATTTTCACAGCAAATATTCACTCAAACGTTTTTGCAGCGCTTTACACGTAGCGTAACACCAAAAATTCTATCAACTTTCCACGACGCACGTCCGATGTCAACGATAAGCGCTCGCAAACTGACGTTGCAAATGAAATGATGCTCGCATTCTATTGTCAACTGCTTCCAGTGAGCATTCGCTCTCAGCGCCATCCCTATGCTACTCTCTTTCCATTAATTTCTCTCTCTCGCTCTCTCTCTATCTCTGTATCTCTCTCTCTCTCTCTCAGCTGGCAGGACGTGCGCGCTCTTCGCTCCTTGTCTGCTGTTTTGGCTTCATGCCGGCATTATTTTTGTTTTTGTCGAGCACGCCTTTGTCGGCATTTACGACGTCATGACAACGTCAACCTCACTCCCCTCTCTGTCCCTGCCACTGCCTCAACCGACTGCACTTTTTAACGAAATGTTACCTTTTATTTTTACTGCTGCCAATAAATTAGAGCTCATATTGGGCTTTGGACTCGCACTATTCGTGGACCTTTTTATTAAATCCATCTTACTACAATGCAATGAATGAGTCCATTTACTAGTAACAGACTCATTCAAGCCATAACCGCAGTCGATGCTGCCTCTGCCTCTGCTTCTGCCAACGTCGCCGACTTTAGCGGTCCTACGACAAGTGCACACCTGTTGTGCTTCACGCAGGTGCTAGGGAGTATGGCCAAGATATTATTTGTGAGCATAAACATGATTTAAATATGAAACGAAACCAATTTATTTCCTTTATTTTTTCTTTCTATATTTAATTTACATATGTTTTATATACATATTATTTCATCCAAAATTTAATCTTTGCAACAGTTCCCGATCTGCTTTTAGTCAATTAGCTCTATACTTGTCTTTCACACCAGATGAAATAAAATTCAGTCCAAACATAAATCACTGAGAACTTTCTTGGAATTTACATACACGCATACATATGCAAATATCAAGACTTGCAGCCACAGATAGGGATGGAATTCTTCAGGAAACTATCGATATTGTTAAAATAGAAAATAATGCATTTATAACGATCTTACCGAATTCATACATATTTATTTGTATCTTAGATTTTATATCAGCTTAAATTTCAAACAGTAGAATGTTCTAATAAAAAAATTTTAGATGTAAATTTAGAAATTTTTTCATTATATATTTTTTTGACCTTTAAAAATCAAGAAGATTGGGAAAACAATAAAATAGTGTGTCTGTATTCATTTGAACCATGGTTCAAATCAAATACTTGGTTTCCTATCGAAACATTGCTTTTCTAAAAAATTTTGAAAGTCTTTTGTATAAAAATATAAATTCACGATAATATCGTACTTTTGTAACATCCCCAATCTCAGTTGCTATTCAGCGTGGGCTAAAAATTGTTTCGTTTGTCTCGCCTAAACATCATTAAAAATATATTCAATTAACGGTTTCGAGTGGCAGGCCAAAAACAACAACAACAACAGCAACAAGAACAGTACATTGCATGCGGGGTTGTCGAGGTAGTTCCAAAAATAGTTGCAGTTTTGGCAAAAATATGTGAAGAATGAATAACGAGCTAAACGAAGAATGAGGGATGAGAGGGAATGTCATTGGCTTTGCACACACACACATATACATTGTCATAATTGTGGAGTTGTTAGTGTTGCGGTTGCATTGTGAGCTGGGACGGAGAGTGCGGGAATTGAAATTCGGTTTTTGGTTTCGGATTGTTCTGAGTTCAGGGGTTGCTGTTGCATCTGCTTGACAATTCAACCCAATTTTTATATTTTTTAGCTCACGTTGATCCGCATGCTAAAGAAATGCGAAATGTGAAATGCAGCATTACGTAATACCCCTAAATAAGAACTCTGACCCCAGGGTACGACTTAAGAGCTCTACATTTAATGGCTTCCTTGGATTACAAGCAAGTTTTAAGCGATGACGTAGCGCAGTTTACCAGACAACTTTGTGAGCCAATGCACTTTTACACCCAAATGATTTCTATTATATTAATGTTAGCGGGGGAGGCAGAGGGGGAGGATGAGGGCACAACCCTTAAAATGATGACACTCTCGATTGAAATTAAATCGCAGATCTAAGTTTGAGTTGGGCACGCGTCAAAATTACTTTCTTTTCATTTGGTTTTATTTTTGTTTTGTTTATGTTTTGGCAGTTTACT
Source organism: Drosophila innubila (assembly GCF_004354385.1). NCBI lineage: Eukaryota > Metazoa > Arthropoda > Insecta > Diptera > Drosophilidae > Drosophila > Drosophila innubila. The sequence continues at coordinate 9,552,385 of NW_022995374.1, forward strand.
AGTTTTCTGTAGTGTTTACGGGTTCAATGTGTGAACTCTAAACTATCAACTGCTGTAGGGTCAGCTTACATACATATAAGCGTTTAACTGTTCCCCTTTTCAAGGAGCAAAAGCGCAACTAATGCTGTTTTGATTTACTGTGTGTGCGTGTGTGTGTGTGTGTGTATAGGTTTTGTGCTCATTCAAGTGTTAAGTGTGTGAGAAAAATTACAAGCATTGCCAAGTTGGGAAAGGGAAAAGTGCACGTGCAAAGAGAGCTGTTGAGAATAAGAAAATATATGCGAGTCAGCATTGCATTTCCGTTTAAGAAAAGTTCGTAACAACTTTAATGCACATTTCGGCAAATGCTGGCAACCCTGGCAACAAAGAGAGTCTGCAGTGCACGGCCCTCTTAACTGCACGCCCAGTCAACGGTTAATGCTCTCTGCGCAGCATTCCAGTGAGCGAACGCACGCTTCGAAGAGAGCGTAAAATTGTAAGCGCGCTCTTTGGCAAATGAAATGCTAAGCATAGCGGCAACAATAACAGGGAAAAGGAAAGGCATAAAACAAAACATAGAACAAAACATGAAGCACAAGGCAGCCACAAGTTAAATTTGAAATTTATGTTTAACATTTGAGGCATTACAAAATATGCAAATAGCAACAACATGAAGAATAGCAATAACAACAAGAGCATCAGCAGCAGCAGCAACAACAACAAAGGCAGCAACAACTAAACACAAATCACGCAAATATAATTTATTATTTTGCGCCTTATCCTTGAGCCGCAGCCAAGGCGCGTCCTGATGTGTTTGTCTTTGCCTTCAGCTTCTCCCCCTCTCTCTCTATGAGCCTTCTCTCTCAAGTCTTGCTTCCTCTTCCTTTCTCGCTCTCTCTCTCTCTCTCTGTCTTGATGTATCCCCGGCTCCTTCGTCTTGTGTTCCTTGGCAAAATTCTATGCTTAACGCCATTTTTGTGTGCGAGACACGATGACGACAAATTTTCAACGTGCAACCTGACACTGAGCTGAGATTTTCCAAATTCCTTGTCTTCACTGCCACCCCTCCAGCCCCCTCCGCCCTGTCACACCTCTTTCTTCTGTCCAACTCTATGATTGCTGCATGCATGCAAAACTGCTTCACGACTCCAAGTCGACTGTTGAAAGGATTAGACCGGCTCATGTGTGTGTCTCTCTCTCTCCCTCTCACTCTCTGACTCTCTCCTTCTCTGTTTAGATGGTTGGGAGGGAGTAAACTGATTGCATGCGAAGAAGAAGAGTATGGTGAGGGGAGAGGTGAGAGGTGAGAGTGGGTGATTTTCTACTGTGTGCCGAGTGGGTGGCAACAACGTAAAAAGTATTTGCACAACTCTCAAGTGGGTCAAATGATTAGGCGGCATGATGAAGTGCCTTTGCCACTTGAGCCGACGCCGACGCCAACGTCAAGCCGACCCGCTCTCCCCGCCCCCCTGAAGCTTTCTCCAGCATTGACGCTCACCGACAGCGTCTAACGCCCATCCAAAAATAAACAGTTTAATGTTTTGAATGAGCAATTGAATTTGATTATGCACGAATGTGTAAGCCTCTATGTGTGTGAGAGTGTGTGTGTGTGTGTGTAAGCGTGTGTTTTGGGGAAGGACCTCTGCCTGCAACTGTGGAATGTGTAAAGCAAATGCACTTGCTGAATGACAACGTGTGAAGGGAGAATGGAAAACGAGTGGAAAGCAGAAGAAAACAGGTGGAAACTGGCTACATGTATCTGCACTGTGATAAATGAGCTTACGTGACATTAGACAACACCTTACGTAGGATTACGTTGCAGCATGATAACGTTGAAAATTGACAAACACATTACGTAGCTCACAGTCTTTAGCCCTTGTATTGTTACGTCAAAAGAAATTAGTTGAACTGAGACTACGTAATATTAATGAGCAATTCAAAGAAATAAAAAATTTGTTTAGCGATATTTATTAAATTTGCATAGCGTAAATATTGAATTTCTATATCAAACGTTAACTTTCTTTTAACTAAAATCTAAAGGAATTCATTAAATTTAAATAAATTTCCATAACGTAAATATTAAATTTCTATATCAAACGTTAAGTTTTTTAACTAGCAGAAAAAATATGAAATCTAAAAGAATTCATATTGATATGAAATTTATGTGTATTTAAAGTGTAAAGTTGACTAGACATTTTCTTTCAAACGATTTTCATTTTGGTTTAAATATATTTACATAATCAAAGTAAATACAAGTGATTTTCATTTTAATTAAAAGAGATATTAATATTTGTGCAATAGTTGTTATTTATAAAAGGCTAAAAGATTGCTTAATAAACCACACGATTTAATTGCTTTGTGTGAAAGCGAAAAGCAATCAAGTTCTTCTTGCTACCTGAAAATATTAAAAGTCAGGAAGAGAGAGAGAGGGAGAGAGAGAGAGAGTGAGTGGTAACTGGTGTTCTTGCCCATTTGGGCACTGGCCCAAAAATTTCAACTTTCATTACACGCTCAGGAGCAAGAAACAATGGGAACAACAACAGGAAATTGCTACTTAAAGTCAAAGCCAATCTGCGGCAATGTTGCCAAAAATGAGGCAACAAGATAAAAGCCGAGCACAAAAACCATTGCCAACAACAAAGGCAGACAAAATATGGCTGACAACCTATCGACCGACCAATGCTGTCGAAACGCAGCATCCATTAAACCAGAGACAAAAACTCAACGAAATGGCGACGACATTTAACGTTTTAAATCTGATTATTCCACAACAACTGTCAATAATGTTAAAATGCTTACCCCATAACACCATAGAAGCGTCAGACGAGCTAAGCCCGCCCCAATAAATGAGCGAGGAATGCGCCCAACCGCCTCAACATATCTACCTATAGACCTTTCTACCAATCCACCAATCCACAGCCCTCTGTGCACTTCCCTTGTTGTATAAAAACCGCAAACAACGCGAGAAAATTGTCACCAAAAACCAAAAAAGAAACCAAATATGAAAACAGGCAAGTGGCAAGGGGCAAAAAAATTGTGTAAATCAAAAATATAATTGCAACTGATAACAACATCAATAACAATAAGCAGGGTACCAGAGGGGTATAAAGGCCACCCGATATGATATGAAAGGTAGGGCCACTGAACAACGTGGCGAATTATAGACATAACAATAAAGGATAAGGCACAAAAGCAGCTACCACAGCAGCAGGACTATCAGCAAGATTAAAGACGCACTCAGAAATACCCTATAGTAATATTAACAATTACAGAACTAGCAGATGGCTTACTGAAATATTTAAATGTTTGCGAAATATTAAAATCTCAGGAAATATTTTGATCATCGGAGTTATTATAAGAATTTTGTACTTGAAGCCAAAAATTTATGTTTTTTTATTGACTATTTGCATGCTGAGACAATGTCATTTTCTCCAAATCATGTCTTAATTTAACAATAACTCTCTAAATAATTTAATTTTGAATTTAATAACCTAAAGTTTGTTGAGATACGAGGAAAGAGTATTAACAATATGTCGCTATGTTTGTTCCAGCCTATATTTCAACTGTCAACCCCTTTTTTTTGTTCTATTTAAGGAACAGGGTAGCGCACAGGAGGCGTCTCTAGGTGCTGTCAAAATAGAAACCAGTTACAAATTCAGAGTCTGAGTTTGGAAGTTCAGCTGTGGCTAATTTATGGGCGTTCTCTTAAAGTTTCGTTACATTTTTATGCCATAAATCTTTTCAACACCACACACACAGACACACACACACCATACACTCGCACTCTGATAATAGACTCCACTTGAGCTCAGTTCACTTCTTTTCAACACTTGGTCTGCCGCTTTTATTTACTTCATATTAATATTAAGTTCATTGTGTCAAGTTGGCAGCACCGATTTCTTATTACATATTTTCCTTTTTAATTTTAGTCTTCTTGCTCAGAGACTGGAGTTGTGGGTCGTGATAAAAGAAGAAATGGAATGACACTTTGCCGGATTGTCTGCTGTTCGCCTGGCTTCGCAGCGGCTTATCTTTTGGCTGCCTGGCATTTACATTCAACGCTTGACAGCTTCTTTGCAGGCGTCGGTGGCGTTGGCAGCTCTACGGCTTGGGTGTGGGCGTGGCACTTGGCGTATTGTGTTGCGCTCAATTTTTTTCGTCTTCTTTTTTTGTAGGGTACTTAAAGCTGCTTAAATTTAAGTGATTTAAATAATTAAGGTGGTAATTATAAAAAATATATATATTTAGTACTCTTTGAATTTAATAAATTTTTAAAATTGTATCCTATAATTTTTTGAAATTTACTTAAAGCTGCTTAAATTTAAGTGATTTGAATAATTAAGATAACAACTATAAAAATATATATATATATATATCCTCTTTCAATTTAATAAATTTTTAAAATTGTATTTTAATTTAAGACACTCACATAATTTTTTAAAACTTAAATTTTTAAGAGTTATTAATTAATTTTAATTTAATTTATATTAATCTAGCTGCTTAAAGCTTGTATTTAGTATAATAATTTATGACAACTGTCAGATTTTATACTTTATTCAAAGCACTTGACACTTATTAAGGCAGAAAAACTTATTTCCAGGTTAAAATCAACACTTGTCTAACTCACGCTCCTTCAACCGCTAGTTAAATGTCTCATGTAATTTCAAACGTCATATCTCAAATTAGCCAAGTCACGCAGAGTAATTCAAATCCCCAAAATTCGTTGGTCATTAAAAATTGTGAAATAATTTCAGAGCACGCTTCAATGAAATAATCCAAAGTGTGCCTGCAATTACTTTGATGATGATGCTGATGCTGATGCTGATGACGTGCATTATAAGAGTATAGGTACATCCCCCAGAATTAGTTTGAAATCCAAATCCATGCAAATGCTCGTCGTTCTCAAATGGGACAATAGAAGCAAGAGTCAGCAGATCAACCACCGAGCGTTGACTCAAGTGTCGAAGCTTAACGTCTCTCAATGGGGAGTCGACAATGTCGTGTGTGTTCTCCCACAGTCTTTAATCAGGGCGTATTATCAGTCAGCTATGATATATAGCTATTTGTTGCCCATACTCGAGCAGGCACATCTGTCGTGAAATAAGTCTCTCTGAAATGAACTGGGTTTGTAATAAGTCTGTTAATAATATTTAGAATTTTTTTTTTATTTTTGCACAATTGAATCACGTTTTATTTTTCAAAAAGAAATATCTAAATTTCAGAAAAACAAATCATTATCTTATTATATTGCTTATAGAACGTTACCTAACTATAAACAATATTTTTAAAAGCCGGATCCTATTTTAAGTATATCCAAATTTTACAAAAAAAAAAATGCTATACGCTACAGAAAGATAGCTTCCGAGCTCCTTCCAGAAGAAAGTGAATTTTAACTCGAGTTTTAGAGCTGCCACAAAATTTATTCTAATATCTGCTGTGGGATTCCATTGTACGACATTATACAAGATTAAATTTGAGCTAATAAAATGAAACAAAGGAATTTTGAATTGAGTTGACGATGCTTTTTCTCAGTAACCCCTCGTGCTGGTCCTTATGCGATGTCTGGCACACAATCCACAAATTATGCCACCGCTTTATAACAATTGTTGGTCCTTATGACCATTTTGGTCGGCAGGAAGGCTTGCCAAAATGTTTTGGGCCATGGCCATTGCCATTGCCATTGCCATTGCCATTGCATGCGGGTAAAATATTTGTGTCTTTTGTTTTTATTGTTGTGTGCTGTTGTTATTGTTTGAGCGAACAAAAATTGAGTTAATTATCTTGTCGCATAATTACAAAAGTTAAAACGACTCAAGCGAGCCGCGTTGGTCACTTTTTTCCGGCCTCTGACGTCCGAACATCCGATGTCCAGAGTCCGGAGTCCAGAGTAAAAGTCGAGGCAATTTCACGCTCTGTCACAAATGCGAACGCAACGAACGCATTTCAATTTTCTTAATTTCAGTTAATAACTCAACAAATACGCTGGAAGGCAAAGAACTTATAAATGCAAATATTGATAGATACTTTGAGCGTGCCAAGGCAGCAGGCAAGCTAATGCTGCTGCTTCTAGATGATAATAATGTTAATGATAATGAAGATGGCGAGAACGACGATGAAGTTGATGATGAAGATGATGGGGAAACTGCACGCAGGGTTTTGCGTCGAAACATGAAAAGCACTTGCTCGTCCAAGTGGGTGAGGGGAGGTGGAGGGGGGGAGCGAACTGGTCGGAGAAGTCGGAGAAGTCATATACTTGCTCGCACTCTTGCTTATGCCAAAGACAAACATTCAGATGGGCCACAAGGGGCCACTGTGGGCGCTCAGTAGCGTGTTTGAGTGTGGGCGTGGGAGTGGGCGTGGCAGTTGCCCGAAGCATAATGACAATTACAGTTACCGCGTGCGACGGCTGCCAAAGAACTTTTTACTGCTTCGCCTTCGCATCAACTTGGCAAATAAATCCGTTCAAAACGCTTGAGCGCCATATCAAAAGACCCATTCGCTCAATGAGACACAAACAAACAGCAGCAGCAGCAACAGCAACAACAACAACAACAACCACATTACAAATATGAAGCTGCTTTAGTGGTGATACCCTCAAGGGTCGGCTGCTAGAGAGAGAAATTGAAAGGGGTGAAATAGCTAAACATGACCTCGAGCAATGCACGCAGCAAATTCAACTCAATGCCCATCCTTGCCATTGCCAGACTGAAGTTCCAGAGTCCTGGACTCCGAGAGTCCTGGCGTCTCCTGGCATCATCGACCACGAAAAAAAAGCGTGGCAATACAAATAGAAATAAGGCAAATATACATGAGAAAACAAGTGAAAATGTTCTTACTAAACATGGGGTGTACTCCACTAGGAAATACCCTAACTGAAATGATCTGTTTCAGTTCTTTAAGAATTTGATTTTACAATTTTAATTGTATTTTTACATTTTTTATATAAGTAATTATTTTTTCAATTTCAAAATTTATTTAAGTATCTTTGTTATTTAATTGCTTATTTATTGAGTCATTTGCTGTGGTTGATAATAAATAGATAAGCATTACATTAATAAATATAAAAAATTTTACCAGCGTATATATTGTTTTTGTAAACTTAAGCAAGAATATTCGACAAAAAAGCGTTGTTTTAATTAACTAAACTATTATTTCGATTAATTTTTAAACTAATGAAAATTCGAGTTATTCTGACTTATGAAAATTTACTGAAAACGAGGAACAAGCGGTTCTAGTCTAAAATAACTTCATTCGCCTTTCTGAAAATAAAGGGTATAACAACAACAACAACAAAGCTAAAAGCAACCACTGACACATGCGTTCAGCATTGACATCGCAGCGGAAATGTTAAACGCGCCATGTTGGAAAACTCGACATTGCGTCCAAATAAAATGAACGTTGTTTGCGCAATGAAATGCATGATCTGTCCATGCACTCTCCCATCTAATAATTTCACATTTATACCCAGTATTCTATGAAAATTTCTAAGAAAGAGTATAATAAGTAGAAGTAAGTAAACTCGGTTAAATACTGTATCAAGTTGGTTTCCAAGTATAATAAAATTGCTAAATACTCTCCACACTAAACAGCAGTTATAAAATAAGAAGGGTTAAATTCAGGTTTCTTTTCGAGGTTTATTCCAGTCCCGGCTCTCTATCTTTTTTTATTTGCTTGATTTTTTTTATTTGTATCCAAACAAAACCGCAAGTTGGCCAAACGCACAAACAAAGCTAAACAATTAGAATAAAATGCGCACTTGGGAATTGAGCGATGTCCAAGGGAAGATTTAAATAAGCCCAAGAATATATCTGCACATAAATGGAACAAACAACGAAAACAAATGAAAACCATTAAGTAAATCATAATCTTGTTTCTGAAAATATATCGCAGTTGATAACTATAGCGTCAGAAAAGAAGCGCGTACTGTTTGGTATCTTCTAATAATAAAAAATAATAAAATATTGTTTGTTTTTGGAGAGTTATAATTTTTTTAGAAACTGTACTAAATTATTTACTCTTTAGAATACCAAAAAAAAAATTTAAGGATCTTTTAAAAACTATATAAGCTATTTTTTTTAGTTTTTTTAAACATTACTTGATAATAAAATAAAATCAGAAAATAAACAATTTAATAAATAATATAAAATTTTAATATTTTAGAACTGTAAAGATTTAAAAAGTTATGAAATAAGTTAGTATAAGTATTTAACAATGTGAAATGTCATAAAAAACAGATATAAAATCAGCATAAGCTCAGAATGAATGCTATTTATGGCAGAGACTGGAAAACATTTCATAACCTAAAGCGCTAAAGAAAAATGAAAAATCATGAAAATGACAATGACAATTGCATTCGCTTTCTGTTCTTGCTATTGCTTTTATTGATGTTGGGAATGTGGATGTTGAATCTGCGGTCGCACACATAAATCGAATAGCATTTTTGATTTCGATACCCGCGAATAATGAAATTAATCGGCTGTAATGGTTTATTGTGTGCCACGATTGTGGAATTTGTTTTCTGTCCCAGCCAAATGGCGTAGAACCCCAAATATAAAAAAAATACGAAATTGACCGCCAAGTCGTGCACTAGGAAGATCCCAACTTCTGGCTATGTAAAATATTGAGTTGTCATTGAACGTCGCGTTGCCATAAATAAACCAAGGCTAATGGTGCGCGGGTCGAGCAATTTTTGTTATTTAGTGCGGTTAAAAAATGAAACAGGAAACGGTTTCAGCCGGACGCAGCGCTATTGCCAACTTGGCCATATATCAATGGATTACTTTAAAATGGCAGCAAAATGGCCGCTGCTCGAAGTGACTGTCAACTGACGCGCTCTTATAAGCTAATAACCGAAATAATCATCATAAATCCATAAAAGAAAATCTCATTAATCCGTCCCACGCATTTACAATGGGTGACAAGTTTTGATGTGCAAAAGACCAAAAAGGAAAGAAGAAAAAAATGAATGGAGGTAAAAAGAAAATGAAAATGAGACACACGTCCTGGTCGTCTGTATGCATAAGACTTATAAGCTCATTCCTTGCCACACACATATACACTTCACATTCAAATTACTACACATTATGGGTATAATATCCTTCAGGATCTTAACACACACACACACACAGGGTGTTCCATGCTTGACACGTTCGCTGGGTTAGCGTGGCATGTACGTTGTATGCTGGCATATTATAGAGCTCGGGGCCAAGACTGTAGTTGGAGGAGAAGGAGGAGGAGGAGCTATGGGAAAGGCATCGACAGTTGACTGCCTGGACGCTAAATTGGCAGTTGATTAAGAAGACATCATTTTCAAGTTTAAATACAAAGCAAATACTATTTCTAGATGTGTCAAAATTTACAGTGCATGGCAAAAGTATGGCCTTAATGTCAAAAAAGTCGTATTAATGTATTTTTTTAATATAATATAATATTAATTGAAATAGCTGCTTAAAAAACACGTTTCTTTTTTGAGTACAACTTATTTTACCTATTTTTTCTTTATTTAATAAAAACAAAAATTTTCTAGGCATAACTTGAAGACTGAAATTATGTTTTTCATAAATTTTGTTGCTTCCTTTGCTTTGTTGTGTCGTTTTGTTTTGTTCGTCAAACTTGAAAACTGAAAACCTCAGCGAGAACGCCACGTAGCATAACTTGCGCACACAACTGTACTTTCACACACAATTTCAAGTTATAATCAGGGCTCATTACTATACAAGACACGTTTTCAGATTTCGCGTGATTATGCGCCGTGTCTCAGTCCGGGCATCAACTGAGAGGCAACTGAGAGGATCTGAGAGCTTGAATTTCTAGCGTAGTGGAGAAAGTCAAAAATTAAACTTGAAAATAACTTAAAAGATACATTCTGTGTATCTTGCAGATTTGGATGAGATAGTCGGGTTCTGAGTACCATAAAGTCAGCTGCCTGTTAACTACTTTTTCTGGCCCATGCCAAATGCTTATTGTTGTCATTTACAAGGCCCAGTTTGAAAGCATTTTGGGAATGGGAGCGAAAACTTTACGCCTTGGCGAAAAATATGCAAATTATAATGAAAAACTTGACACTTTACATGCAAAGGAACAATGTTGCGACGAGTGGGGTGGGGAGGGGATGGGAGGGGAGGGGATTTTATGCCATGGCTGATGCAAATCTGTGGCACTCGATTTAGCCAGCCAAATGAAGCGTTCGCACTGCCTGCGCATTTTAATTAAGCAACCAGCGAAAATGCTCATTCTCAACGTAGTTGCCATTGTTGTTACTGCTTTCCCTGCTCCTGTTCATGTTGTTGTAGTTGTTATCGTTATCGCTGTCGCTGTCTCAGTCTCAGTCACAGTCACAGTCGCAAAGTCACACGGCAAGCGCGAAAACTGTTACAAAACTAAACTTGCCGAAACGACAATAGCAATGGAAAGTTCACAATGTTAAGCCAAAAACGCCGCAACATTTGCATAAAGCATCTGGAACTGCAACTCTTAATGCAACCGAGTTTAAGCTTGAGTTCGACTTCGACTCTGAGTTCGACTTCGACTTTTGTGTTTGCCGCTAACAGTGAACGTTAACGAAAATCTCAAGAAATTTTGAGCATAATCAAAAGTTCTTAAACTTTTGTTCTGCTCAATGTAAAAATCCTTTACAACAACACAGTTAAGGTAACGTACGTGTTAAACCCGAAGCGTAATCCTTAAGAAAACAGAAACAATCTAATAAGTACAGACAATGTAATCTGATTAACAAAAAAAAAATGTTCTGCAACTTCACCCAATTTTTAAATATATATTAAAACAGTGCCTCTAATAAAATGTACCTTGTTCCGCAAGAAATCCTTTAAAACATAGTTATTCTAGGGTCAAACGAGAAAACATTTTTTTTATGATTTCTGATAATGAATGAATTATCAAACTTAAAAAACTTTAAGAAATTATATTATATTATATACGTCCTTAAATTGAAATATTTTTATTTAAATTATGTATGTATTATAATTTTTTAATGATTGGAAAACAGAATTAAAACTAGAAAACATTTATTTTTTAGTTTGAAAAATCTACATAATAACAAATTAATTATAATTTATAAACATAGACTTTTTACTATTTTACACAGCAATGCTATAAACTCTTAAGGCAGAACAATGTTTTGCCGTAGTTTACAAAACATTATAATTTTTTCATGATTGGAAAACAGAATTAAAACTAGAAAACATTTTTTTTTTAGTTTAAAAAATCTACATATGAATAAATTAATTATGATTTTTAAGCATCGGTTTTTTACTAGTTTACACAGCAATGCTATCAACTCTTAAGGCAGAACAATGTTTTGCCGTAGTTTACAACTTGAACCAAACGGAACCCACAAACCGATTGCAGTAAACTTTTGTACAGTATTCTTACCCACACACAACAAAGTTATAGAAATGATGGCGGAAAATTACCCTAACGAAAGGGCTTCCGCTACTGTACGAGTGCAACCTTTTTGACACAACTGTACCAGGTCAGCATTTGCGGGGGCGTTTTCAGTGTGACCCAAAACAAAAGCAATTAGATGACATTGGCGACGTTACCATTTGTTTGGCTGTGATTCAGATTGTGCGGGCGTCGCGTCGCTTGTCGCACGCAGGAAGAGCCACTAAAAAGTTTACCAACGCGATTTTCTTGCTGAAACTATAAATTTACAAGCCGCAGTGGTGCTACAGTGTTGCCACAATGGTGTTGCCACCGCCAGGCAACGGTTATGGCCAGAGTCGTGAGTGTTTCGTGACACCCGAATATATGTGTGTGTGTGTAAGTGAGTGTATTAAAAAGCATTCAAGTGAACCTGTGCCGTGTTCCGTGTTTCGTGTCGTGTCTCGGGCCGACAATTTTCCGGTCTTTCAACGGTTATTTGTTGTTTTCCTATTGTTGTTGTTGGGGATTTTTATAGCCATTTTCGTTGTTGTTGCTGCTAGTTTTTAAAACTTTGACTATGTCGTTGTTGGGGAAGGAGGGATTGATGGGATGATTGTCGAGGTTTAACGTTTCGGCTGTTGAGCATTTATCTCAGCACCCTCAAAGTTTTACAACGACTACTCTCGTACTTGTATAATACCTAAGCCAACAACAAAGCGCACGGATTTCAAGTGGGAATAAGTTTAATGATCGAAATAATTCAACATGTGCCAGAGTTTGGGCTTAAGCTTGTTTATGCCTGTTTATGACCTAACGTGGGTCGACTTTAAGCACATAAGCATGCCTTTTTTGATATACATTTGAAAATCAACCAAATTAAACACATTTGTCGTTCAACTTGCTCTCGTTCGTATCAAAATTATACAGTTTACTTATTTCTGATAAAAATCTATAATGTCACGCTTTATGAGCTGTCTGCTGAGGAAGCTAAGGGTGCAGTCCAGAGACCAAGGATCATCTGAAATATATCGCCAGTACTCAGAGAGCAAGTGCAAGAAACCGTGTCCCATAGGACCCAAGCCGAGAAACAGTCGCGATCCTCCGAACTGTTATGAACCGGAACGTCTGGAAACGACAGCTTTTAAAGTGCCGCCCTTCATAAAGCCCAAGATATTCAGACCAATCCAGAGGAAGGAGATACTTGGCCCCAATGCGAGCAAATGTGAATGCTATAAGAATCCAGAGTATTATAGCTATCATCGTTATTCGATCTATGATCTAAAGGCAGCCACAAATGCGGTGAAGGCGTGTATTAAATGCTGTGAATAAAGCGTGACATTATTGACACACTTACTTTCGAGTAAGTCCATGGTATTATGGCACTAATCGTATTAGTTGGTCGTTAGTTAGGCGTTCTCTGCTGATGTTCCTGCTGCTGCTGCTATCAGCGCCAAATGCGATTTCCGCACAATGAGCCGTTTGGTGGCTCTTGCTTCAACTTGCTATCCTCTCTTACTGCCCCCTCCCTACTCCCCACTTCCCACTCGACTCGCCTTGCTTCGAGCCGGCTTGTTTCCGGTTTACGTGCACCATTTTTCGTACAGGTGACATAATGACCCGACTCTGGACGTGCAGTGCTAACACGTAATTAGAGAGACGCGAGACGATTCTCGTCCTGGCAACTTTGTAATTTAGCAAATCGGTTTAGCTGGCGACAAAGAATGACAGTGCCTTCAAAAAGCAGATACTCCTAAATGGTTTTATTAAATTTACAAACATTAGCCTCTTACTTACACTGCCAAGTGACAGTTACTTGAATAGGTATTACTCTCGACAAAGGTGTTAGTTGAGGCTCAAAATTGAAAGCTATTGACAGTTGATGTTAAGGTCATGAGCCAAGGATTCCATTTGTGACACCAGCAGCAGCAAATATGTTGCCTCACATGCCCAACTTTGTTCATTTATCAATTTTAATCGCATGCAAATTTTATGCAGGCTCCCCATTAGCTAAATACCCTGAGAGAAACTATGTTTCTCATATGACAACTGGCTGTTAGTTTTTGTTAACAACTTTCGCCTTGGCTTTTGGACTTGTCCCAATCAACAACCTCTTCTATCCTCCGCTTCTCCTACACACCAATTCCATTTACTCCAAGTTTGGTCGCGATATTTGCATTTTGGTGACATAATTTCAGCTGCGAGTGTATTGTCAAATGGAAGGATCCCAACCAAACAAGAAACATGGCCAAAAAAACATTTGCATAATTAATGAGTTGAGGGCAGGAATTCTGTTAGTTTTATGAATTCGAAAACAGGCAACATAAGAAGATTAGTCCAGTTAATCAGGCTGGATAAATACTCGTACTATAATAAAAATATATTGCTGTATTATTTATTACAGAAAATTCAGCCGGAAATGTTCTGTACAAGCTCTCAAACATCCCAGAGCATTATAACTTTTAAAATACGCAATATTAATCACTGAAAGAAACATAAAATATTGCATAAAGTATTCCATCATCGTTCAGAGTTGAAGCTGAATTGAATTCTAAGGACATGTCAGAGGTAATGGCTCCTGGTTGTTAGACCTTTCATGGTTCAATTGCTTTGGATTTGCCAAAGAGCTGCTTGGTTTGTGTTTATTCCAAACACCTGACTAACGCTAATTTCCGTAGGTGTTTCTTTATATTTTTATTTTTATTTTGTCCTAGATCTAATGACATTCGTGTCAATAAAAATGATCAATCATTGGAACAGAAGAACGTTTTTGAGGGTAAGGGAACAAAGCTGAGGTTGCTGTGACTTGAGAATAAAAAGGTTCTCAATATTCGTATCATGGGTTGCCTTGATGGATGAGTGCAAGGAACGTGGCCCAAAGCAACTCCAATCCAACCCATTGGCAACATTGTCAAGCCAGTATTGAGGCACGTATTTGACCGGCAGCTACTGCAAAAGTTTAACACATTCAGAACAACAATAAAATGTACAAATAAGTTTTAATTGTTTTGAACAATTAAAAATTAAATTCAAAAATATTTACGTAAAATGCTATGGTAAAAATTGTACTTTCATTCAATTTGTGCAACTGTTCGAGTACGTGAGTATACGTGAGTTTTCTCTCTCTGTGAATGTGTGTGTGTGTGTGTGTGTGTGTGTGTGTATGTTTTGGCTGTCCAAATGCCGCTGCTGCTAAACAAATTAAATTAGACAACTTTTATTCATTCGTTTGACATTTTTATTTGTTTTCAAACTCATTTCGTGCAAGGCGAGCAAACAACTCCAACAACCGGACAATTAACAACAAATACAATTTGCAGACTTTTGTTTAAAATTTTCAGCAACTGCTGTTATTTAATTGTTTGTCAGGCATCTCTTATCTGTCCCTGTCCCCCCCCCCCCCTCTCACTCTCTTTGAAAATTTAATTAAATGCCATTTGCATTAAGGGGAAATGTGATAAAATGATTAGCATTTTAAAACTAATATTCAATTTATGTCACTTTCTTTTTTTTATACAATGCCAGAGTGATAAGAGACCTTATCGCTTACTGATTGTCAGAGGAAGAATTGAACTATACAAAATCAAAATTCAACATCGCGACGCTGCTTTTCAATAACGATAAATCAATTCTGTTCTTTGTTTGTTCTTTGATCATATGCCATCAAGAGAATCAAAGAGTATACGAAATTTAAAATTCAAATTTTATTCATTTCCTGAAAAAAAATATTTTTTGACGGATTTCGCCAGAATTCGACTTTCATGTTAAGGGTCCCCCCTTTAAAATATTGAAAATATTAAATTTTAGATCTCAAGTTTCAACATCTTATCAACTACTTATATTGTTATTAGTATAAAACAACACTTAAACAAAAATCATGAGAAACTGGACGTAAATTTTGATTTGTAAAGTTGCTAGGTCAGAGGCTTGAGCAACTTTGAACTGTCATAACTTTGTTAAAACCCAACCGATTTTCAAGCGGAATGTCATTTTGATCATGATTTGGCCTCTATATTCATTCTGTATTCAAACTTTGTTCAATTAGAAAAAATAATTATTTTCGACCAAGATTCGATTTGGATGGTAAGGGGGGACCCTTTGAACTTTTGAAAATTCAAATTTTTAAATCTCAAGTTTTCACTTTTAATCAACTGCTTATATCATAATTAGTAAAAAACAACACTTTAAACTTGATTCTAAGACGTTTAATTTTTTTGTCAAAAATCATGGCAAATCTGACAAAAATTTTGACTTGTAAAGTTGCTATGTCAAGGGTCTGAGCAACTTCAAACATTCACAACTTTGTCGAAACTGAACCGATTTTCAAACGGAATGTCATATTGCTCATGATTTGTCTTTTAAAATTATTCTCCATTCAAATTTTATAAATTAAAAAAAAAAAATATTTTTTGACAGATTTCGATTTTGATATGAATATTGAATTGAATTTCAGATCAAAAACATCGAATTATTTTAAAAACAACACCTTACTCTTAGAACAATACAACATCGTCTAACTGATTGAGACATATTAATAAAAATGTGAGAGCCACACAGAAAATAGATACAACTATCATATTAATGAAACCATAAGAGTTGTTATCTTCCGGCAGAGCAAGAAAATGAGAAACCCAATACACCTGAAAGGTAAATGATAAGATCGTCGATCGTCAGACGATTGCATCGAATTCATCAATATCAGTTCGTCTTTGACAGAGGAAACAGCAGCGCATGTTAAAAAAATAATATTAATATCTAGCATTATCTGTAAAATTTATCGAGGAAATATCTTATCGACAATGCCACTGCAGCTGTTTAAATTGTTGCTACCGTTGCTGCTGTTGAAAAGCCTGAAAGTGTCTGCCGAGTGTTGGTGAAGTGCGACAAGTGAATACTAATGAATATGACTCATATTTACTCATTTAACAGCGCCACAATGCTTTCATTTCACCTGGCTAGGACCCTATGAGAACAAAACGAATCTTCCCAAGGAGAGTTGCGAGGCAAGAGTCGGTGACTTTAATGAAATACCTTGTGAGATGCCCCTGGTGGCCACTTGTGAGTAATCTCATTATCAGTATAAATATATATATGTATAACTGTAAACATCTCATGTGTTATAGACAATGATACTGTGCCGGATGTGAAGGCTCTCTGGCAGAACGATACATTAAATCGTGAGCATTATTTGTGCCAAATGTCGCCCGGATACTCCTGTGTCAAATACTCGTACATATTCAAGGGCGGCAGTAAGTTTCCTATAAATACATATATAGCATCTACTAACTAATAACTTTTAGTACAAAACATAACGTATATGTGCGCCAAGGTGAATAGCACAAATGGATGCTATCGACAAACACATTCATCGGGTATGCAGGTCGAGGCTTGTGTCTGCACCTCCCGAGTGGGTCTTATACCCTGTAATGGCTGTGCAACAACGAAGACTATACATGTTTTGGGCTTGGCCTTAGCTTTGTTCAGCATTTTTATTATTGTCAAATAAACATGAAAGTAATGTACTCGATATCTGGCACTTCACTGGCAATTTGTTTAGTCAACGTCAACAATGAATGGGTCATGGGGGGATGTTGTTACATTGTATATGTATATTACTCATATACAATATTTATGCTATATATAACCTTTGTGGAAGCTAGCCCTCTTCGCTGTGTAATGTGACATTTCCGCGCTTTTGATTTTGACAAGTTTGTACGAATTTATGGGCGTTCTTTATAGGCCATATTTTATTTTTTATGGCTTTTCATTGGTTTCGCGTTGGCCAAATAAACTGCTATTATTTATTTAGTTGGCCATTAATCAAATGCAACGATGACGATGACTGTCAGCGAGGCATCTATTTAAAAGAATTGTCTAAAATATTTTAGACCAATCTGCAACTGAGTTATACAAATTGCTCTTCAGCTGTCGATATAAATAATACAAGAGTCCGATTTGACTTCAGCTTAGAATCTTCTCGTATATTAAGCGATAAAATTGTACAACGCTTTTAGCCAATTTTAAATTGGTCGTCTGACATTTGTGAAACGTGTTGCCAGTGCCAGACAACAGAAAAATCTCAACTCAATAATAACAATAAATAAATAAACAGTAAATCAAACAAACCGTAAAATATTGTCACAGACAGCAGCAGCATAATAATAGGCTGCCAAACACACAGAGGGAGGAGACGGAGATAGCTGGCAAGGCGACCGTGGCCAAATAGCAAACAATGCACTCGATAAACTGAAAGCAATGGGGCCCACTCTGCGTATGAGCAACGAATGCAATGAACAATTAAAATGCTGAACCGGAGAAGGGGTGATTGGGGTGAAGGGGCTTGGCTGTGGAATATTGGTAATGTCCAATGTCCATTAGCCGGCCCAATGCATTCAAATAAACTAATTTTAATTCCTCGCTCTGCGGACGGGTCACGCAATGCAGCTCAATTGTGAGTCAAATTGGTACTCGTACTATATTGAGAACGAAACGGGAAAATTGCTGACTGAGCCAGTTACTGGCTGGGTAGACGTGGCATCGAATATACGCATATATATATTTATTTTATTTAAAAACAATTTTTTATATTTATATTTGCCTTTTAATGTAAACCAATGCGTAAAGCTTTGACATTACTTGTGTTATGAGCGCGAAAATTAACATTTCAGAGTTGCAGTTTTTATTATTCATTCTTTTTATGATTTTATTGAGAAATTGCAGTAAAGGAATTTATTTAAAATATCTGCATTATTTTTGATATATTGGAAGTAATAAATCGATTTTTATTAAAAAATGTACGACAAATTTTTTATATATTATTAAGTAGATAAAGTATCTGAAATCCAGAAGAAATAACTGTTTTTATAAAAGACAACAGAAAGTTATAAGAGCAATACTTCCATGTTCAGTAAAGAAATTTTCTACTCTTAATTAATGTACATAAGCTTCTGCGTAACGTCTGTTATCCTACACAGTTTTTATTTATATCTAACCAATATATCACATATAGTATAGTTATGGGTAACAGTACAAATTGCAAATACAATTCGATATGCATAAACAGAACGCCTGAACGCAGTGCTTATCTTAGCCCCCTTCCAGACCAAAACCGACGCTTTCAGAGTGTGAAAAATAAACATAATTTGTTGTTGTTGTTGTTGCTGTAGTTTTGTGTTGAGGTCATGAGTATGGTTCCTAATATTATGGCATGTTTATGCACTGCCTATAACCAAATTGTTGTTATTGGCGCTGTGGCTATTTGTTTAGCATTTGCCTAGACAGTTTTATGTACAGTTAGATAGATAGCTGGAACCGTCATGCAGCCCACGCGTCGTATGTGTAATGATATTGATATGAATATAATTTATATGTCTGCGACCAACTCGCTTGTTTAACAAGCAATAACAATAACCAATGCCGATGGCAAATAAATGTGATTAGCTTTAGCACTTCCATTGATAAAGCCACATTTAGGTTGCATTTCAGCCAACATTAAAGTGCATACTAAATTGTATTGTAAATGTAAATGTGAGCATGGTTTTGAAAAATATTTTAATTTCTTTTTAAGAATGTGTTTTTTTGCTTGATTAATTTATCTGCATAATTATGAATATTTTATTTAATTTGATAAATGAAATGACCTGAAGATGAACCATCCTATTGGTTATTTAATGAGTTTGTATGCAAGTTCATGTTTATATGGAACTTTCAATAAGTGCATTCATTCATATTCACCACATGCTCAATTATTTATTCGCTGCATTTGCTCCACTTTTCAAAATGAACTAAATTTTCACCGCTGCTTTTTGTATTTATTTTGACAAAACCAATGGCAAGCACAACGAGGAAAACCACAAAAACCGCAACGAATTTAGCACGACGCTTGACCGGACCGTGGAAGAGGAAGAGGAAGAGGGAAGAGGGCGCTCGTGAAGCTGGATGCAGACTTGACTGCATTTGAATGCAACGGCGAACAATCCAAAACAAAATGGCGCCTGCTAACCATTGAAGTGTGACAGGCAAAACAAAAGCAGACTACAGACTACAGACTACAGCATAAAAAAAAGTGAATACACCAAAAATTAAGCATACGCCGCGTGGGTGACTGGCGGATAAAAAGAATTTGGTATTCAATCGCAATACTATTGTACATATACATATACAGATATGTACGTGTGAATGTATGTATGTATGTATTAGCAACAACACCAAGCAAAATGCAAATGAAACCCACCGCAGCGCGTCTCTGCCATTAATTGGCAATTTATAGCAGAAGCAAACCACATCAGGCACGCCCCCAGCACCACCAACACCACCAACACCACCACCCACTGCATCGCAATTCGCATCGCCCATTTTCACGTGCGCGCTCAAGTGTAAATTATCATTTCCAGCAACGGAATTTTTTATACAGCCGCAAAACAAGGCAAGAGGCAATGCTATAAAAATGTACATAGAAAGCGACATTCAAAAGCCAAAAAAAAAATATTAAAAAAAAAAGAATACAGTCACCAAACTTTAGCCGGGAGCAACCCGTCCATGACGACCGCAAAAGGCGATATCCTCCAAATTGTCCCGCCGACGAAGCGAGAGCGGAAGATAAAAAAGAATACACGTTTGTATTTCTTGGAATCAGACGAGCACACACTCTATGCGATTGTAAAAAACTTCAATCTTTGCCAGTACTAACTGAAACTTAATTATTAATCATGATACAAATGTTTCAGCAAACTATGAAAAGTTTCGCACGGCACAAATCTAATAATTAAGTGATAAAACTCCTGATAAAGAGTATAGCAAACCCAAGCGGCAATTTATCGCATTTTGCTGTGGTCGGCATTAGTTACGCTGAATTTTATCACAATTGCAATTCTTTCTAGACCCGCCAAAAAGGATTTTTGGATTACAGCCAAGCAGAAAAGGTAGTTGAGAATGAGTCAAAGTTGGAGATGGACTTGCAAATGCCTTGGCAACTGACCGAACGTGCAGCCCACAAATAGCCACATTTCTCGCCTTTAAATATAATCATAATTCGGTCTGATTTCTGCTTTGTGGTCTCTGCAAATGATTAACACTGCGGCCCCTTGGCTGCGTGGAAGGGGGCGTGGCAGCCCGTCCATTGCCAGAGCCCTTGGCTCTTTGGCTTTTGGCATACCACTGAGTTAGTTAAAGAGTTCAACACCAAAAAAAATTGCATATTCTTGAAGCCTGATTGCTCATTAGCAAATTCATTTGGCTGCACTCCAGTGCGAACCCTTAGCCTGACTACCCCCTCCCCCTTATGCAAGTACGTCCCTAACTGATAACTAAAGAGCATTTGCATCTCCGCTTCGAGTTTAGGAAGTGCTAAAATATCCAAAAGAAAAACTTAGAAATACTCTATAATGCATAATTAAGATTTTTTATTAGTTTAATTTTGTTCAGCTAATAAATGTCCTTTTGATTTCTATAATATGCTTTTAATCTTATCACTAAATAGCTGAAAAATAATAGGTGATTTTTTCTGATTCATCTTCTGAAAGTAATTTATATGTTATAATGAGTTTTAATTCGAATTATTTTTTCTTTAAAATGTTTTCAATTGTCAAACTTTATCGTTTATCAGAAGGACTTGAAACTTTAGAACTGTATTTCGTATTAGCGAATTGGAAAATTGCAGAAATGCTTCAAAATTATCATTTTGCGGCCTAATGACTTGTGCACAATGTCGCGGTGTTGAGAGATACTTGATACTTGGGAGAGCAGCTCACCAACTGCGTAATGCTGGAGTGTGTGCTTCTCTAAGCCTCTCCCAGTTGCCAACTTGGCGGAGTGGAGTTGAGCACAAAATGTTTGCTTAATTGTCAAAATTTATGTTGGCGCTGCTGGGGGAAACTATCTAAAGACCAGATCCACAGAGCTAGCTGGCTATGACTTTGGGGCATAGTTGATGATGAGGTATGAGAGGTTAAGGGTGATGATGATGAGGATGAGGATAAGGGGATGAGCATTAACCCAGTTAACCCATTAAAGCCGTGTCATAAATTCAAAGCCCACAGCACAACAACAGATTCGGCAGCAGCAGCAACAACAATTACAACAGCAACAACAACATTATGACTTGCTTTGTGGCTTTTAGTGGCCAGGCTTGGCACCGTTTTTCGACTCATTAAAGCCAACTTTACGCAATTAGCCTAATAAGCCGCCCATAAGTAGGCTACAAAAAAAGCAACAACAAGACGGAAACATTCACAGAGGCCACCTCTCAAATTTACATCACTTTTGGGCGCATTTCGCATTTCGCATTTTTGCTCAATTAAATTAATTAAATAACAGCTGAAATATGCAACGAGCTTGATGAAGAGATGACCCAACTGATGGCTGGCTACACAAAGTATTTACAAAGGGTCGTGGGCATAAAAGGCAAAATTGTCACAAAAGACCTTTGGGTCACAGTAATGAAAGCTACAGATGCAATCAATTTGAAGAACAAAAACCAAAAGGGTTTGACACATAGGATTACATACGATAAAATGTTTAAAATAAGATCCTAACTATAAATAAAGGAATGTGTGATGCCGATTAAATCTGTCTGCGATTTACTGTGATATATGCATAAATATATGCATAGACTATTAATTAAAAGTTAGTATATAAATCAAACACAATTTTGCAAACTAAAAAGTACTTTTACTATCCCCAGCTATTTTCCACTCTTAAAAAACATTTTTGTAATTTAGTTACTTTTTCTTTTACACATAAAAAATACTTTGGCAATCAGTATAAAAATACTTTTTAATTTATTTATTATCTGGTATAATCAAAAAATTATATTAATCAATTGAAAAAAAGTGGTTTAAAATAAAACTAAAAAATTACTTCACTTACATTTCATTTAATTCTGTTCTAATATTCATAAGTATGTCTGTAGTCATAATAACTAATAGCGATTATTACAGTACGTGTGTGTGAATAGTTTAAAATTTGAATTTTGACTACTGGCGGGTCATCCCCCACCGTCTGGAACAATTCAAATAACAATTAAATTTGGAAGTCCACAGGAGTGCGCAGAAAATAAAATATAAAGTCGATTGTGAAACGGAATCGACAGAAAGTCATAAAGTTAAAAAAGAAAAACACTAGGAACATCTACTTGTTGTCGGGACAGGCCATCTGGTAGAGGAACTGGATGATTGTGCGGGTGGGACGTCCCGTCATGCGATCCTTGAGCAAATAGGGCAATGGATTGTGGCGAGTCATCATGCCCACGTTGCGGATATCAATGTGGGCCCAGTCCACGCATGGCACCAGCTCATGGAGCACGGCAGCTGCAATGCAACTGGAGGCAGGACCACGGCCACGATTGCTAATGTCAAATGTCAGATTGGGCGTGACCAGTTGCTTGAAGTAATTCCAAAGGGGCAAACGCCAGACGCGATCGCCAGTTAGACCGCCAGCCTTTTCAAACTGCTTGTAGACGAAATTTGAATTACTAAAGATGCCCGCCGCACTGCCTCCAAGGCCAGAGCAGACGCCGTAACCCAATGTGGCCACGTCCAGGATGAGGCGAGGCTTGAAGCTGCTTTGGGCATAGAGCAGGGGATCCGCCATGACCACTGTGCCCGCCTTGCTCACATCCACAATGCCCAGTGTCTTGCCATTGAGCAGGGTGACCACATCGCCCGGCTTAACGGCCATCCCAGATGGCATATTCTCGCAGAGCGGCAGCACCGCGCTCACATTCAGTGGCAGCGACAGAGCAGCCGCTGCCCGAATGGTGGCCACACAGGCGGCTGCTCCGGCCATGCAGCCGCGATACATGTGCATGCAGTCCTTGGGACGGAGGCACAGGCCGCCGCTGTTGTAGGTTAATCCCTTGCCGAGCAGCAGGATGGGCTTGTCCTCGGGTGCAGTGCCACAGTAGTTGACCTCCAGCACGACGGGCGGCTCACAGCTGCCCTTGGCGACCATTAGAAATGAGTTCAGACGATTCTCCTCGATCCAGTCCATGGATCGTATCTCCACACTCACGCCACATGGACACAGTGCATCCACAGTGGACTGTGCGAATATGGTGGGAGTCATTTGATTGGCCGGCGTATCACACAAGCGTCTGGCCAAATTCTGTGACTCGGCCTTGAAGAGACCACGCGTCCAGGCATCCACCTCGGGTGAATCATACAGCTCCAGTTTGGGTATAAGCGTGCGATCCTGCTTACGCCGATTGCTATTATACCGCCAAATGGCCAAGGCGCTGCCCTCGGCCGCCTGTTCCGGATACTCCATGGAGTCCACAAACACATCGGTTACGCCCTGCATTTGCAGTGCTCGAGCTCCAACTCCAGCGGCAACTCGCGCATTCTCCATGCCCTCGTCAATCATTTCCAGGTCATTGAAGCCGGCACCCTCCTGACCCAGACCCACCACAGCAACGGAACTGAACTCTGCGTCCACATTCATAAAGACAAGTCCCTTGCCGAGATCACCCCTCATGCCCGTCTCGCGCACCAGCTCCGATATTTTGCCCTGAGCCCGATCATCGAACTTCTCACCACTGGACGTCAGCTTGGGATCCTTGTCGCCCTCCTTGGAATACACGCCCACCACAACGCCCTTGACCACGCTGCCTTCCTCGCATTTAAGGGCAAAGTGTCGAGTCTGCTGACTGGTATTCAAAGCACCTCTTGACAATAGTCTTCCCAAGACATTTTTGGTAGAACCCGCATGTCTCAAAGCCAACATGTAACGCACTCCTTGGATAAACTTCAGGTTCTTGTTCAACGATTTCGCAAGGCAACTGCTTAACATCATCTTCGATATTTGTAACAAAAACTATTTTAGTAATATTTCGAAAATTCTTAGAATATTTTTGTGATGTGAATGTGGAATGTGACCTAACTGTGTTAATTCTTTACAAGTGCTTTAAAGGAGTCTAAATAAAGCGTCGCCTCCTACAATTTATACATTTTGATGCTAGAAAGGGAAAAGTTCACCGAAAATGCCGAATACATTAATGTAAATACAAACTGAACACATTGTAGCCAGTTTAGCTATTTTTCAGCGGCTTACAAGATTTTAAAGCTAAAGAAAAACACTAAAATCATAAATTTTAACTCTAATTTGCTTCCATATATTAATTATAAATATCTGGCTAGTTCTAACGGTCAAAAATTGGCAACAGTGACTGAACATCAAGTTTAAAATGGAATTTTAATCATCCATCCATATCATCGAAATCTGAACAGATTTATCGTTTTATATATCTCAAATCCTGGAAAAATAACTAAAAATCAAAATTATTAACCAATATTTTATAAGCTCACAAAATTATTTAATAATAACTTGTAAACTTATTTAATGTTATAACTATTATAGCTGGTTTAATTTTAGCAATGTTTATTTTAGTACTTGAAAGAAAACCTCAATCACAAACATTGCAAATTGAATATGATTTCTATGCAAAATCGGTTAGCTTAACCCTATTAACCTTATTCCTCATCAGAGTCTTGCTGATTGTTGGGCTTCAGGCTGCCAAAGACCTTGGCCGGAATAGCTTTCTGCTCGAAACGTAGTTTCTTCATAATTAGACCTTCATCATCGGTTTTAGTGGCTGTTTCAGCATCTCCGTTTGCCGTTTGTTCAGTGTTTGCATTTTCCTCGTCTTCGTCTTCATCTTCATCCTCATCGCTGTCGCCAATGTCAATCTCATCGGGATTGATCACAGTGTTATCCTTATTCTTGGCCCCGCCTTGTGTCTCGCCACGCACAAACATAATATTTGTGGCAGCCCTCTCTGTCGGCATCTGTTTTGCCTCGGCTGCCGCCTGTCGCGCCTTCTCCTCCAGCAAACGCATAGCATCGGATCCTGCTCCGGCACCCGCATCGGCAGCAGCTCCACTGTTCGTATTGAGAAACTGGGCGGCCATCATATTGACCTGCGTGTTGTAAGTGGCCTGTACGGAGCGTTTAATGCGCAACATTTCACGCATCGTATCCTCGTTGCCATGACGCACCTCAAACTCCTTCCACGTCTGCCAGAAGTCAGCCGTAATGCGAGGATCACACACCTGACGAAAGGGAATACAAATTGGGTTTAATTAATTACTAATCCAATGGAGTATTGACTCACCTGTGAACAATGCGCATAGATGGCTCTGGCGCGATCCACTTCGCCAAGCTTCGTCTCCAGCTCCGAAAACTTGACACACATGTGCCGCATGTGCTGTTCCGGCAACGCCTCAATGGCCTTTTCATATATTTCCCGAGTGCGTGGGAGGCCATAAATCTCGGCTGCCTTCTTGATGAAAATGTTGTACATGTCGAACATCTCCTCCTCTTTGACAGCGCTCGTGGCGCGATCATAAACAGCCATGGCATGGCGGGCGAGTCCGTGCTCCTCCTCCAGCTTGGCATAGAGTAAATAAAAATACTTGGCATGCTCCGGCGGGCACTGATCCAAGCACTGCTCGAAGAGATCACGAGCGCGCTCCAGTTTGGTGCCACCATAGCGTTCCAGAAACTTGGATAGATACGAATTCCAAATGTCATAGACATTGGGCCACTTGAACAATGCAATGCCCTTTTCATAGGCGCGATAGGCCTCCTCATAATAGTTGTGCTCCTCAAGAAACATGCCATAATTGATGATTATTTGAGGCGTGCAAA
The DNA here is from genome assembly GCF_004354385.1 of Drosophila innubila. Lineage (NCBI taxonomy): Eukaryota > Metazoa > Arthropoda > Insecta > Diptera > Drosophilidae > Drosophila > Drosophila innubila. Next base: position 9,578,389 of record NW_022995374.1, read on the forward strand.
TCTTGAGGTCAATGATGCGTTCATAGACTGCCTTACAGGTTTTGAAGGTGCCAAAAGACTCTTCTAAGTCGGCGTACATGGACCACACTTTCAGTGATTTATACAGACGCGATTGCACTGTCTCCGTATCATCATGATATGCCACCTTGCGCTTAGGCATTGCCGTGGCACGTTGCATCAGTTTGAGGGCCGCTTCAAACTGTTGTTGCCGCAGCTCCAACTCCGCCCACTCGCACCACACTGCCGCCAAGTGCTCCACCTTGACAAACTCCACCTGGGTAGCTCGCTCGAATACCACGCGTGCATCTTCCACCTGCCCGTTGGTCTCATAAAACTTGGCAAACTCCACCCACAGTGTGTGGAGCTGACCCACCGCCAGCTTCGGCTGAACTGTCTGCACCGCCTCAGTATAGGTGTTAATGATCTCCTCGGGCTTATCCTCGTACAGTTTCACCCGCTTGTGCCACTCGTGCACGTTGTGCGGATTCTGACGCAGCAGAACACTATTGAGCAGCAGTAATCGACGTTCCATAAGGTACTCGAAGCGGGATAGTCGCAGCTCTACATCAATGTCATCCTCCTCGTTGGCCTCCTCGTCGTTGGCCACCTGCTCCATGCGTTTATTCAGCGACAGTTCCTCGAACTGGGCATATTCATCAAAAACTTGGGTGAAATCCCGCACAGTTGTCACCGTTTGTATGGCCTCCTCGTATATGTCACGAGCTCGATCAAACAAACCAGAGCGCACATAATAATCCGCCAGTGAGTTCCACAGATGTCCCAGTTGATCCGTGTAGCGACGCAAGCCACCACGAATGATGGCATCCACATTAAGTGAATGCACCTTGTGTGGATGCTTTGATATTAGATCGCAGAGTTCGTTCCACAGCTGATGATTGGATTTGCCATGCTTGGAGACAAAGTGCTCGTTATCCACAATATGAGCCAGTTGTTGTGCCGCCTCATCCAGACGATCAGCTTCCTGGTTAAGAAAGGGTTAAGTGAGGTATGGGTATCAAATTGACAGACTTACCTGCAGGTATGCCACATATTCTTCGGCATCCTCCGGAAACAGCTTGAGATAGCGCCTGTAGACACGCAGTGCTGTTTCGGGCATCTCATATCGCTGCACAAACTTCAGATACAATGGCCAAATGCGTCCGTGCTGTGTGATCGGCAGTGCTCGCAGTGCACGGTCGAAGACGTGGCGGGTGCGCGTTATGCGGCACTGTGAGCTCATAAACACGCCGTAGTCCATCCATATACGTGGCATCTTGTGCATGAACACCAGTGCCCGTTCGAATGTGTTGTTTACCTGCTCGTACATCGGATCCGTGGGTATCTTTCCCCTCACCTGCTTCCTGCGTGTACGCAGATAGTTGTACCAGATCTTATAGCTGCCGGGCAACTCTTTGAGTGCCCGCTCGTACACCAAATTAACACCATTGTTGGGCGCCTTCGCCTTGTGGTCAATGTAGCGCAGCCAGTGTTTCACGGAATACGCATTCCGTAGAATCTCCTCCTCATACGGCACGTCTTCCTCGTCCTACAAACATATGAACAGTTAAACAATTACTGGCAAACTGTAATAACTGCATACTTACAAAATTAAGCTCAATATGAAGAGCCGGTGTAGCTTTTTCAACCATTTTTCGTTTATTTTCCAGCAATAAAACAAAAGCCGCAAAACGTTTTCATGCGCGTCCGATATCAGCTGTTGATGGCAAGGCTGCCACCTATTTAAATTAAACAGTGCTACAGTACACTGCTGTTGGTTTTTAAATAACTTATCGATAACTAAACTATAGTGCTGTAAAAAACTTCAAGAACAGTGTTGTACATCAGCACGCGGCATCTTTTTTTGGCGGCCATCACAACGCAAAACTGAAGAACGCAAGACAAAACGCTTAAATTAAATGTGCTAACAAATAGTGAGCACATATCTAAAAAAAAAACATTATAAAACCAAACGACTTGAAAATGTCCACGGGCGCTGCAAGAGTTTACATTCAAGTTGAGAGCGAGGCCGAGCAGCAGGAGCATCTGAAGCAACAACGCAAAACTCTAAAGCCATTGCAGACAAACGCCAACGATAAGGAGAATTTGACTGGACCAGGTCGCGTCTCCATCGTGGATCAACTTAGTCGCTTGAAAGCCGGCGTGAATCTAACGCCAACGCCAAAATATGGTAAACGTAAATGCGTAGAAACGGGTACGGGACCCTCAACAATAATAAGCAAACAGGATGCGGACACACAAACTGAAGAGAACTCAATTCAAGAAGCCAAAGATGCTGATAAGCCCATCACAGCGGAAGATCTGACCAGCGAGTGTGAGCCGGGCGAGAATTACTACAAACTGTTGGCAGAGCAGCGACGCGCTGCACTGGAGAATTCACTGATCGAGAATCGTCATTTGCACGAGAGAATCGATGGCTTGGAGGAGGAGATAAACATAATGCGCAAGGAACTGGACGAAGCTAACAATCTAGTTGAGGTACTCAAGGAAATATGCGACGAGAATGAGAGCGAAGACCCGGAGGCAGAGGCGGAAGCAGAGGCATAGTTACAAAATGCTATTTACCAATAAATACAATTTTTATGTTTTTACGTTTAACATTATATTAGATTATATTATTATGAAAGTAGTTGTAGTCGAATCATTTCAAATTTCTTAACTTATTCAATTACACGCAACCACAATCTCCAACCCAATGGACTGGTCTCACTGTACTCCAGCAATAAATATTTACTAGTTTCAATAAATGGTTGTTTCCTCTGAATTCAAGTTGTGTTTTACTTCAGCCAGTCTGTGATGATCTCCTCGTTGTGATAGGTTTCCACATCAAACTGTAAGGATGTGGAGATATGAGTTGATGATATCTGTATATTCTCATATAACACTTACACCATCTGCTGATATTACAATGCATTCCTCGTATTTGGGATCAGAGACGTCTAAATCATTGTCGGCTGAATTCAAGTAGGCCGAATCCGCTTTGGCCGCTGCTATAAGTACGGCTGTCTCAGTGTCCGGCACAATGGCTTCATCATTGTCCGTGGCGGACACTTTGGCCAGCCGGGTATCCGCATCATCGGGATGCCCATGGGCGGACTTCATGTGCAGCCGGAGGGCAAAGGGTCGGGCATACTCCGCTCCACAGGTAACGCACCAGTATTTATTCGACAGGTGCTGATTTTTTATCACCTCGTTGGTAATGTTCTTGGCGTCGCCAGTTCGATGGGTTGCCATGTGCGA